>NC_081568.1:122312475-122501047 GCF_022355385.1 Mustela nigripes
GCATTTAGCCCATTAACATTCAGGGTAACTATTGAGAGATATGAATTTAGTGTCATTGTATTGCCTGTAAGGTGACTGTTACTGTATATGGTCTCTGTTCCTTTCTGATCTACCACTTGTAGGCTCTCTCTCGCTTAGTGGACCCCTTTCAATATTTCCTGTAGAGCTGGTTTGGTGTTTGCAAATTTTTTCAGTTTTTGTTTATCCTGGAAGCTTTTAATCTCTTTTTCTATTTTCAATGATAGCCTTGCTGGATATAGTATTCTTGGCTGCATGTTTTTCTTGTTTAGTGCTCTGAATATATCATGCCAGCTCTTTCTGGCCTACCAGGTCTCTGTGGATAAGTCTGCCTCCAATCTAATATTTTTACCATTGTATGTTACAGACTTCTTTTCCCGGGCTGCTTTCAGGATTTTCTCTTTGTCACTAAGGCTTGTAAATTTTACTATTAGGTGACGGGGTGTGGGCCTATTCTTATTGATTTTGAGGGGCGTTCTCTGAACCTCCTGAATTTTGATGCTTGCTCCCTTTGCCATATTGGGGAAAATTTCCCCAATAATTCTCTCCAGTATACCTTCTGCTCCCCTCTCTCTTTCTTCTCTTCTGGAATCCCAATTATAGAATGTTGTATATTTCTTTCTTCCTCCCTACACTGCCCTTCCAATTACAGTATTTTTAGAGATTTTATTCCCAAAGTACCTCCCATTTGCCTAATCTTATATTACAAATTCCAAGCCATGTAATGTTCATATATTTGTGTATAACTACTTAATCCTAATATTAAGGTATGTGATCCTATAATCTCAATATCAATAATAATTTATAATTTTAATTTAATTAATGTCCTAATGTTAATTTCTCAGTTTTCTTTCTACTTCTCTATCTCTTATATCATTCTGCTTCAAATTTTATTCATCTACAAGACTCTTCCAAGTATTTCTTCAAACTGAATATATGAAGGTATATTCTCTATGTTTGTGTTTTCACCTTTATAGTGTCAGCCCCTTGGTGAGATTTTTTCCACTTGATTTTCATGGAATATTTTTCTTCATTATTTCTCCTCTATGTTTCTTATTCTCCTTTTAGGACTTCAGTTATTCACATAGGAGCCCTCTAGATGTAGCTTCTGAACCACAGCCCCCAGCCTTTTTCATGCCTTTTTTTTCAGTGCGTCAGTGGCAAATGTGATTAGGCTGATCATGGTAACAGTATGAACCCCCTGACCATGGGAAGCCCTTTATAGCTGACCCAGTGTTTATGGGGAGTAAATATTTCAGTACACATGTACCCCATCAGCTGCTCAATGATCTTACAAAGTCCAACAATTGGGAAATTCTGCTCTAAAATTCTTTACTCGTGATTTTCACTTTTCATATTTCTTTCATATTGTTGATGCATCTTCCTCAACAATGATCATGGTCTTTGCCTGTGTAGTGATTTCTTTTAATTTGGAAATCATATTTTCTGACTCCTGAAGATTTTGGAGAAAATGTTGACTATAAGTACCTCTCTTTGACCATTATTATTTTCCGAAATTCTTCTCTACTTCATCACTTCTGCCTTAGCAGATTCCGCTTGTCTAGGTTTTTGGTTTGGTCATCCTCCCTAAGTTATTTTGATTATCACTAGTATTTTTCTTTTGGTTATTCATAACTTGGTATTCCCACAATTGTATTCAGGTGACCTGTTGGGTTCTCTCCTGCACTGGCAAGCCAACAAGAGGAGGGAGACATAAGCTTTTGTTTTAGTTGGTCAGGTAAGCTGGGAGAGGTCTGATGGGGTACAGAGAGACCTCTCCCACCTCTCAGGCCTTTCCTTTGCAGTGGGCAGACAGCGAGTCCTCTCTCAGTCACATGGACTACTTCACCATGAGTGAATTCCCACTATGTCTCCTAGGCCTGGTGGGTCAGGTTGGGCCTTCCTTACGACCATGCACAACGAGGAGCATGCCAACATCTGCAGCTCCTTGAAGATGGCTTAAAACATATTTCACTTCCATTTTTATCTCTTATCATTATCTTATCTTTTACCCATTTTTATATTTTATCATTTCACTTCCATTTTTATCTCTGATGCCAGTGATCAACCTGACTTTTTCCAGGGTAACCTCTTCTCTTGGGCTTGGCCATATTATGGTGTCTTATTTTAAGAAGTGTTGTCCTAAGTAACTAATAGTTTATTCCCCATGTAAGGACAGATTCTTTCCATATATTCAAAATCTCAAAAAGGAGTCTACATGTAAAGAAATGATTGAATTGTATTGGGAAATGTATAAGAGAAATCTGCACAAGAAACAGAGGAGTGAAGAACTCTTTTTGAGGACCAGCCAAAGAAATCTCTACTAATGAAATCGCACCTAACCTGGGTTTCAAAAAATAAGGATTTGGGGTGGGAGAAATATAATCAAGTTATATTATTATCATGAATTAATATTAATTATAATATTAAATGATATTATATTTTGGATGACAGGAAACCACCAAATGTCAATACCATCTGTTTAACAAATAGTGTAACATGGGGTGCCTGGGTGTCTCAGTGGGTTAAAGCCTCTGCCCTTGGCTCAGGTCATGATCTCAGGGTCCTGGGATCAAGCCCCTCAATGGGCTCTCTGTTCAGTGGAGGGCCTGCTTCCTCCTCTCTCTCTCTGCCTAATTATGATTTCTGTCTATCAAATAAATAAATAAAAATTAAAAAAATAAGCCATTTGTATGTCTTCTTTGGAGAAATGTCTGTTCATATCTTCTGCCCATTTTTTGATATGATTATCTGTTTTGTGTGTGTTGAGTTTGAGGAGTTCTTTTTAGATCCTGGATATTAACCTTTTGTCTGTACTGTCATTTGCAAATATCTTCTCCCATTCCACGGATTGCCTCTTTGTTTTCCTGTTTCCTTTGCTGTGCAGAAGCTTTTTTGCCGCTTCCAGTCAGCGACGAGAGAAGAATTAGGCACAAACAAGTAAGTCAGCTGCAAAGATTGGGAGCAGGGGACAACAGTTGAAAGACTGTGGAGTTGCTGCCATGAGCAACTCCACAGTCTCACTTTTATTAGATAGAAAACAATAGCCAATAGAAGGATTGATGAAGGTCAAACGTTAATCCCGTCTTGCAGACAAGCAAGGAGGAGGATCAAGTTTATAGTTAGTCAAGCACATTCAAAGGACTCATCTAACTAACAACGGGCACTTCTGGGATGAGAAAGGAGCCATAACGGATAAGGGAAGCAGGCAGTTTTCTTTCCACCCTGAGCTGACCGGGGGTTCCCGGGTGCTCTGCTTCCCTGAAGCAGGCAGCATTCTGTCTTGAGCGAGCCAGGCATCCGCAGCTGCCCAGCTTCTATGAAGGGGCAGCCTTCCGCCCTGAGCGAGCCGGGCATCCCCAGCTGCCCAGCTATACGTTCATATATCGTCCTTCTCCCCAAAGACTTGTTGTCAGTATATGTATTTCTTAAGGCCATATCTAAATGTGCTTGGTAACTAGTAAAATCCTCCAGGGGTTACACTCTAAATAACAAATTGTTCTGAGGGGCAGCAGCATCTTTTGATTTTGATGAAGTCCCAAAAGTTTATTTTCATTTTTGTTCCCTTTGCCTTTGGAGACATATCTTGAAACACACCTCTCCAAAGAAGACATACAAATGGCTATCAGACACATGAAAAAATGTTCATCATCACTAGCCATCAGGGAGATTCAAATTAAAACCACATTGAGATATCACCTTACACCAGTTAGAATGGCCAAAATTAGCAAGACAGGAAACAACATGTGTTGGAGGGGATGTGGAGAAAGGGGAACCCTCTTACACTGTTGGTGGGAATACAAGTTGGTGCAGCCTCTTTGGAGAACAGTGTGGAGACTCCTCAAGAAATTAAAATAAGAGCTTCCCTATGACCCTGCGATTGCACTACTGGGTATTTACCCCAAAGACACAGATGTAGTAAAAAGAAGGGCCATCTGTACCGTGGCAATGGCCACGGTCACCAAACTGTGGAAAGAACCAAGATGCCCTTCAACAGACAAATGGATAAGGAAGATGTGGTCCATATACACTATGGAGTATTATGCCTCCATCAGAAAGGATGAATACCCAACTTTTGTAGCAACATGGACGGGACTGGAAGAGATTATGCTGAGTGAAATAAGTCAAGCAGAGAGAGCCAAATATCATATGGTTTCACATATTTGTGGAGCATAACAAATAGCATGGAGGACACGGGGAGTTAGGAGAAGGGAGTTGGGGTAAACTGGAAGGGGAGGTGAACCATGAGAGACTATGGACTCTGAAAAACAATCTGAGGGGTTTGAAATGGCGGGGGGGGTGGGAGGTTGGGGTACCAGGTGGTGGGTATTAGAGAGGGCACGGACTGCATGGAGCACTGGGTGTGGTGCAAATATAATGAATACTGTTATGCTGAAAATAAAAAAAAAATAATGTAACTAAGTGGCAAATAATCTTTTCTGTCTCAGTTAAGGTATATTCTGTTTAATAATATACATTGAAAAGTAACAGCACTTCTAATCAATAATTAATATAGTAAATAATTCTCCAGTGAGTAACCAATCACTATAAAGCTGACTTAATTCGTAATTATTATATCTCTCCTTAGCCATATGGGAATGTTTATAGTAGGCAAGTATATTGTAAATTTCCTCCTCCATATTTTTATAGTCTATACAATGATAATTATATGAATTGTAATAGTGAATGCACCAGTAGATATCCTTCAACCCAGCACCCTGACTAATAATACAGAATTAATTCTGTTATTTTTATGTTATTTTGATAGTTTCTTAAATACTATAATCTGTTTTAATTTGGTATTGAGTAACTACATTAACTGGACAAAATTATTCCCACACTGAATAGTTCAATAGATAAATGATAGATTAAATTCACAGAGCATATTTCATTGGTACTTTCTCCTCTTACCATTTGGCATGTGATTCCTTGCTCATTCTAGAAGTGAGAAAGTATTCCTGAAAACTAATATGACTGACCCTATTCTCTTTTAGATATAAGTGTGTTCTGGATAAAGGGAATAACCATAGTAAATAAGAATGGAAAGTAACAATAGTGGCATAGGGTGACCTGATTTTATATATGTTTATGGACCTATAATGTCTAGGATGGAGTTTCTTGGTTATTTTCATTATTACAGACAAGACAAGGGAGAAATTATCTTTAGTGTGCTGTTTCAGAGCATGAATCACACTTTACAAGCCATTCTTGTCAGCCTATAATGTAAACTAATCTTCTAATAAGACACTGTGTCCTTTCATATAGTTCAATGAAGTGCACAGTGCTTTAAACATTAATAGAAAATGATTATCTTTTCCTGAGGTGACCTTTTAACCCGAAAAACCGTGCAAGTTCATCTGTATGTTTTATTGGTATGTCTATTAACATTGTTTTCAAGTAGAGAGTATTACACAAAGCATTATTGAGTCAGATTTCCATTATAAAATAACAACAAACAATCTTTATGGTATAAATAGTCTTTGACGGCCTACAGAGCTAATGTGAATGACTGGCGATGGGGTAGCGTCTATCTTACCCAGAACACCTGTCCAAACTGTACAAACACAATAAATAAGATTTTATATTTCCTTTTGTTTTCTATTTTTTAAAGGTGAGCCTTCTCTGGTACCTTGAAAATGATACTACTCCTCAGTGTGTTCAACAGGGAAAATAACTTGTACTCATATATTTTAATTTTGTCCTCTCTGTTTTCATATAATCCAATTTGCTATAAATCATAGAGAACTTTTTATTTGCAGGAAATGTACCTTGAGCCAGACACACAAACACACACACACACACACACACACACACACACACTCTCTCTCACATGACATTCAAACTCAACTATACTGGAATTATATTAATAATTAGAAATGGGATATATAAATAGCATCTAGGGAATATAAAATTTAATTCCTATATAACACAAGAACTAAATATAAGTGAATTTTCTAAAGTGTTTGATATAGTTTATTCCTTTTTCTTTTAAAGATTTAACTATTTTGGAGAGAGAGAGAATGGGGAGGAGTGAGCAGAGGGAGAGAGAGAATCCTCAAGCAGACTCCCCACTGAGCACAGAGCCCGAGCTGGGGCTTAATCACAAGACCCTGAGATCACCACCGAAGCCAAAATCAAGAGCTAGCTGCCCAACCAACTGAACCACCCAGGTGTGCCAGGATTTCAACATATTCTTTAAGATTTTATGTGAATTATTATTATTATTATTTAAAACCCATTTTCTTAAGTACAGAAATTTGTGCCCATGACCCTCTATTAGTACAATTCCTAATTATGAGTGCATAAATGATCTTCAATGAATTTTTTTGGGCTGCTATGTCATAATATGAATTAGATGACTTTTTTATCTGTTGAAGTCTTAATTTCCAGGGGCAGGAACACAGACAGTGGCATGAAGGAAACAAAATGGCAATATCATGTTGTTAAATGCTACATAATACATTCATAAAGACAATTTATAGTTACTTATTATTTACAGCTCTTTAGCTTTTGAAGGGTTTTACACTCTTTCCACTTCCTTACGTTTTTTTCATTTGATTAAAAAGAAGAATTCTCAGGGCGTGTGGGTGGCTCAGTCAGCTAAGCATTTGCCTTCAACTCAGATCATGATCTTGGAGTCTCAGAATCGAGTCCCGCATTGGGCTCCTTGTTCACCAGGGAGCCTGCTTCTTCCTCTGCCCTTCACCCTTCTCGTGCACTCTCTCTCTCTCTTTCTCTCTCACTCTCACTCTCTCTCAAACAAATAAACAAAACCTTTAAAAAAAAGAAAAATTCTCATTCTTCTTTATTGACGTCCCTCTGTATACCTCACAGTAATATAATTGGTCTCCTGACCATAGCTCAGAGTTGAAATCACTGAGTGCCTAATAATGACAAACCTACTTCACAATCACTTAATTGTTAGAGGCTTTAGGTAATTATATCTAACTGATTATAAAGCATACATTATTTTACTAAAATAACACAGATACATTTTTTCTTCTAAAAATGTTGATTCTCACACACAGTTGTGAAATAGATTCAGCTAGTTTACATTCTTCACTATACATTTGTTCATTTTAGGCAACATTGAAGAACTGCTATGGTTGTTCAATACATTTCCCATATCACGTTATAGTTGTTTCAGAAACCCATGCCAAAAGAAAAAAAAAATTCTCTCAGTACAATCTATGCCAATGAAGCTTTGATAATCAGGCCAATCACCTAATTACAAGTTTGTATTTCTATTCCCACTGAGATGTGCCAATTAAAAGGATTCGACTTTAATTCCAAACAACATATTAGTCCTAATTACCTGATGCATGCACTGCCTACTTTGAATTTTTTAACCCTTTGTGTATTTGTGTATATGTGTGTATGTGTGTGTGTGTATACATGTTTAATCTATGGTCTGTAAAGTACTGTTAACTGCAAAGTCTATCAGTAGCTTTAGCTACAGACCGTAGTTTCAAAAATGAAGCTCATCCTACCCTTTCAAAACAAGCTGTTGTCATTATCCAGGTAATTTGAATTATAAAAATAACCACATAGGTTATTGGTCTTCGAGGAATTACTTAAACTGGCTGTCACATTCTCCCATGTCAAAACAAACAAACAAAAAAAACAAAAACAAAAAAACCCCACAAACTTCTGCTTCAGTTCATGACTGGCACCACTGCCTGAAGTAAAATAAGTCATTTGAAATACTAACAACATGATTCATGTACATATAGACTACAGTAATTTAGAGCATATTACAAGTTAATCCCATCACTTGTAGAAACTATTGTGTGCTTTAGTCGCATAGGAAAATGTGATTGGCAAGTCAAAGTCTAATGGAGAGCTATAAGAAATCTACCTATTATATTTTTAAGGTACTACTTAATGAAGAACTCCTGGCTTTTCAATTCTCCACTGAATTCAAGGTTTGGTGACTTTTCCCTTTGGCTTAAAGATCAGAAAATGATAAAGTTGAAGAAGTAAAAATGGTTAGGGAAATCAGGTCAAGTTTCAACCAAAGACATTAATGTTTTTTGGAGACCTAGAGTCAAAGTGCAGAAAGAATTTGACTGTGGGGCAGAGAAGAATAAAGCCCTTCATCAAATGAAATAATGGCTCTCCGATGTGCAAGCTGATGAAAATTGTAGAAATCAGGAATGATATTCAGAAGCTAAATGAAAAGAATTGAAAGGGAAGGGGGGGGAGAAGAAAAAAAAAGAAAAGAAAAGTGCATCCTTCTTTCCTCCAGCCATAGACTCCAAAAGAGGAATTTTAAAATTGAAGATGCTTCTCTCAGACGTGCTTAATATCCACAGTGTAATTGAATTTTGCTCTTTTAAGACACCTGCCTACTTTCCCTGTTGTGAACCTTCCCATAATCCACATTTTATTAGATATAGTGGGGCATTATATTATAAAACATTTGAATCCAAGTTATGATTTAAAATAAATAGTGCTAAATAACAGGAAAAGCATAACAAGTAATTAAATAAATTGAAACACTCATCATCAAATTAAAACCAGAAAGCATGAAAAATACTTTAAGAAGAAATGCAACACAGGGAATGAGAAGGAAAAAAAAAATCATCTCTTACCACTGCAGATTCTCCCTCTAACCAAGGGGTTAGAAACTTAACTTCTTCTATGTTCTACAGACTAATACAGAATAGAAAAATAGTAACCCTTTTTATTTCCCTAGGTAGCAGGCCTCAAGATCAGATATGTTATACTTAACACATTTTTACTTATTATTAAAGGTTTGGTTTTAGACACCTCAGTACAAGAATGCTATAGATAAAAGACTTGTAGAGGAAGTTCAGAGAAGTGTAACAGCCATGATTAAGGGAATATAGGTTCTGACTTTTGAAAGAAGATTAAAGACTCCAAGTCTCTATAACTATGAAAAATGATGACTAAAAGGTATGATGATAAAAGCCTACAAATATTTGAAAGTTATAAGAACAAGGAAGACAAAGAATTATTGAGCATTTCACTGAGTAGATTATTGAGGTATGGAATGAACAAATGGATTGAGTTAAAATGAGAAAATTTGGCCCAAATATCATAAGGAAATAACTCTTCAAATATGTAATACTTCCTAGACTCCAAAAAGAATGGTGAGTTTTCCACTTGGGTTATTCTGCTCACTCTTCTCTGCTATATATATGTACACTAACATAACACATACACATGCTAAAAAGAAACATATTAAGAAAGGCTCATTCATAATTGGAATAAAGCAGCACAGGATTTTCCTTTATAATTTTCACATTGTTTTTATCTCCAACTTCACAAATTTCTTCTGAAGGCATAAGATTTATAATTCTGTGTCAAATAAATACTGTGTCAGCCTATGACACTGGATGAAAAGTAGTACTAACACACAGAATCTTAGGATTTCTGGGTAAAAGGGAAGGCACATTTACTGCTAAAGAATCAGCATCCTAACAAATGACTATCAGTCTCTGCATAAACTCTTCTTGTAATCAGAAATTTCTGAAAACTAAGATTGCTCTTGTCACTTACAGATTTCTCTTTAATGCAGGTCCTCCATTTTTTGGAGCTGTTTCTGTCTTGCTATATTTTATAACCATAGATCCCAATTCTACCAATTCTATCCTTACAACTGTAGGACCAAAATATATTTGATGAAAGCTACTGCAAGACACTTAGACATTCAGATAAAATATTTCTATATTCAGATCAAATATTTCTATATTCTTCAATTATTTTTCACATCACATTATTTTGACACATACTTGTATTTCATCATCATTATTATTATTTGTCGAAGTCTCTCCTTAAATTTAATACCTGGAACTAACAAAATACTATAAATCTATAAAATCTATAAATCTATAAATTTACAGTATAGACAAAAACAAGGATGAGCATCACTATCAGGTTATATAGTTATTTCCATTTCTAGGAGAATACGGTTTCATAAGGCTTAGGCTATTTTCTTCCAGTGAGATAATTAGTATAAATTACAAAAGGATGGAACACAAGTATGAGATGCTGTTTGAATTAAAATATTTTTATATAACATGAGGGATTTGCATTTTTCTACTTTGTAACGCCTTTATAAATGATAGAGGATGCCCACCCCTCAAGTGGGAAAGAAGTTGCAATTGGAAATCATCTGTGTTCATGATTTCAGGAAGGTAGGAAATTGGTGACAGATTTGGGAATGGCTGACAAAACTTTTTGTGAACTAATCAGTTTTTTTAATATCTCCTAAGATGGTGCGCAGGCAGAAGGAGTCAGTCTCCACTGCTTGTGAATATACATATGAAACAGTGTAAAGAAATGATAAAAATTGTGAATAATATCATCTTACATAATTTATCATGGATTTCAAGAATCCATGCTGGAAAAACCTTTTTATTGCTGTACATTTCTTAGTGTTTTGCAAATTTCATCTACTGCTCTATTAATTGAGGACTTAGCAAAAAACCTGAAAATTCCCTTGACATTTGGACCAATAATTCACTTAAGATTCCTCATAGTGAGGTAATTAATGGCTGACTAAAACATCTACAAAAGTTTATGACATTTATATGTCAAAATATGACAAAAATTTATACATTTATCCTCACATATAAGTATTAAACTTAGAACTATAAAATATTCAATTTAATCATAAGAAGTTTCATTAAATATTGCTGCATAATATAAGTTAAGAGCATAGAGCTCAGGACAGGTGTTTAGAATCCTTATTCAGACTGCTACAGTTAATAATTTAGGATGACTCTTTGATTATCCTTGGCCTCAGTTTACTCACTGATACAATGAGAAAACTTCATTATATCTTTTCTAAATTATCTTCTTTTTCCAGGTAGTCAATGATGGTGTTGAGTTCCATTCACCTGCAAAAAATTGTTTTGAAAAAACACCATAGCATAATTGATAATTATTTTTATTCTAAATATTACCATTTTGAAATCTCTTATTGTTTGTTCTGCTTAAATGCATTGCTATTTCAGTTTTGTTGTATTTTTTAACTGAATATGGTGAAATTTTAAGTGCCTTGATTATCTTTCCCTGAAAATTGAATACTTCTTTTTCATATTCACTATGGCTTTCCTTTTTTGTGTCTTTTTTCCTACAATGGACTTGGTAATACTCAAACTTAAAATGCCTTTGGCCTGAGAAAATGATATTTATCAAGTATTGAATTGTGTTATTCCACCAATACTATTTTCAATTGCAAAAATGTCACACCATCTTGGCATCCCAAATGAAATAAGATATATCTGTTTTTGCTGAAATCTCTCTTCAAGTAAATGACCTAGAAAAATGCATGAAATTGTGGATTGGTATATGTAATATAATCATAAATTTCTTCTGTCTAATCAGCTCTATAAGCTTTGGAGAAATGCAAACCGACACTGGCTGATTCTTACTTACCCCATGAAGACTCCTCCCTGCCACAACATTTTGATATAATTCATCAGAGTGCTTATTTTCTATGCAGCTTAGTTTAAGTAACACCATAATAACTTTTGAAAAAATACAGAGCTTGTATTTAATCTGCTTGCATACATTGTCTCTATTCTTCTCTACCTTAACAACATAACTTTTAAACCATAAACTTAAATAATACTAACAAAGTGAAAAACCACTGCACCTACCTATGATATTCTGAATGACTAGCATCCCCAATTAAAATCTTGTATGTTGTGTAGCATCAGAAAGATGGAAGAACATAAGGTCCTCCATTGATATCATCTCTGGTATCCAACAATAATTTAGTTGTTCACAGAAAAAAAGAGACTTTGTGGGAGGCTTGGGATGCAAGTAGGAGACCGTGAAACCCCAGTGGGGCCCATGACTCAAGAAAGATGTTTTGAGAAGGAAGGTCCATTCTCTAGGGACAGAATTATAGACAGTATTTCCAGCTACAGACACAGAAACAGCTCTGTCCCTCTGTGGACTCGGTTGTAGCACTGTCTGGCCTTGGTCTTGCCACCAGCACCATCTGCCAGGGAACCTGCCCTGGGTCACACATACTCATGCTGCATATAATAGGCCCTCCAGCTTTGGTCCCAACTGAAGACCGTGAAGTGGCCTAAGGCCTAGCTTTAACCACCCTTGGTCACTATTCATACTCTCATACCTGCCTAGGGACCAGCCAGGAAAACCCCCATCCATGCTCAAAGGCAGCCTTTCTGACCTTAGTTCAATTACAAATCCTGAAATGGACTTGTAATTTGGATCCGGGACTTATCAGTCATAGTTAAGGAGCACTTTTGCCTACCCAGGGACTCACCAGAAGATAAAACCACCCAAATCTTAGATAGACCCATCAATCTCAATCAAACTATGGAAATTCAAGTAGCTCTGTAACCCAGCTCTAGTAACTTGCACCCATAGTCACATAAGTCTTGCCTGGCTAGGGCCACACACTCATCTTTGTCTCCAGAGGTACCCCTACTGACCTCAGTCCCAACAGTGAATGTTAAAGTCACCCTTTAATGGTTCCAGGCTCTCTCAGTCATATTCGAGAGCCAATCCTACCCACCTGGGGTCTTCCCAGTGATCTGTCAGAAGTCACCCAGAGACTTGTCAGGAGCCACACCCATCCATGCACTGGGTAACAGACCAACTGCCTGTAAACCCTTGAAGTGGACATTTGTATGAGTGCCAGCCCCACTGGATATCCTGTCCACCCAAGTATCAGAGAGGATCCATAATTGCTCAAGATCCTGGTAACAAGACCTCTAAACACAGACTATATTGTGGAACCAGCCATACGACTTGGCTTCAACCCTGCTCAACCAAAACCAGTCTATAAACCTGGAAGAAGTGTTTGCTCCTTCAAATAAGGCTATATGGATCACAAAGAATCAGGCAAATGTGACACTAAAAAAATAAACTAATATAAAGCTCTAGTAAATGACCCCAAAGAAATGAAAATCTATAAATTATGTGAAATAGAATTAAAAATAATCATCTCAAAGGATCTCAATGACATGCAATATAATACATATACAAAAGTAAGCAAAATCAGGGAAACAAAAGGGAATAAAGAAAAATAAAACAATGAAAGATAAAGAAATAGAAGCATAAAAATGAACCAAAGAAAAATTCTAGAGCTGAAGAATACAATGATAAAACTGAAAAGGTAAATAGCTTTAACAGCACAGTCACATAAAAGAAATAATTAAATAAAAACCCTCAAAAATAAGCCATTTGAAATTAGCTAGTTAAAGAAACAAAAAGAAAAAAGAACACAAGTAAAGAAATGACTTGGGTTCTATAAGATACTATCAAAAATCAAATTTATACACATTTTTAGAATTCAAGAACTAGAATAGACACAAACTTTTAGAAAACATCAAAGAAGCAATGGCTGAAAATTTCTGAAATCTTGGGAGAGATATGGACATGCAGATACATGAAGATCAAAGGACCCAAGCAAGAGTAATCAAAGAAGATGATCCCAATATACATTGTAATGAGCTTGTCAAACGCCAAAGAAAAAGGGAGAATTTTGAAAGCAGCAAGAGAAAACTGACCCATCATGTATAAGGGAACCTTCCCCCTGCCACCAAGGATTACAAAAGATTTCTCAACAGAAACTTTTCAGGACATGAGGGACTGAAAGGATATATTTAATATGCTCAAGGAAAAGAGTGCCATATAAGAATACCATACCCAGCAAAGATTCCCTTCAGAAATGAAGAAAGATTTAAAAATCCACTAACAAATAAAAACCAAGGGAACTCATCACCACTATACTTGCCTTATAAGAAATGCAAAAGACAGTTCTTCAAGTTGAAACAAAAGGACACCAAAAAGTTACATGAAAACATATAAAATTATAAAATTCACAGGTACAGATAAATATATAGTTAAATTCAGAATACTACTATGGTGATGGTACATAAATCACTTCTAACTCTAGCATAAAAGTTAAAAGGCAAAAGCATTAAAAACAACTATAGCTACACTAATTTGTTAATGGATGCAAAATATAAAAAGATCTAAAATGGAACATCACTAAACGAAAAAATAAGAGGAGGATGGTAAATGTATAGAGTTGTTTGTTTTGTTTTTGCATTCAAATATAAGTAGTAATCAGCTTGATATAGACTGTTATAAATATTCCATAAACATCAAGGTAAACTCAAAGAAGAAACTTTTAGTAGACACACCAAAGAGAAAGAAAAAGAAATCCCAATATATGCCGCCACAAACAAATCCTCAACACATCACAAGGAAAGATGACAACAGAGAAAGAAAAGAACAAAGGGATGCTAAAAGCTATAAAACAATGAACAAAATGGCAATAGTAAGTCTCTACTTATTAGCAATTACTTTAAATGTAAATAGATTAAGTTCTTAAATCAGAAAACAGAGTGCTGGAATGGATAAAACAAACAGGGTCTAACAATATGCAATGTACAAGAGATTCACCTTAATTTTAAGAGCACACATACACTGAAAGTAAAGGAATTTTAAAATATATTTTGCTAATTGTAACAAAACAGAGTGGGGGTGGCAATACTTGCTTATACCAGACAGAATAGACTCTCAATCAAAATCAGTCATGAGAAACAAAGAAGGTGACTATACAATGATAAATGGGTCAATTCATCAATAGAACATAGCAACTATAAGCATATATATATATATATATATTTATAGTTGCTATATATATATGTATAGATATATATATATATATATGCACTCAACATTGCAATACCTAAATATATAAAGAAAACATTAATAGAATTGAGGAGAAAAATAGGCAGCAATAACAATAATAGAAAGTGACTTCACTACCCCTCTTTCATCAGTGTTTTAGATAATCCAAACAGGAAATCAAGAAAGAAACAGACATGAATAATATCATAGATCAAATGGATCTGATAAATATATGTAGAACAATCCATCCAATGAGTATCAGGATACTCATTCTTGTGCACATGGAACATGCCACAGGATAGATTGTATGATCTACTAAATGAGTCAAAACAAATTCTAAAAGACTGAAATCACACCAAGTTCTGTTTCCTTTCCACAACAATATGAAACTAACCAATTACAGGAAGGAAACTGGAAAATGTACACATATGTAGAAATCAAACAACACACTCATGAAAAACTAAAGAAAAAAAATCAAAAGAGAAGTCAAAAATTATCTTGAGACAAATTAAAATGGAAATAAAACATACCAAAACTTAACAAGATCTAGCAAAAGTAGTTCTAGAACGGAAGTTTATGGTGATATCACCTCCATCTAGAAAAAGACTGAAACAATCTAACACTACACTTCAAGGAAACGGAAAAACAAACAAAGTCAGCTCAAAATTAGAGTAGGGGAAAAACTATAAAGATTAGAGCAAAATAAATGAGACATTGGAAAGACAATAAAAAAGATGAATGAAACTAAAAATTATAGGTTTTTTTTTGAAAAGATAAAAATCAACCAATCTTCAGTAGACCAAGAGAAAAGAGGACTCAAATAAACTTATAAATGAAAGAGGAAACATTATAATGGATACCACAAAAATAGGATCAGATGAGATTACTATGAACAATTATATACTAGCAAATAGGATAACCAAAAAGAAATGGACAAAGTCTATAAGCATACCACTTCCTAAGACTGAATCATGAGGAGATAGAAAATCTAAGCAGACTAATAACAAGTAGGGAGATTGAAACAGTAAAAAGAAATTTTAATAAATTAAAGCCCCAAATCATCTGGTTTCACAGTTGAATTCTTCCAAACATTTAAAAAATAATTAATGCAAATTATTTTCAAACTCTTCCCAAAAAACTGAGAGGAGGGAACAGTTTCAAACTTATTTTATGAGACTAGAATCATACTGATAACAAAATAAGTAAAAGACAAGAAAACCATAGGGCAATATTCTTAAAAGAATACAAGCAAACTGAATTCAACAACATATAAAAAGAATCATATGCCATGATACAGTAGGCTTTATACCAGGAATGAAACGATAGTTCAACATATGCAAATCAATAAACATGACAAGTTACATTAAAAAATGATACAACACATTAAGAAAAAGACTATATTAATCAGCTCAAAAAACACAGAAAGTGCCTTTGACAAAATTCAACAAATTCAATTTGTAATAACAAATTAGTTATAGAAAGAATGAATGTCAAATGATACAAATGTCAAATGAATGAATGTCAAATGAATGATAAAGACCATATACAACAAGCTTAGGGCTAACATATTCAATGGTGAGAAGTGAAACTTTTCCCTCTGAAGTTGGGAACAAGGTAAGAGTTCCCACTCTTACTACTTCAATGCTATTCAATAATATTTCTATTCTTTTCAAAATAGCACTGGAAATCCTAGCCTGAGCAGTTAAGAAAGAAAAAGAACTAATGGCATCCAAATGAGAAAGGAAGAAGTTCAACTATCTCTCTTTGTAGGTGACATGATCTTATATAGATAAAACCCTAAAGACTTGACTGAAAGTCCTTTGAAACTATCAAATTCAGTAAAGTTACAAGGTACAAAATTAATATACAAAAATCAGGTGCATTCTATATACTAACAATGATCTATTGAAAAATGAAATTAGGATGATTCTATTTACAGTTCCATGAAAAATAGTGAAATACTTAGGAATAAATTAAACTAAGGAGGTAAAATATCTATACACTGAAAACTCTTAGACACTAATGAAATAAATTGAGGAAGACTCAAATAAAGATATACCATATTCATGGATTAGAAAAATTAATATAGGGGCGCCTGGGTGGCTCAGTGGGTTAAGCCGCTGCCTTCGGCTCAGGTCATGATCTCAGAGTCCTGGGATCGAGTCCTGCATCAGGCTCTCTGCTCAGCAGAGAGCCTGCTTCCCTCTCTCTCTCTCTCTGCCTGCCTCTCCGTCTACTTGTGATTTCTCTCTGTCAAATTAATAAATAAAATCTTTAAAAAAAATAAAAAATAAATTAAAAAAAATTAATATAGCCAAACTACTCGTACTGTGCAAAGCAATCCACAGATTCATGGCAGTTTCTATCAAATATCCAATGGCATTATTCAGAAATAGAATTATAAAATTTGCAAGAAACCACAAACAGCCAAACAGACCCCAAATAGCCACAGCAATTTTGAGAAAGAACAAAGCTAGGAGCATCACACTTCCTGATTTCAAACTCTATTACAAAGCTATAGTAATCAAAGCAATATGACACGTGCCTAAAAACAAACATATAGCCCCACAGAACAGAAACAAGAACCAGCCCAGAAATAAACCTATATATATATATATATATGGTCAACTAATATTTGACAAAAGCATCAAGAATAATAAAGAAAAGAGAGTCTCTTCAATAAATGATATTGATGGGGTGCCTGGGTGGCTCAGATGGTTGAGTGTCTGCCTTCAGCTCAGGCTATGATCTCCAGGTCAAGGGATCAGCCCTGCTCAGCAGGGAACCTGCTTCTCCCTCACCCTCTGCCTTTCTGCCTGCTTGTGCTCTCTGTCTCTCTCTCCCTCTCAAGTGAATAAGTAAAATATTAAAATAAAATATCTCATTTAATAAATGGTATTGGTAAACTGCAGAAGTACATGCAATAGAATTGAGTTCAACCTTTCCACTATACATAAAGATTAATTTGAAATGGATTCAAGACGTAAATGTAACACTTGGAAATGTAAAACACTGAGGAAAAAATGTAGGGAAAAATCTCGTTTATATTGGTCTTGGAAATGATTTGTGGTTATGAAAACAAAAGCAAAGGTGACAGAAGTAAAAACAAGTGAGACTACATCAAACTAAAAAGCTTCTGGAGAGTAGAATAAACAACCAACAATACGAAAAAGCAACTTACGGAATGAGAGAAAATATTTGCAAATCAAATACCTGAAAAGGGGTTAATATCAAACATATATAGGGAACTCATAAAATTAAATACCAAACATAAATATATAAGTAAATGCACAACTGAAAATGGACAATGGCCCTGAACAGACATTCTTCCAAAGAAAACATACAAATAGCAAATGGGTACATGAAAGGGTGTTCAGCATTACTAATTGTGTGGGAAATGCCGATCAAAACCACAATGAGATATCACTTCCCACCCTTCAGGACATCTAGTACCAAAAAGGCTAGAGATAATTAATGTTTCAAGAGTATGGAATAAGGGAACATTTGTGCTCTGTTGGAGTGTAAATTGGTATAAACACTATGAAAAGTAATATGGAGTTTCCTCAAAAAATTAAAAAATAGAACTGTCATATGATCCAGTAATTCCAGTTCTGAATATATAGCCAGAGGGGGGAAAAAATCAAAATCTCAAAGAGCTCTCTGCATTCCCTGTTCACTATAGAATTATTCACTATGTGTGTGTGTGTGTGTGTGTGTGTGTGTGTGTGTGTGTATTTTTCTACTGTATATTTTTTCTACTATATCTATGCATATTAGTAGGAATATTATACAGTAATAAATAAGAAGGAAAGCTTTCCATTGTGACAACATGGTTGAACTTGAAATACATAAAGCTAAGAGGAGTAAGTGGAGTAAGCCAGACAGAGAAAGAAATATTGTATGATCTCACTTATTTGTGGAATCTGAGAAGTTGTATTACATAGAACCAGAGAGTAGAATAGTGGGTCTTGAGCCTAGAGGGCAGGGGAAATGGGGACATATTGGCCAAAGTGTACAAACCTGAAGTTAAAAATGAATTAAGTTCTGGTTACCTAATGTACAGGATGGTGATTATAGCTGTTAACAGTATACTGTATACTTGAAAATTGCAAAACAAGTATATCTTGTGTTCTTACTATTTGAGGTGATGTATTAATTGACTGTAGTAATAATTTCCTGTATGTGTGTGTATGTTAAGTCATCATGTTTATACCTTTAGAAGAAAAACATCATGCTGTACAACATAAAAAATAAAAAATAGATGCTAAGAAAAAAAAAATAAAAACCTACATTTTTCTCACTTAGTTCTAAAGCTATCATCACCAGCACTTGTCTCCTACTCTCTATTCACTCATTCTTTCTCCTCAGAGTAACTCTGGAATAAAATGGCAATCCTTTTTCATTTAAAACAGAGGATTTTTATTAAGCTCTGCTTACCTCTTTTTTTCTACCATATAGCATTGTAGGACTTGATTCTGAAACTTCCATTTCAAGTGGACATGTTAATTTTGGAAAGAAAGTAGAAGAAAAAAGAAAAAGGAAGAAAGGAAAACATTTCAAAGGGGAAGTAACTAGAAGATACTTAATCCTAATTAAGTAATACTATTAATACCAATAATATTATGCCTTTTCCTTACAAATATTTCCCTTGAAATTCTGCTGGGCTTTTTAACTTCTTAACATTACCATCGCAGTAATTTTAGGGTTACAGAATGTTTCAATGTCAAAACTGTATCAAAATTATTTTTTACCAGCTGAAACTCATTTCATACAACATAAAAGTGAGCATAGCGTCTATATTTACAGAAGATGAAAATAAATGAAATGTTAAGAGCAACTTTCTGCTAAGATAATTGTGTACCAGGGAAAAAAACTTTGTTTCTTATAATCAATATATTTTGATAAGCTAAAATGGTCAAATATTCTTCTATAAAGGACCTCAAAATGTAAGCTCTTAGTATCACATTTTCCTTTTCCTGTGGCCCACAAACAGCAAAAACTGGCTTTAGTCCTTTGTTTCACTGAATTCATCCTTAGATAACTGAACACATATCCTTGACATAAAGCATGAAAAACTTAGCACATATTTAAAATGGTTTCAGGTTAAATACATAATTAACTTGGAGAGATTAGCCATTGTAAATTCACAGTACTTTACAATGAAAATGAAAGTGATTATTTCCTACTATTTTGGAAGAAATAAAGTTGTAACCACATATATCATGTCAAGGCTTAGGGTTGAATACAGTGAGGAAATAGCAATTTTCAAATTGTTTCGATTAAGTCTTCTATTCCCAGAGTTAATTAAACAGAACTTTTGCCTAAATCTGAAGAATAATATATGAAAGTATGTTGACAGAGTCTGAAAATGCATCATGCAAGAAATTTCTAAATTTCCATTTATAAAACATAAAGCTATTGCTTTTTTGATAGGCTTTGTGTAAAAATAAGCCTTAAACAAAAACAACCAAGTCCAAATTTAAACATTTTTCAATGTAGAGCTTAACTGAAGTGGATTAGTTGCCTGTGTATTAGTTTTCTTTCTTTTTTTTTTTTTTTTAAGGTTTTATCTATATATATGACAGAGCGTGAGGGAGCGCACAAGCAGGGGGAGTGGGGCAGAGGGACTGGAAGAAGCAAGCTCCCTGTTGAGAAGGAGCCAGATGCAGGCTGGGATTATGATCTGAGCTGAAGGCAGATGCTTAACCAACTGAGCCACCCAGGTACCCCATAGTCTTCAAGTGCTACATAACAAATTACCAAAAGTTTAGTGGCTTAAAACAATAGTTTTATTATCTCAGTTTCCTGGTCCAGGCACAGCTTGACTGGATCTTCTAACAAGGTCCCTCACAAGGCTTTCACACAAAGCAACCCTCTGAGCTTCGTTTTCATCTGGAGACTTGAAAGCGGATGAATCAACTTCTAAGTTATGACTGATGGCCCTGGATTCTTACTGGCTGTTGTCTAGAGGCCACCCTCAGCTCCTAGAGACAGGTTCCATAGTTGCCTGCCATGTAGCCCTTTCCGTGAGCATTTCACAACATTACTGTTTGCATCATTCAAGGCCAGGAGTAGAGTGGGAAGAAGACTGCCAGCAAGACAGAGTCTTATAAAATATAATCCAATCATGGGACTGACATCCTTTTCCCCATAGTCCATGAAGAAGAAGGAAGTCACAAATAAGAAGATTATATAAGGCATGAATACTGGAAAGCAGGTATCACTGAGGGTCACCTCAGTGTCTGTTTGCAATGGAAGTTAGAAAAATCATATAATTATCATATGGTTTCACTTATTTGTGGAGCATAACAAATAACATGGAGGGCATGGGGAGATTGAGAGGAGAAGGGAGTTGAGGGAAATTGGAAGGGGAGATGAACCATGAGAGACTATGGACTTTGAAAAACAACCTGAGCGTTTTGAAGGGGCGGGGGGTGGGAGGTTGGGAGAGCCAGGTGGTGGGTATTGGGGAGGGCACCTATTGCATGGAGCACTGGGTGTGCTACAAAAACAATGAATACTGTTACGCTGAAAAGAAATTAAAAAAAATATTTAAAAAGAAAAAAAATCATATATATTTCCAGATTTAAAAACAAGTAGATAAATTAGTAATTAGGAATTAAGAGTTTACAAAACACAGAATCCTAGCTAAAGAGGTGCTGCTCTAGTCATATAATTTCTTTCAAATCATGCCATTAGTTTCAGCAAAAAGGCTTATTGTGGGTCAATGGTTGTACTATAAAGGTAGAACGTGAATTTAGTCATTTACTCTGTAGATTTGCAGATAGATAGAGGATAGACATAAGCATACCATCAGACTATCATGTTGCTGTAAACTGGTGTAATAATTGCCCCTAATTTATTCATGTCTCCATGTCTCTTCATATCCCATCCCCATTGGAATCTTCATCCTACACTGACCTTGTACTTGGCCATGTGACTTGCTTTGACCAATGAGACAGTGGCAAATAGGTCACAAGCAGAGACTTGAATAGGAATCAGGCATTGGGGTTTGCCTTATTGCTGTTCTTGATATCTGCCACCATTATAGAGATTTAAAAAAAAAAAAAAAAAAAAAGGATGATGAGAGAGTCATAACCTACTTGGCTACTACCCCAGCCAATAGTCAGCAACCCTTAAATGCAAAGCAGCCCACCTGGCCAGTAAAAGTCTGCAGAAGCATGAGTAGACCCAAGTTAAACTATCGTGAGAACTTCCATGCTGATTCCTACCCAAACTGATGATACTAAATCAAGAACTAAACAAATGTTTTTCAGATCCACTAGGTTTTGTGGTTGTTGATTTAGCAGCAAAATACAGCCAAAGGAAGTATCTACTGATTTTAGCCAATAACTGTAGACACACATATATGTATGTGCACACTCAATGAGTATTGTGTGTATGTGTATAAAATTACAGGTTCATAAATATTACTTGATACTGACTGTATTTTAGAAGTGACCTAGATAGAGTAGATATCTTACAATTACTTATATTATTAAATCATAATTTCCTTTTTAAAAAATATTTTAGTAACAGGACTGTTATGACTATGCCCAGCAAAGAGCACTGCTAAACAATGAAATATTTTGAAATAGATTTTTATAAATTATTTCCTCTTTTTCTCAAGAAGAAATTGCTGTCGCCTGGTTGTAGTGAGCAAGTCTGTAATCAAACGAGTTCTAACAAGAATTACATTACTTTAGCCGTTTTTAGTAACTAGGGCATTCCAGCTGCATTTACAGTGTAAGAAAACAAAAATTTAATTAGCTATATTGTGGAAGGGGACACAGATGGAGATATTAAAAAAGATGCATACATCAAAGAAAGAAAAGTTGCTGTGGTTTTGTTTTTCTGCCAGAAAGGAATTGTTACTTTATCCTTTTATATTGCAACTAAAAGCAAAGATGTTCATGGGCATTTTTGAAGTATGTTCTCAAAATAGTAAAAAGGATTTAGAAAATACTGAATATCATGAAAACATTGTTCTATGCCATTTAACTGACTTTAGGATTTAAATAAATCCATACTAATTAAATTTAATATATTTTATCTTGTACATTACTATTTTTAAAACCTAACACACTATAATCTTAACTGCTTTCCTCCATCTACTCATCAATAAAATATCTGGATAAAAAGTGAATAATTAAACTACCTAGGCTTTTTTTTTTAATTGATAGAGAGAGAGAGCGTGCACACACACATACACACGCATGAGTAGGGGAAGATCCTGAGATCATGATCTGAGCCATCAAGAGTTCCACACTTAACAGACCAAACCATTCAGGCACCCCTAACCATCTAGGTTTTTAAATGGCAAGCATATACATGTAATAATCATCATGTAAACACTTAAGGGCATTTTTTTTGTCCTAATAATTCCTGCCATCACATTTATTCAACAATCAATAATTCTTTTAAAAGAAAATGCCTAAAATATCCCCTACTTCCAATGATCACCAAATCTCAAATCTCCTATTTCCTAAGTTTCCCTTGAACCTATTTTCCTCTCTAACTCTCTGCTACTAACTTAGATCTGGTCCTTTTGACATTTGCCTGGATTACTACATTGGCGTCTTAAATTGTCTTCCTCCTCTCTTGCTGTATTTTGATCTTTTACATCAGATTCCAGCAATACAAAATTACTAGAGTATGTTGGATACAATATTTCTGCCTTATAACTCCATGTATATCTATGTGCAAAAATATCATTTTTTATTATTCACTATGTGAATGAATACCTATCCATCTTCATAAACTTGGCTAGATATTTTCTCAGGTTATATTAAATGGTCTCAGTGATTTCACAAATTTTGCTCTCTTCTGTATTTATTCCTTCCCCATATTTCTGCATTTGAATCTTACACAAATTGTCATCGTGATGTAGGAAGCTGTTTTATTGATAATAACAGAAATTTTTCCAAATATCACATGTAAACCCAAGCCTCAAAAGATTTTAGGAAATAGAAAAAACAAAATAATAATAAATTTATCTCTTCAATGATCTTAAGTTCACACCTGCATTCTGTCCATAAAACAAACCGTTAACAGAATCATGTATTTGGCATTCCCAATGAATGCATAATGACGCCAATTCTCCTCAGCACCTTCTCCATCTTACTTTACAGTCACATTTTTTTTTTTTTGCTCTCCAACCTCCATTATTCTAACATATTCTCCTTTAGAAACCCCCCTGTTAAAAGGAAAAAGACAGACTGAATTTCTCTTTTCATTGCTCTCCTCTGAGCGTGACCATGAATATTAGACCTCTACCATTTAACTAAGTGATAGTGCAGTTCTTTACATTTATTGATTCAATGAACATCTGCAGGGCAATGGACACTGAGATAGATAAACCCCTCCGCTTTCTTTACCTTAAGAAGTTGCTTTTTAACCTCCTAAGTGAGAAAATACTTATGGGATGATATTTTTATTTTTTCTCAGAGATTTGTCTTATATAAGAATCTCCTTGTCAAGATCAAGAACTCATACATAAGCATTGTAAAATCTCAGTAATTTTCGAGGTAGTATGGAGCTCCTTTCTGCTCTACACTTTAGTTCTTTCCCTTCAGGTCTGATGGATCCTATCTTCCCTTCCTTGCTGATGTCTTTGCAACACAAAGGATAACCAATTGCTTTGGTCTTTTATATTTTTTTAAACGAAATTTGTATTTTGATGCCCAATAATATGTGGTATAAAAAACAAACACAAAACAATTTTTAGGGATATATTGGGACTACTCAAGAAAAAAGAAATGACGGTTCTCATATTAGTGTTCTATCTTTATCTTCGTTTAGCTCCATGGACTAATTAGGAAATAGACTGTAATTGCTCTTGTAAATATGGTTTACCAATATGAACTTAAGAAATACAGGTCAGCAAAAATCACAGAATTTTAAAGTTGAAAGTCTGTTCTACGTTCTGTACCATGAGAAATCTTTCATTGCCCCTTCCCAGCCTTCACAGACTTGCTGCATTGTATTGATGAAGACTTGCTCACACAGTGCTTTGGAGGGACTTTTCCTCATCTCCTATTTATTCTATCTCATGAGGTTTAAATGACCGATAAAACCATTTATTGAACATATGTATGATCTAGAGTATAGTTCACCTCACTGATTGGTTGCAATCTCATTGATATTAAGAAAATAAACTTTTTTAAACTGATTATGCTATGTAAATGTGACTAAAGCATAGGGGATTATAGTCCAACAATATTTCTTTAGTTTTTTAAACATTTTACTTATTTACTTATTTGAAAGAGAGGGAGAGAAAGAGAGCGAGCACACAAGCTGGGGGAAGGGCAGAGGGACAAGGAGACTCTCCGCTGAGCACAGAGCCCGACTGAGTGCTTGATCCCAGGACTCCAGCCAAAACCAAGAATCAGATGCCCAACTAACTAAGTCACCCAGGCACCCTAGTCCAACAAAATTTTCTAAAATGAGAGATATAGTTCTTCACTACAGAAATAGTGGTGTTTCAGTGGAGGAATTTTGGTTTGATTATATGAATTAAATTAGTACAAAAATAACACAGCTTCTTTCTCAAAGCAAGCAAGACTATTAAATGTTCCTTAAAGAAATTAACAAGATATAATAAACCTCTATTTTCTTTTCAGTTCTCTTTTCTTGTAGAAATAAACTTGAGAGACAAACCCTAATATATGCATAAAAATTCATGATTATTTTAATCTAATCATACTTAAATATGGATAAATATGCTACAAAACATTTATGAAGAGGTGCATATGAAAAAAAAAAGTCCAAGTAACTTTTATAAACAAGACTGAGTTTCTTTTCTTTTTTTTTTTTTTAAGATTTTATTTATTTATTTGACAGACAGAGATCACAAGTAGGCAGAGAGGCAGGCAGAGAAAGAGAGGGGTAAGCAGGCTCCATGCTGAGCAGAGAGCCCAATGCAGGGCTTGATCCCAGGACCCTGGGATCATGATCTGATCTGAAAGCAGAGGCTCAACCCACTGAGCCATGCAGGCACCCCCAAAACTGAGTTTCTATGAGACTAACCACTTTTTCTTAAGTTAACATATAATGTATTATTTGTTTCAGGGGTACAGGGCTATACATTATCAGTCTTACACAATTCACAACACTCACCATGGCACATACCATCTCCAATGTCCCTCACCTAGCTACCCCATCCCTTCAACCCCCCTCCACTCCAGCAACCCTTTGCTTGTTGCCTGAGATTGAGAGTCTCTTTTGAGACTAACCACTTTTAACTAATTGTACTATCAATCTAAATTTTTAACAAAAATCCTTTGTATATATTTTTCAAAAAGTTAGTTTTTTATTCTTTCCATTAATTGACTACAATTCTGAAATACCCTGTGTCTTTAACCATGTCAAAATAACATAAAATGGGGGCGCCTGGGTGGCTCAGTGGGTTAACCCGCTGCCTTCGGCTCAGGTCATGATCTCAGGGTCCTGGGATGGAGTCCCACACTGGGCTCTCTGCTCAGCAAGGAGCCTGCTTCCCTCTCTCTCTCTCTCTGCCTGCCTCTCCGTCTACTTGTGATTTCTCTCTGTCAAATAAAAAAAAAAAAAACCATAAAATGAATTAGACTCTAATTTAATTACTTTTTCAATAGTTCATAAGCCATTCATAAGTAAACGTTAAAATGAAAATTCAAAATAAAAATGAAAATTTTAAATGTATGACATATCTTATACAAGTATCTGTAAATCAGAGTGATTTTTTGCGTACAACTAGAATTACATATTAAACTATAATAATCACAGGGAGCAAAACCAAAGTGTATGATTGACATAAAATAATTTTTCCAAATTGACAATATTAAGAATTTCTGGTGTCATCTCTTTGTGAGCAAATCTCCTTACAGTTGAATAATTTAAGTATTTTGGCAAGTACTTTTTCTTCCTTATTTGACTTGTCACATATGTCAAAAGATGATTGACAATCATGGCAGCAATGAACAAGGTGCCACACCCAGAAGTCTGTGACAAAGCCTCCTTACCACATGAAAATATTATTTGACAAATGTATATGGGTGATGTATCTTATTTATTTGTTTATTTAACCTTCACCTATTCACTCAGTATTCATGGTTTTAGCATGTGCTTTCAGAGTCATGAAGATGCATTAGTTTTACTTATTATTTAATTTTTTTCAAATTTTATTCTTGTTAACATTAATATGAATAAACTGCCATTATAACTTAGTACTGAAAAAGATAACCTGCCACGAAAGTTATTTAAATCACCTAAAATAGTTTCCAGTAACACATTTGGGACAACATCTTTAGTAATCTCCTCATAGTTTCCATTCAACTACACATTATGCTAAATAAAAGAAATGAAATATTGACAACAAGCTCCAAGAAATTAATTCAACTATAATCATAGAAATGGACAAATAAATAACAATAAGAACAGATACATGTGCTTACTTACAAACTTGGGAATTAT
Source organism: Mustela nigripes (assembly GCF_022355385.1). Taxonomy (NCBI): domain Eukaryota; kingdom Metazoa; phylum Chordata; class Mammalia; order Carnivora; family Mustelidae; genus Mustela; species Mustela nigripes. The sequence goes on from NC_081568.1 coordinate 122,339,596, forward strand.
CTGTCTTAAAATTCTTTTAAACCAAATTTAAAAAAATGGAGATTTAAGAAATGAAATAATTTGACTCAAATCACACAGAAAGCAAATCCTTCTCAAATCTTTGCTATAAATTGGTTCTCTTATCTCCAAATCTTTCATTCTTTCTTCTAGAAAATTTAGTTCATCCTTAAGCCGAATTATATCATAATATGCCTTCATACACAAAAGGAGCAAATGACTGTTGATATTTCTACTACTTTCAACTACCGTAGAAAACATCACATTATTTATCAAACCACATAGTTGGGTATGACCCATGTGAATTTAAAAATAGGTGACACGAACAACAAAAACAGCTTGTTTTGCCAGTGTGTCAGTTACATATTGTTGTTTAAGAAGCTGCCCTGAAACTCAGCAGCTTAAAACAACAATGATTTGTAATTTCTTACCAATCTTTGGTCTGATTAGCTGATTCCTGTGTTGTTTTCATCTGTGCTCCTTCATGCTGCTGCATCCGAAGGAAAAATTGGCTGGGGTTGGATTCAGCTGTAACATCTCGAGTATCTTGGCCTCTCTCTGGGTGTCTTTTGTCATCCAGGAGACTCAATCAGGCTGGACTTCCAGAGATATGACATCCACATTACAAGGAATGCAAGGTCTCAGAAGTTGCACTGTCATTTCCACCACATTCCATTGGTCAAAGAAAGATCCAAGGCCAGATTCAAAGGGGGAGAAGTATAGGAGCCACCTCTGAATGGGAAGAGCAGCAACGGCACATTTGTACTAGGGCTTTCAGGCCATAATTTCAGGAAACGTGTTTGCTTTACAGCATGAACACAAATGTATTAATAAAAACTCTGTATATTTCAAACTGGGTTTTTATGAGGTAAATTTTCAATATGCACTACGCAATTTCTCCCCAACTTCACTCAACTATGAGATGTCCTCAATTCTTAGACACAGCTCATGTATTCTCTCTTTTTTTACGTCTTTGGATCACCCATTCATAATTAATTTTCTTGGAGATTATTAAAGAGACCTTATAAATGCATATAATGTAGCTTAATGTCTGCATCCAACTTTAAATTTCTCAAATTAGATTTATATTCACAGGTAACTATCAGTGCTATCTTTCCTTTTTAGGTTCCCTTTTGATAAATAACTCAGAATAGTGGTTTTAAATGTTGTTAGTAAATGAGCACTTTTTTCCAAATAAAATCTTGCATAGAATCACAATAAGTAAAAATATAAACATGGCCATTAGTATAAATTTGTTTTTAAGATAATATTTATAACATTTATTCATTATTTCAATCAATGAGAAAATTGAAAGTGCTTAAGTTTTAAAAGTTGAAAACAAAAACAAATTATGACTGCTATTGTATATTAGTCTAACATCTAATGTCTTTTTTAAATTTTGATTGCATAATATAGATAAAATCCTGATTCAAACAGATAAATAGCTAGATAAAATATATCTAGCTTGATAAAATATTTCAAGCTTGATAAAATATATCAAGTAGCTTGATAAAATATATCAAGATATTTTAACTAGCCTGAAATAAATGCTTGCAAAAAGCATAACAGAAAAATATGTGTTTCAAAAAAAAAAAGAAAAAAAATATGTGCTTCAAAATTGAAACACTATCAATATTAAAACTGCTGGCACATTTCTAATAAATCTGAAAGATAAGCAGTACCCTAAAGTTATTATAATAAAACCACATTGATAAGACACTAATTACAAGGCGGGGCTCATATTCATTTATTGTTGATGATGATTATTCCCTGGCATAAATGATCCTAAGCTTTCACTGGAAGCCATTCCACTTATTTGCTTAGATGCAATAGTCATCAGAAGTTATAGGAAATTGTCCTTTCTTCTTTGGGCTATGCTCAGCAGAGGGTATTGTGTGACAAATTTCTTTAACTGTACAGGTCTTTCCATTTAAAAACATGTGAAGCACACATGGTTCTATAAGCACACACAGTAAGTACCCTTTCCTAACTTGCAGCAATGATAGCAAGTTCTCACCTATCCAGTGTTTCATTTTCCAGACTTACCACATATAAAAATTGGATAAATCAAGATATATCTTGAATCCCTGCTACAGTTAAGACCAATTCAAACCCATCAATCTGGTTCCAAAACCTGTATCAACTAGCTCCTTAACACCTCTCTAATTTCATCTTTTATTGTTTCTAATACACTACACTCCTTTACAGAACAGGTCAGGGGCGCCTGCGTGGCTCAGTCATTGAGCATCTGCCTTTGGCTCAGGTCATGATCCCAGGGTCCTGGAATGGAGCCCTGGATCGGGCTCCCTGCTCAGCGGGAAGTCTGCTTCTCCCTCTCTCTCTCTCCCACATCCCCTGTTTGTGTTCCCCCTCTAGTTGTTTTTCTCTCTGTCAAATAAATAAATAAAATCTTTAAAAAAAGAAGTACAGGTCAATATTCTGTGATGTTTCTTCCACATACAATGTTCTGATGTTCCCCTGTCAGCTAAGTATATATAAAAATATATTTTGTATGTATCTATGTGTGTGTTGTTTGATTTTTTATATCTACTATGTACTTATTTAATATAAGGTTTGAAAAAGTTGCACCTTGTATAGGAAATTAAATTTTAAAGTCAAAATTGCCCTTAAATTTCTTTTAGTATTTTTAGTAATTTCTTTTTATTAGTTTCAGGAGTAGAATTGAGTAACTCGTCAACTGCATATAAACCCAGCGCTCATTACAAGTGCCCTCCTTAATGCCCACCAGCCAATTACTCTATCTCCCCATCCACCTCCCCTCCAACAACGCTATTTGTTTCTTCTAGTTAGGAGTCGCTTATGGTTTGCCTCTCTCTGATTTTATCTTATTTTAGTTTTCCTTCCCTTTCCCTGTGTTCATCTGTTTTGTTTCTTAAATTCCACATATGAGTGAAATCATATGGTATTTGTCTTTCTCTGACGGATATATATTGCACCTAGCATCATGTCGTCTAGTTCTATCTGCATCATTGCAAATAGCAAGATTTCATCCTTTCTGACTGCTGAATAAAATTCCATCGTATATATATGCCACATTTTCTTTATCCATTCATCTGTTGCTGGACATCTGGACTTTTCCCATAGTTTGGCTACTGTGGACATTGCTGCTATAAAGATTGGGAATACAATTGGGTCCCTTCAAATCACTATTTTTGTATCCTTTTAATAAATACCTGGTAATGAAATTGGTGGGTCATAGAGTAGCTCTATTTTTAACTTTTCAAGGAATCTCCAAACTGTTTTCCAGAGTGGCTGCATCAGTTTGCATTCCCAGAGTGTAAGAGGATTCCCTTTTCTCTGTATCCTTGCCAACATCTCTTGTTTCCTAAGTTGTTAATTTTAGCCATTCTGACTAGTGAGAGGTGGTATCTCATTGTGCTTTCGATTTGTATTTCTTTGATGCCGAGTGATGGTGAACATTTTTCATGTGTCTGTTGGCCATTTGTATGTCTTCTTTGGAGAAATGCCTATTCATGTTTTCTGCTCATTTCTTGACTGGATTTTTGTTTTTTGGATATTGAGTTTGGTAAGTTCTATATATATTTTAGGTATTAGCCCTTTATCTGATGTGTCATTTGTAAATATCTTCTCCCATTCTGTAGGCTGCCTTTTAGTTGTTGACTGTTTCCTTTGCTGTGCAAAAGCTTTTTATCCTGATGAAGTCACAATAGTTCATTTTCACTTTTGTTTCCTTTGCTTCTGGAAGTGTCTAGCAAGAAGTTGTTGTGATCAAGATCAAAGAGGTTGTTTCCTGGATACTCCTCTAGGATTTTGATGGATTCCTGTATCACATTTAGGTCTTTCATCCATTTTAAATTTATTTTTGTGTATGGTAGAAGAAAGTGGCCCAGTTTCATTCTTTTGCATGCTGCTGTCCAATTTTCTCAACACCATTTGTTGAAGAGACTGTTTTTCTACTGGATATTCTTTCCTGATTTGTCAAAGATTAGTTGACCATAGAGCTGAGGATCCATTTCTGGGTTCTTTATTTTATTCCATTAATCTGTGTGTCTGTTTTTGTGCCAGTACCATACTGTCTTGATGATTACAGTTTTGTAATACAGCATGAAATTTATAATTTTGATGCCTCCATCTTTGGTTTTCTTTTTCAAATTACTTTGGCTAATCAGGTTCTTGTCTGGTTCCATACAAATTTTAGAATTGTTTATTCCAGCTCTGTGAAAAATGATGATGATATTTTGATAGGGAATGCACTGAATGTGTAGATTGTTTTAGGTAGCATAGAAATTCTAACAATATTTGTTCTTCCAATCCATGGCATGGGACGTTTTTCCATTTCTTTGTGTCTTCTTCAATTTCTTTCATAAGTGTTCTATAGTTTTTAATAGCTGTTATAATGTCATCTCCTAATTCTGACACCTCTGCCATTTTCATTATTGATTGGTATTTCTCTTGGTTATGAGTCTCATTAATTGCTTCCTGAATGTCTATTTGTCACTGTATACTGGACATTATGAGTATTATATTATTGATTATTTACATGTTATTGCTTTCCTTAGTGAAGCATTTGTTTTGTTCTGACAGTTAACTTGTTTACACATATTCTTTACTTTTCCAAGGTTTTGTTTGTTTTAAATCTTTGTTAGTTGAAATAGAGTGCAGGCTTTGAGAGCTAGAATTGACCGACCACTAAAGCATGGCCTCTTTGCTACCCATCATATTAAACGAAGTCTTGCCACACAAGCCCAGTGGAATGACAACATCTGTTCTGTACCAGCTGTAGCACTTACTTGGCTCATGGCTCCCAAATAGTTTTGTGTCTTTTGATAGTCATTATTTATGCAGTCTCTTGGCATGTCATTTGCACATGTTCAGCTGAGTATGCAACCAAAGACCCAAGGTAAGCTCTATACAGATTTCTGAACCTCCTTCTCTACATAGATATCTTTTCTCTGGTACCCTACTTTGAAAATTCTAGCCATGTCAGTAGGCTCCAGTTGTGACCTTTGTCTCCTCATTTTGATGAGATTGCTTTTGGGCTTCCTCTCCCTGAACTACAGTCAGGAACATGCATCCAGGCAGAAAACCAGAGCAATCATGCAGCTGATCTCATTTGTTTCCCTTTCCTCAGTGACTGCAGTCCCATGACACCTGTTATTCGAGATCTGATCACAGTTCATATATTGTGTCCAGTGCTGCAATTATTTATGGTGGCAGAACAGGTCTAATAGCAGTTATTTTTGTAATGACACAAAGTAGAATTATGAAACTATTCTACTACACAGTTGCTGGTAACATAGTAGAGCAAATGTCTCTATATACCACAGTAGTGCAGGGGAAGGAAAGGAATTTTGGAAGATTATCTAACAAAAACTTGTCAAAATTATGCTAATTCCTTTTGTAAGCTTTAAATTAGTATTACTGTAAGTTTGTGGTTAAAGCCATCAAAATATCCAAAAAATGTAGTAATCTCGCTCTTAAAAAATATTACTATGTTCTTGTCTTATTTACAGCACTCAGAATAAAAATGTCGTGCAGGAATTTGAAAAGCAGAGAGTAAAGAGTACCCAGCTTCAACTCCTTAAGTTTATATGGGTCTTGTATATACTATAGTTCCAAAGTGAGGCAAAGGATTGAGTCAAGAAGGTCAGCTGGTAATTCTATAGGCAAATAGTCTCAATTCAGATTCTATAAAGGTCCATTAATGACTAACAGTCATTAATGTTAAATGTGAGTGTTAAATTCCCTATGCTACTGTATTTCACTTTTTGAAATGGATACACAACTTTTTTTTTTAAGATTTATTTATTTATTTTACAGAAAGAGGTTGAGAGAGAGAGGGAGAGAGAGCAAGCATGAGCAGAAGGGTCAGAGGGAGAGGGAGAGAGATTCTAAAGCAGACTCCACACTAAGTGCAGAGATGGACATGAGGCTCGATCTCACATCCCTGAGACTGTGACCTAAGTTGAAACCAAGAGTCCAACCCTTAACCAACCACACCATGCAGGCACCCTGCATACAAGACATTCTGCCTAAAAATCCTACCAATGCTCAAAAGAAAGCTAAAGTCTTGCAAGGAAATATGGCAAGTGGGTAACCAGGGCTAGGTGTCTTTTCCTAACCAGCGTAAACAGAAGAGAGCATATGTTACCATAGTACCATATCTTAGAAATGTTCATTTATCTGATTGAAGAGAAAAGTAGCATTTTACCATAAAAAGTCTGGGAGGGGCACCCGGATGGCTCAGTGGGTTAAGCCTCTGCCTTTGGCTCAGGTCACGATCTCAGGGTCCTGGGATCGAGGCCCACATTGGGCTCTCTGCTCAGCAAGGAGCCTGCTTCCCCTCTCTGTCTCTGCCTGCCTCTCTGCCTACTTGTGGCCTGTCAAATAAATAAATAAAATCTTAAAAAAAAAAAAAAGCCTGGAAGGCTGACCACCAAGAAGATTTAAAAGGTGAATTCAACAAGATCCTATACCTTACTGTCAACTTGCAGTCACTGACAATATTTTGACATTTTAAAAAAATTTATGAATGTCTAATAAACACATGTTCAATGACATGTAAATTCAAACTACATTGAGGGATTTCATAACTGCTAGAATGGCTATAATCAAAAGACATAATAATAAGTGTTGGTAAGAATGTAGAAAACTAGAATCTTTGTACATGGTTAATAATAATGGAAAATAGTACAGTGACTTTGGAAAACCTCTTGCAGTTTCTTAAAAAGTTAAGAATAAATTTATCATATGATTTGGCAGTTCCACTCCTAGGCACTTACCCAAAATAAATAGAAATATATGTCCACAAAAGAATTTGTATATGAATGTTAACAGCAATAGTATCCACAGTGTCCAAATGCCTATAACTGATAAATTTCTTAAAAATCTCTTAAATTTCTTAAAAAACAGTGGTATATCCATACAATGGAACACTATCTTGCAATAAAAAGGAATAAACTGCTGATACATGATTCTGCAACATGGATGAACCTCAGAAACATTATGCTAAGCTAAAGAACTCAGATGCAAGACTAAATAGTATAGGACTCCATATATATGAATGGTCCAGAAGGAAAAATCTTTAAAGACATGTGCAGATTAGTGGTCACCTAGAGATGACCAATGGGAATTGATGACGAGTGAGAATGAGGATTCACTGAAAATGAGCACAGGAATCTATCTGGGTTTATGGACAGATTCTAAGATTAGAATGTGCTGATGGCTCCACAACTTTTTTAAAATTTACTACAAATGATCAGATCAAACACTTAAAATGGGTGCATTTTATGATTTGTAATATATAATTCAATAATGTTGTTTAAAAAATAGTCAATAGGGCTCCTGGGTGGCTCAGTGGGTTAAAGCCTCTGCCTTCGGCTTGAGTTGTGATTCCAGGGTCCTGGGATCGAGTCCCACATCGGGCGCTCTGCTCAGCGGGGAGCCTGCTTCCCTCTCTCTCTCTGCCTGCCTCTCTGCCTACTTGTGGTCTGTCTCTCTGTCAAATAAATAAATAAAATTTTAAAATAAAATAAAAATTAAAAATAGTCAATAAATCTGAAATTTAAAAAAAGAACCTAAGTGTAATAAGTTAAAACTGTATTATAGCACTTAATCATGTGCTTAGAGCAGAACTTTTTAAGACTAATGTTTTAGTACCGGGGTTTTTTCCCATTATCTTCTGATATCCAGGGAAAAGAAATAATCTGAAAACTTCTCTGGAAGTTGGTGGGGAGGGGACACTTTTCATTTGAGAAAGTCAGGAAATAATAACTTTTTTTGTAATAGAATATTTGTTCTAAATCTCTCATATACAAGCTTTAGGGCCATGGTATATAATAGCAACATGAACGGCAAAACATCTTGTAGAAGCAATAACTGGATTTCTATACTAAAATGAGAATATGATATATATCATATGCATATTATATATATATATATATATATACACATATATATATAATCACATATCCCCAAAGACTAAAATAAGAATGAGCATGCTTTGCTAATCTCTCATTAAATATTATTGGTCCCTAAAAGACAGAATGAAAGGAAAAGTTTACATTATATGTGGGGTCAATACCTTTCAGATACTGCCAAATTTACATATAAATTCTTTATCAGTTATTCATGTATGGATGGCAACCTAGAAAATACTCATACTCTCTGAAGGGATTTGCTACTTTTTCTTGTGATCATTGCTTTTCCTCTCCCAAATTCTAAGCTTCAATCCCCACATTCTAGAACATACTTGTTGAATAAAGAGACTGGGAGTGTCTAGGATACAGGAAAGGAAATACAAGAAAGGAGTTTAGGAAAAAAGACTAAACATCTATGTGTTGCTCATGTTTGCCAGTTCACCATGTGATGATGTCTTACCCTTACTCTAAAACTACTGTATGATTTGCTCGAATTAGGTATATATCTTCTCTAATGCAGAAATTTTTAAGTTAAAATTAACTTAGTCTTATACTAGAAGAGTTCCAATTAAATCTTGAAATCTTGTAAGCAGACATCTGAACTGCTAAAGAAATGTATGGTTCTTAAAAACATTATTCATTCTTATTACACCTCCATCAGAAAGGATGAATACCCAACTTTTGTATCAACATGGACAGGACTGGAGGAGATTATGCTGAGTGAAATAAGTCAAGCAAAGAAAGTCAATTATCATATGGTTTCACTTATTTGTGGAGCATAAGGAATAACAAGGAGGACATTAGGAGAAGGAAAGGAAAAGTAAATTGGGGTAAATCGGAGGAGGAGCCAAAGCATGAGAGACTATGGACTCTGAGAAACAAACTGAGGGTTTTGGAAGGGAGGGGGTGGAGGGATGGGTTAGCCTGGTGGTGGGTATTATGGAGGGCATGTAGTACTTGGAGCACTGGGTGTGGTGCATAAACAATGAATCTTGGAACACTGAGAAAAAAAAAAGTCCTCACCAAAAAAAAGGCATTATTCATTCTTCCTACATACAAAACGCACATGGCCTTTGCAGTGGCCTTCAGCATGCATTGTTTAGAATCAATTGTCTAAATGTATTAGTGTTCCCTACCAATTCTCACATGAACAAAAAACCATTATGTGACTTATGACTAGGAGGATTTCATGTCCCATGGGTTAATTTACCTGAGGATTCTTGGTAGTATTATCTCTTGCTTTCATTATTTGTCCAATCAGTTATCCCCAAAATGCCACAGCCTATTTCAGTTTCAGGGATCACATAGCTCTGACAATCATAGTCTAAGAAAAACATCATCTTGTGCATGATTTTTTATGTAAGTATCAGAGACATCCATCAGATTCTTTGTGCCATTTAAAATTGCCATCAGAGGAAAAAATTGGGATAAGGTGAGACTTCAAAAAGAGTAGCATATGAGAAGTCACTGTTAGACATTTATTTACTTATAAAATACCATATTTAAAAAATAATTTACAGTGCTTAGTAGGGATCAATAAAATATAATTAACAATAAGTAATAGTAGATGAGACAAAAATGAAATACATTTACATATAAAAAAGTAAAGACTGAAACCAGTATAAAAATTAACATCTGTGCTTTCTTTGGCAGCACATATGCTAAAATTGGAATGATACAGAGATTAGCATGGCCCTGGCGCAAAGAGGACATGCAAACTCATGAAGCGTTCCATAATTAATTAATTAATTAATAAGTAAAAACTAGCACCTCATTATTAGTAAGAGTATACAAAGTTTCTAATACATCAGTAAAGAGCATCATGTGCTGGATAAAGAGGCATTCTCCAGCCTCCAGAAATTAAATCTCAACTTTACTTACCATACCAAGCAGAGTTCTTAGAGGTTTGTGTGTGATTTTCTTAACTGGGGATAAGAAAAACAAATGTCAGCGGTTCATGAGCTGAAAGTACTGTGATAAGTACATAAAAGTAATAACTTTCTACCAGTCAGTAACTGCTGACCACAAAAATGTTTTAGCTTTGGGTGTTACTGAACTTTATCTCACTAAGCAAGATAAAATAGTTGAGTCAACAGGAATTACTCTCTGTTTCCACGAAGCAGATGTTATAAGTAAATAATGCAAAAATACGCCTGCCTGCTTCTAATGTGAGCCTGTGGGGAGAAGGATAAATATGCAGCAGACCCCTGCATCAGATGACAGAAAAGGAATGATAACACAAGAAAAAGATGAATTTGGGTAACAACCTGAACCTGCTGCAGTAAGCACTTTGTTTGAATGACGTGATAACACCCAAAAACTTCCTCTTGGTTTCTCCCTTCCACTACACTAGAAGACCTAGATACTATGAATCAATGATTAAAGATTCACAACCATCACGCCTTCTCCAACAATATCCATCCAAATGAAAGATGTCTACATCACATCGACCAGTGGGAACAGGAACTAGGAATTACTGGGATGGATGGTTGATGAATGCAAATAAACAGGCCTCTATTTAATGGGCTTGATGTGACATCTTTAGTCTATTAGTCTGTCAGGATATGAGGGAGATTTTTTTTTTTTAAGATTTTATTTATTTATTTGACAGAGACAGACACAACAAAAGAGAGGGAACACAAGCAGGGGAAGTCAGAGAGGGAAAAGCAGCTTCCCGCAGAGCGGGGAGCCTGATGCAGGTTGATCCCAGGACCTTGGGATCATGACCTGAGACGAGCAGACACTTCATGACTGAGCTACCCAGGGCCCCTATATTAGGGAGATTTCTGACATACTGATGCATTTCCCTCCCATCCCCTTGTTCCTTAAATAAATTGTTTTCAAAATATGATCTCTAGAACCAAAAACATCTGGTAAGACCCACTCAGGGGCCAATGAGGTCATAACTATTTCATAATAATACTCAGACATAATTTGCCTTTTCACTTTGTTGACATGTACACTGATTGTGCAAAAGCAATGAGGGTAAAACTACTGACACCTTAACATGAATTAAGGTAGCAGCACCAAATTCTGTATCAGTAGTCTAGGAGTCATTTCATATTGTCATGCACTCATAATTCTATAAAAAAAGAAAAACACTGAATTTCACATAACAGTATTCTTGATGAAGCAGTAAAGTTAATTTAATTAACCTCAACCTTTGCATACATCCCTCTTTAATAGTCTATATGACAAAACGAGAGAGAAAGAAAAAATGTTTCTGCTACCTTCTGAAGCATGTGGCTGTATCTACTAAAAGCCCTTGTACAACCATTCAGAGGCAAGCTCGACTAGCTCTCTTTAGTGGTACGCCATTTATACCTGAAAACACAGTGACAGACTATAATTATTCAGACATGTTTTGACAGACATTTTTTTCAAAAATTAATGAAGTGAACCTGTCATTTCAAGGAAAACAACTGACAATATTTGTTGCAATGATATATTTCAAACTTTCAAGGAAAAATTAGAAGTTTGGAAAATGCAGGTCTGCCACCATGAACTTGACAGTTTCCCAATACTTTAATAATATTCTTATGAGAACACCACTGATGCTAACAAATGTGATAATGAATTTGCCAATTTTTAAAAGATATACATAACTCAGTTAACCAATATTTTCCAAATAGTAATGCATGACGTTCCAGAATTATGCATGAGTAAAGGTAATTAAGATGCAACACAAATCAATGTATTTCACATTTATTGCTTTGAAATATTTTTTGCTATAGATCAAAATTCTACATTATAATCAACTTTTAAGAGACCATCCCTTGATAAGTTTTGATATAATTCCAAAACAAAATAACCACAATTATCTTAAAGATTATTATAATATTCCTCCCTTTTCTAAGTGCATATCTGTATAACACCAAAATGTTTTCACTGTACTTCAAATAGAACAGAACTGTTTGAATGCAGAAATACGAGAAGCCAAACATTAAATTTTTTTTGCAAAAAATTTAAAGAATGACATTTCTCATTTTTTTTTTAAATTTTGGAAAAAGCAATTTATATAAAATGTTTTAAATAAAGTTAAAATGAAGTACTCAGCTTAAAAATTTCTCAGTGTTAAATTCTAATATAATAAATACTGATACAGACAACTCATATAAGCAAAATTTTTTGGAGTTCTAAATGATTATTAAAAGAGTAAAGGCTGTGGCTGGGCTGTGGGCTGAGGCAGCTCCTGTGGGGCTGTGGGGCAGAGCCTCGGCATGGCTCCCCTTAGGTGCAGAGATGCCCAAGAAAGCTTGTGCTACAAAAAAGGGTAAGAGCCAGAGCAAGGAACCAGGGAGACCACTTCCTCCCTTGGGTCCTGTGGCAGATGATGGTAAAGGTTGTGTCACCATAGCCATCCATGACAAATCTGGGTCCAAACAAAACCCTGTAATGGAGGTAACAGCACAAGCTGTGAGGGAGGCCATCACAGCAGCACCCTCCCTGCCAATTCGCCCTCCTGGTAAGGAGAGCCTAATGCCAGCTCTGTCAGTGCCCTTCCAAGGTCTTGGAGCTCAGGAAGAGTGACATGGTTTTTGATGAGAAATTGATGTATGGGGTGCCTGGGTGGCTCAGTGGGTTAAAGTCTCTGCCTTCGGCTCAGGTCATGATCCCAGGGTCCTGGGATCAAGCCCCACATCAGGCTCTCTGCTCCTTGGGGAGCCTGCTTCCTCCTCTCCCTCTGCCTGCCTCTCTGCCTACTTGTGATCTCTGTCAAATAAATAAATAAAATCTTTTAAAAAAAAAGAAATTGATGTATAAAGATAAAAACACGAGAATTGTAAACATTTGTATTATGGTAGAATAGAAGAGACAGTCTTCGGTTAGACCAGAAATCCAGAAATAACCAGGAGAAAGCTGCAGCCCACCTGTGGATGCCCTGAGGACCCAGTTATGATGGCTGTTGCTGAGCCCTGCTGTCTCTGATAGAACTAGATCCTGACACCCTCTTTTCCTTTTGGTCCAGAAGGATAAATCTCCTGGAAAAAGTGGTGAAGCTACCAGTATCCACAAGTGCAGCAGAGATCTTGGAGAAATTAAAGCAGCAAGTCAAAAATAGATAGAGAAATAAATAAATAAATAAAAGCAACTTATGAGAAGCTTTTTAATTGCTATTCATAACGAGACTGTTAAGTAGGAAGATATATTTCAGTGCACTGAAGAACATGAAAAAAAAATCGAAGAACAGGACTCAAAAGAGAATTAGGAATTTTAAAAGCCACCATATATTTAATGTAGGTTCTAACATCTGAACAGTTTGGAACATGTTAGTCCTATTTCATCGCGTTACAAAGTAACAGAGTTGGAAAAGATCTTCAGGATGTCTTCATTCAGCCCCTTTCATCCTAGGATGGGGCTGTTTTCCCATCCAGAAGCTGAGAGACTTGTTTGGGATCATACCGTGCAGGATGGCAGCTAGAACCCTGGTCCCTTGACTCCTCATTGGACACAGTTTATCCTGATTGTAATTGAAGAGATTTTCACAGCACTTCTAGGGTTTTGAGGATTGCCTTCTCTAGAGTTTACAAGTGACAGAAGAAAACCTGTCGTACTCCTCTGTGGCCTGTCTTTATATTTTAAAAGGCTTATCTAAATACAAAAATGCTTTTTTTGACTTTTTAAAACTCTATGGAACATTTTGTGAAAAAGTAAATAAGAATAATCAGGACTTGTAATTTAATGTTAATTTTTGTCCTGATTGGATGGTGCAGTCTTCAAATCTGGTAGTTCTTATGAATCTCCAAAGATCCTTAAAAGAAGAGAGCCTGGAAGGTACTTTCAATATTTGTAAAAGCCTATCAGAAACCATATCTACATTAAAGCTTCAAAAGCTATACTAGATACCTTGTTTTTAAATATCCAATGCAAATTACAGTGATTTGGTCAGGTAAATAATTTAAATGCATTACCTTTGCTGATCAGAACCAAAGTAGTTGGGTCCTTTTGTCTAAGTACCTGAGAAAATATATTGGTAGACAAAATGTTTAAAAATACAAAAATCCCCAAGGAGGACCAATAATAAAAATTATTGATGGTGGAAAAAAAAAAGAAATAGTATAAAGTATAAAAAAAAGAAAGAGTATAAAGAACCTGGGTGGCTCAGTCAGTTAAGTGTCTGCCTTTGGCTCAGGCCATGAGCCCAAGCCAGGCTGGGATCAAGCTCCCTGCTCAGCAGGGAGTGTACTTCTCTCTCTCTCCCTCTGCCTGCTGTTCTTCCTGCTTGTGGTCTCTTTTTCTGTCAAATAAATAAATTTTTTTAAAAAGTATAAAGGGTTCCTGTTTGAGAATAATTGTTCTAATTAAATGTTATCCCTTTTATATTTTACCAGGATGTTCCTCTCATTTACCAACAGGACCATTTCTGTCCTTGTGATAAATAACCCCTCTTTTATACCCCCCAAACGAGTTCCCCAGATCTATGATACAGACACTTAGATGACAGGCCCACAGGTGCTCAGACCTGGGATAATCCCCATTAGTAGTAGTAGTAACAACAGCAGTGACAGTACTTTTTTTTTCTTTTCTCTCTCTTTTTTCTTTTTAACAAAGTAACTACTAGGTCCTATTCTAGTTATTTTATTTCTCATTTCATTTAATCTTCACAATTCCTAGATTCTTGTATTACTTAGTTCTAAGTAAATGAAAATAATAAGAGCTCATTTGAATTGTACGGAGCACTTCTTTTACATTTAACAACAACACAACAAAAAATCCAAAGGAATGAGTTCAGGGTTGAGTCAGCAGCTTAAAGATGTTACCCAGAACATTCTTCTGATCATTGATTTGAATGATCATTGATTGATCATTGGTCTGAAATTCTTCTGTTCTTCCATCCCCAGTCTGTTGGTTTACTTCATACTTGCTTCTAATGGTCACAACATGTCTCCTGCATTTCTATGCATCACATCCTCATAAGACAAGCTCCAAAATACAAATAATTGGGACGGAAATAAGATTCTCTTAATATGACACTTCTCAGTTACTAGGAAAACCCTTCATAGAACTGCCATAGATTTGGCTGACTTCTTTGATATCTTTGGTTATATTTAACCTACCACTAACTTAGCTGGAGGAAAGGGGGGACTGGTCTATCTAACCCCATGCTAGCAATAGAAACATGCATCATCCTCAGGCTGGGCACTTTGCCATTGAACAAGATTCTAGATTTTCTTATGTAGGAAATGGCTGGTGTGTGTGTGTGTGTGTGTGTGTGTGTGTGTGTGTAGATAGATGATTAGATAGGTAGATAAAAACGGATTCATGTTTCATATACAAGGTTTCTGGATCAGAGAACAGATCATTATACACAGAGTACTTTAGCCCTGGTTCCCCAAACTCTAATCTTCACTGGGCAACAATGGTAAAAGCCTGCTGTCCCCCTGGGGTACTGGGTTTGTACCACATAGCAGGAACCCTGAATTTATGAGATTCTGAAGTTGTATAGGACAGTTGATGGATCTGTATCTCCTTCCCTTAGAGAGAGGGGGTGGAGAGAGAGAAAAAGAGAGAGAGAAGACTTTAAGCAGGAATATAAATAACTCTTTTCCTGAGAAGGCAGAGAAAAGTTCTCGCCTCCCAAAGCAGGAAGAGCAAATGGCCTCAGGGGAAATAAGTCTCTAAAGATTTTTTGGAACAAAACACCATCTCAAGCTTTCAAAGCATGTTTGCTAGTAATCATCCTTTAACAAAGTTTTCCAGCGATTTTTGTTTAGAAAGCCCAGACCATACACAAATGTGAAAAAAAAAAATTATGGAGAGCTGCTCCCAACAACAGGACACTAACATTACTCCACTTTAAAGGTAAACAGAGCTCAGTGATGGCAAGAAACTAGCCTAGATGTCTTTGAGACAAAACCCCTTATTTTTTCATGGACAGCTATGCTACTTCGGGTAACAAGTGGCAAGGGAAGGGGATACAGGATAAATAAATGGATTCTGGCATCCTAAACTACAGTTCCAGAATATTTGGAAATATAGTTTATCTTATTATTTGCTATATTTAGTTCTGTTTCAGACTCTGCTTGGAATGATTCATGATTTCTGACATTAAATACAAGTGAAAATTTATTCCTGATAGGAACCAACCAAATACAAGTGGACTTTGAAAAACATCTGTTTTAAAGCTGTGACTATTTATAGCTGGAAACCTTTCCTTCCTTAAATAGACTTGAGAGAATACTTTTGATTACGATGTCATATACCCCATGTACCAGATATAAGTGAAAAGGGACTTTTTGTTGAAAAAATTGTCACAACATATAAAATATATACACATACAACATCATTTTTCTGCCTTTAAATATGACTGCTTGTGGACATTTAATACAGAAACTCCCACAGATGTCGGTGGTCATGAAATAAAAGATTGCAATTCTTTTTTTCTCTTTTTCTTAAAAAGAATCCTTAGGCAGTACAAAATAATATGATATCAAATAGGATGCCACAAACTGAGATACTTTTCAATCCTTCACAGCTTCTGGGAAATAGTGCCCTTTGCAATTCAGTCTGTATTCCACTGACACTGTTTCCATGAAGTCAGAGGGGAGTGTTGCTGTTTAACTTCATGTCAAATATTATATGGAAGCATTTCTCTAAGATTACTGTGCTGCAAAGTTTATCATTTATAAAAGTTCCCTATGCTTTGTATTTAATTTGTATGACAAAGTGTAAACAAATAAATAAATAAACTATGAATACATAAAAAGGAAAAAGAAGAAGGCAAATGAAATACCACAAAGTTGCATGCAACTCTTTCACCTATTTAAAAAAAATAAAAAGTCAGAATGAATCAGGCAAGCGTCATGTACAGCTGGTTAAAAGAAACTGTCTTGCCAATTTATATATATATATTTTTAGAAGTCCTCTTTTAGATGATTCTTTTAATTTTCATCTTCATTTTGGAGACAATTGTGACCATCAACAGATGAATATTTAGATCATTTACACAGAAGAAAATTTTCCATTTATGAATTTTAAATAAAATTTCCCTTCCATTGTGCCATTTTGGCATGCCAAGTGTATTGATGATCACTTACTAGTCTATGATATAAGCCACAGAGTAAATTTATTCAGACTCACCTAAAAACTTAGTTTATTTGAAGATTTTATGGCCAGAAAATTTCTGCATAAATGCATATGGAAGCTACAGAATACTGATAATTTTCTTCCTGATTTTCCTCAGTTGGCAAAGTAACACATTTAAAAACTAATCAGTCCACAATATGTTTACAGTTCCTGGTATAGAGAAATTGAAATAGAGTTTGCAGAATAAAGGTTTAAAAATTCAGAGACTTTTACAAGTATGGAGAATATACAGAGAAAAACGAAAAACTTTAAAAACAAGAAAACACAAAGAAATAAAAGTACAAATAATTAGAATTTTGAGTAAAAGTCTTTGGACACTTAAGGTGTCACATGACTGGAGATGCAGCTGGGTGCTTCAGTCAGTTAACCATCGGGCTCTTGATTTCGGCTCGGTTCATGATCTCAGGGCTTGGAGACAGAGCCCTGCATGGGGCCGGGGCCAAAGCTCAGTACAGAGTCTGCTTGTCCCTCTCCCTCTGCGCCCCCACCCCTAGCTTACACTCTTTCTCTAAAATAAGTAAATAAATAAATAAAATCTTAAAAACAATAAAAGATGTCAATTCAAGGAAGATCGGTCATGGCTGAAAAGCCGGTCAGCATCAGACTCTCTTTGGAATCACTGCACCTTCTGCACACTACTCAGGAACACAACTACCTGCTCCATTGCTCACCTAATTTTCAAATTCAGGGTGCCTTACAAAACAAAAATTCAACAAATTCGCTTTACCTTCATGTAACGTGCTACAGAATGAATTTTTTTTGTACAATGTTTTCACTATCATAGATTGAATTTTAATTTGCTGACACAAATCACAAGAACACATACACATGCACTATATATTAGACAATTGAATATAAATACAATTAACCAATTAGCTATAAATCTTAAATATATGGAATACAAAAAAATTTATTAGAAAAGCTTATACCTATTTCCATGATTTCAAGGTGGTGTATAAGGTACACCATAAATTTATTAAAAGATTTTTTAAGTAAAGTGAAACATCAAATTCCTAATTTGAAAGTTTTTTTTCAATTTTTGATGTATTAATAGCAAGAATGTCTTAAGTTTAAGAATTTTAAAAACAGGGACACCTGGGTGGCTCAGTGGGTAAAGCCTCTCCCTTGGGCTCCAGTCATGATCACAGGGTCTTGGATCGAGCCTCACATCAGGCTCTCTGCTCAGCAGGGAGCCTGCTTCCTCCTCTCTCTCTGCCTGCCTCTCTGCCTACTTGTGATCTCTGTCAAATAAATAAAATCTTAAAAAAAAAAAAAAAAAAGAATTTTAAAAACAAGTAGGATTGCCAGACTAAGCAAATAAAAATACGGAACACTTAGGTAAATGTGAATTTCAGATAAACAATGGATAACTTTTTAGTATAAGTATGTTCCAAATGCTGTATGGGACAGACTTATACTCAAACAAAAATTATATGCTACTTATCTGAAAT
This sequence comes from Mustela nigripes, assembly GCF_022355385.1. NCBI lineage: Eukaryota > Metazoa > Chordata > Mammalia > Carnivora > Mustelidae > Mustela > Mustela nigripes. The sequence goes on from NC_081568.1 coordinate 122,358,032, forward strand.
ACAAACTTAACTGGGCAATCTGTATTTTATCAGACAACTCTAGTGATAAGATGAAATACCTGAAAAATTTCTCTATGATCATTCAACATGGATAGAATTCTCCACTCATATAATCATAAAACCCTTCCCACAGGCCATCCTGTATAAGATATAATTCTACTTTTATGTTTCATTTGTCCTGCCTTTTGTACTTTCTTCACTTTTTTCAACTGCTTTTTAATTGAGGACCTTATTCAAATATCAGTTTTGAGGGCAGTCCCTTCTGCCTTCACATGTTTCTAAAATGAAAATGACTCTAAAAAGTATTAGTATAAATCAGTATAAAGTTAATATAATGTGGGGCGCCTGGGTGGCTCAGTCGTTAAGCATCTGCCTTCAGTTCAGGTCATGATCCCAGGGTCCTGAGATCCAGCCCTTCATCGGACTCCCTGCTTGGTGTTCCCTCTCTCTCTCTCTCCCACTCCCCTGCTTGTGTTCCCTCTCTCACTGTCTCTCTCTCGGTCAAAAAAATAAATAAATAATCTTTTTAAAAAATTTAATATAATGTAAAGTTCACATTGGATGATGTATGACTTTTTCTAGCCTATTAATATTTTGTGATACCACTAATAGCATCTGAAAGACATACAAAATACTGAAAAATGTTATATTATTTTTCTATTTCTGCCTAATAAATCCTCACAATCTTGGTGGCGTCAAACACAAATTTCCCCTAACAGATTCATAGTAGTAATAATAGTAGCAGCAGTAGTAGTAGTAATAGTAGTAGTACTAGTTGCAGTAGTAGTCTGACACAGATCTTGGATCTCAATGAACTAAGATCAAAGTGTCTACAGAGCTGCAATCCTTTCCACATGCTCCAGACGAGAATCCGTTTCCTGGATTTTCCCAGTTTCTAGAGGTTGCACGCATTTCTTGCCTTGAGGTCCCCTCACTCTCACTTCAAAATCAGCAACACATCTCTCTGAACTTCTTTAATAATCACATGTCCCTCTGACCCTACCCAGGAAAGAATCTCTGCTTTTAAGGACCCATGCTATTAGATTGAGGGCACTCAGATAATTTAGGACAATCTCTCAATCTCCAAATCTGTACATGTCAGGACTTCCATTCAGGCACGTGAGCTAATATATGTACAGGTTCTAGGAATTAGGATATGGTCATTTTGTGTGGGGGGCCTGTTATTCTGTTTACTGTTAGCAGCTAAATTTCAGCAAGCCACCGAGGAAGATTTAACCATGTCAGGACCTGTTCTTTACCTTGGCTCAGTTTGGCCCCTTATGTAGTCCTTATCCCATCAAACTTCTTTGTTTTTTTTTTTTAAATCCTTATTTATGGTACAATTTATTAATTTATTAAGAATTTTCCTTTTCAAAAAACTTGTCAGTGTTTGTTAAAATTAGTACTATTGGGGTGCCTGGGTGACTCAGTTAAGCAACTGCCTTCAGTTCGGGTCATGATCTCAGGGACCTGGGATCAAGCCCTGCAATGGGCTCCCTGCTCAGTGGGGAGTCTGCTAACTCCCCTACCCCTCTTCCCTGCTCATGATCTTTCTCTCTCACAACTCTCTCTTGCTCTCTCTCAAGTAAATAAATAAAATCTTTTTAAAAAAATAGTATTGTTTTCCTTCTGTTTGGGCTCTGTTTACAAAGTTGCAGAATTTGATGGGTCTGCCCCCAATTCTATCTTTCATGTAAGCCTTCTTTGTAGTGTACAATTTGGCAGAAATAAGGTTTTCCAGGAATACATATGCCACATTATAAATATGTGTATTTTGCTTTACTCTTTATTCTTTCCATGAAAGATAACTAGAACATTCTTTCTTGCCTTATCATATCTTAATTGGAGAGCAATGAATCCCAAACATATCTCCATACTCACTTACAAGCATCAGTTTACAATCTTCAATGATATACTTGGTATTTTCACTTTCTTCATTGTTATGACAAATATACTAAAACGTAGTTTTTTGTGTGGTTTTTTTTTTTTTTTTTAATTTGACAGAGAGAGAGAGAGAGAACACAAGTAAGCAAAGAGGCAGGCAGAGAGAGATGGAGAAGCAGGCTCCCTGCTGAGCAGAGAGCCTGATACCCGTATCTGTCTCAGGACCCTGAGACCATGACCTGAGCCAAAGGCAGAGGCTTAACTCACTGAGCCACCCAGGCACCCCTAAAACTACGTTTTTAATCTTCTTTCTTGACCAACCAACTTCCCTTCCAATCAATCATCCCTTTACTTTCCACTTAAATTTTACAGTCGACTATTACTTGTGCCAACTGTGCCCTTCTTACCTAGACTTAGTCACCAAATACCTTGATATGCCTGCCTTTGAAATTCTTTCATGATAAATTCTAGCCTCTAATCTGTTGGTCCTAAATTCTATTTAAAGTTATAGATTGGCATCCAAACAATTACCCAGTCACATCTTAATCTACCTATCCACCAACATCACCACCAACATACCATCATAATCAACCATGCCAACAGCAATATTTATTGCATGCCTATAATATGCACTGTGCCATGCACAACTGAGAATTATAAAGTATGAAATATGGTTCTGGCCCATAAGAGTTTACTTAATCAGTAGAGATTTCATGTACATTAACATATAAGTTGGAGAATAATGTAAAATAAGAACTAGGTGAAGAACACAAACAGAAAATGCTATAAAAGCTTAAAAGAAAGATCTATATGGAAGCCTTCATATACCTGGAGATTTTAATTATTACTCTCTTAAAGGAAAGAGCCCATTCCTCTAGCCAGATCAGCCTCTTCATTTTCGTTGAATCATGAATGTTCACACACTTCTAAATGCTATTTCATTTCAGTTGGCAAAGGACTCCTAAGCTTCACATTCTTACCAAATTTTAATATTTAATTTCAATTTAACTTAGATTTTCTAAACCATCAGTCAAAACTTAATTACTTCTACACAGTTTTGCTGAAAGAAGTATATACTGCCACTAAGTGAAACTAGAGATTCTCTTCTGCATTAAGCAGCTTGTCTTTTCATGCTCATGGTTACCTGACAGAAAAGAATAATATGCATTTCCTTTGATTTATGCATTTTGCACAAAATTAAAATATTTCACTAAAGAACTAAATTAAAATAGTAACCATTAGTGCTAATTTTTTTTTAGGCTACAACTTAATAAATTATTTTGACTACATAAATGATAATCTATGAGCCCAAAAACCTAAGCATAACTATCAATGTATCCAACACAGGACATACCTTATGGATATCTTTAAATACAATGGGCAATGCATACATATATACAATATATTACCATATGATATATATGTCAGATTAAATTGGTCTTGATCTTAAATTATAAAATCTCTTACAGAAGATTTTAGGACAGATAGCTAATAAATAAATCCTCAATTTTTTTTAGATGGTCCCTTTTATACTGATAATTTTAGAAGCAATGCTTTATTAAAAAACAGATTTTCACATTTTTAAGGTTGCAGAGTACAAACAAATGGGGAATTTATTCAACTCTGAAAACAAAAAAAGGTGAGAAATTCAGAGGTTTTTATTTTGCCATTCCCAGGTTTTAAAAGCTGTATGTGGTATGTGCTATAGTGAGTGCTGTGAAGTGTGTAAACCTGGCGATTCACAGACCTGTACCTCTGGGGATAAAAACACATTATATGTTTATTAAAAAATTTTTAAAAATCAATGAAAAAAAAAGCTGTATGTGTTGTATTTCAGAGGTCTTAAACTGTGTATTTTACTAAGACAGAAGTTGAAACATTGCCAAGCATGACCTTTCAATTTCAGTTCCTCCTTACACTAAAAAATATGTTCTAAGTCTTCCGTTTCCTTTTCCATCAGTCTCAACTTAAGCATCTAATGGTCCTGTTATGATCACCATCTTCTTAGAATTTGGACTTTTCCCTAAACAGAAGTAAAATGAGGCTCCTACAAAGCAAGATAGCTATTTGGCATGCTTGCCAATATTCTTGTAGAAGAAGTAAGTGGCAGGATATCTAAGACTTTGAGATTTAAATCCAGAAATAAAAAATTCTTGACATTTCATAAAATTGAAAAGGCTGATCATGGTTTCATAAAACTCACTGATTTTATTATGGTATTCTCAGCTTCTCCAAAGTTTCACTACTCAGTTTAACTGTAATGGTTCTTTGTGGACTGAGTAAAGATATTGTGATTCTAGTGTTTGCATCCTGCTCAAACTTTCTTAAAATTCTACTTTCTTTACCGATGTTTGTTCACAAAGTTGTTTTAAGTCAAAATCTTCAATGTAATTCCATCCATATTTTTTTTAATCTTGAACTTTCTTACAAATCACCTTTGTGAAATTATTACACACAACAGAGCTACATTTATAGATAGAGAAGTATAACTTATTCTGAATGCACCTCTTTAGTGATGCTTTGAAATTGGCACTTCCTTTCTCCCTATTTTGGCTTTCAAACAACCTGGTGGGAGTCAGGAGAAGCATGGATATAGTACTGAATTTCTGCTTGGCAACCCTACAAATGACTCCTACACTAATTTGCCATGCCCTTCAGGCTACAGCTATGGAGTTCTTATAATGTCAGCTAGAGGCAAATCAGCCTAGCCCTCTAATGCTTGACTAGCTTAACTCACTGGCCTAAGTTTTTCCTAGGGTCTCCCCTGAAATAAATCCATCTTACTCAGAGAATATATATTCAGCATCTCCTACTGTAGGTTAAATGGGAACTGTTCCCTGGGAAAGAATGTGAGTAATTTGGCTGAGAAATGTGCTGGATTGTGTGAAACTGTGTTGGCCACTGTGTCCCATTTTCCCCCTTCTGTGTTCTCTTTCTATCACAGGAGCTGGAAGCCTGGGAACTACAACTACATTTTCAAGTATTCCTGCCAGTATGCTCCTAGGTTAGATTCTGCCAATGAGAGGAACTGATATAATTCTGGAAGATAGAGGAAAAGCAAAAACAATTATGCTCATGGCTGTGGATTGCATTTTCCAAGGTGTTAGCATCAAGAATTTTCCAGCAGCTTCCCGGCATCATCCAAAGAAATCACCGGATTTAGGGCAGGGGACAGTGAAATCAGTGGCATTGATTTTTTTATGATCTGAACATTTTATGATTTCCTAAATGATACGGTTGGCCTCCCTAATTTCTTCTTTCCCGAACCTCCTAATGGTTTTTTAAATCCCTTCTAGTGATATTTAAATCCATTTGTTGTGTGAAATAGCTGGAGTTCTTTTCCAGTCTCCACCAATAGCCTCTTCAAGAAAAGGGACCCAGAATCCATCTCCTTTTTAAAGCCCTTTGGGGGGTCCTGACTGAGGGAAGAAACCAAGGTTCCCAAATAGAAACTCACCAAGAGGAAAGGTGAGAATAGGCTGGTGATGTGGAATCAGCTTCAGGGTTGTCCATACAGAGTTTATTTGGAAATGTGTAAGTAAGGCTAAAAAACACATGTCCCAGGCAGCCAGGGGAAATGACACACTTTGGAATTATTAGCTGGGCATGCAAATGACAACTAAAAGTTGTAACTTTGAAAACATGGAAGATACCATCTCTGCTTGTGTAGATATTAAGCTCAGCAAGAGCCACTGTAGCATTAAAGACAGAGGCACCATATGTCATCTCCATCCCTCACAGAGACAGAAAAGTTATCTGCAACTAGATCCTCCCAGTCTTCCCACAGATCTACAAACAAACCTACATCTGCAACCTTTTCTTCTTTTTCATAACAATAGAGGAACTCTGTGTGAACCAGTTCAAGACTAGGATCTGCTTTCTTTGTGATCTACAGCTTTTAGTTACCCTGTCTCTTCAGTTTCTTGCTACCAAAAATAATGTTAACAAGCGTGCAGCTGTGTTTGCTCCAGGAACGTAAAACTGCAAGAAAGATCTCTTTTAACAAATATCAAAGTCGATTCTACAAAAACATTTCCTCTAACCAACATTAAAGTCTACTTTACCTGCCTTATTATTAGCCAAACTTTTCAAAATAGATTTATACTGTTTGTTTTTCTACCCCCAAACGTCTGTCAACTCATTCCATTTTAGCTTCTTCAAACCTTCGCTATTCCTCAAAAACTTCTCTGGCTATGTTCATTGATTCATTCATGCATTTTTTTTTTTTCATTTAACAAATATTTACACAGCCTTATGTTAGGAGTTACATATATACATATAATTTATAATACTGCATTATAAATAGATGATAGATAGACTGACAGGTAGACAGATGGGGGCATTTCCCATATCCATCTATTGCCATTCCCAGCCAGTGAAAAAAGTAAGAAGAAAATGGAAGACAAGCAGGGTGTTTTAAGGATATAATCTGAAACTTATATACATCATTATATACATATACATATACATATACATATACATGTATATATATATGAAAAAGGGAAAGCGTCCCTGCCTTTATTAATGATGTGATGCTGCAAATACAACCAGCATCTTTTCCTATCAATTTATTCTTTGTAAGATAAGAAAAAAAGGTAACGTGAATTTACAAGTTAAAAAAATATGAAAATAGATATATAAATGGAAATGTAGTGATCTTTCTCTAACTAATGAGTTAATTTTAGTTGTTTGATGTAGGTTCTTCCACACATTACTCTATACTCACATAATTTAGGTTGCAACACATGAAATTGGAGGTATTCTACGTTTTTTTACTTAAAACAGTATCAAAGGACTGAACCTACTACATATGTACATGTACAGAGATTTTTACTATGTTTTTTGAAAGATTTTGAGCAATATTCAAATAATATTTTTAAAAATATGAATGGTGGGCTGGGTGCCTGGGTGGCTCAGCGGGTTAAGCTCCTGCTTTCGGCTCAGGTCATGATCCCAGGGTCCTGGGATTGAGTCCTGCATTGGGCTCTTTGCTCAGCAGGGAGCCTACTTCCTCCTCTCTCTCTGCCTGCCTCTCTGTCCACTTGTGATCTCTCTCTGTCAAATAAATAAATAAAATGTTGGAAAAAAAAAATATGAATGGTGGGGAACCTGAATTGCTGAATTGGTTAAGCATCTGCCTTAGGCTCAGGTCATGATTCCAGGGTCCTAGGATGGTGTCTTACATTGGGCTCCAGGCTCCCCAGGGACTCTGCTTCTCTCTCCTCCCCTCCTCTCACTCCTTCCCTCAATCTCTCTCTCTCTGTCTCTCATTCTCTCAATAAATAAATAAAATCTTCAAAAGATATATGAGTGGTTATATGAATGGAGAATATCTGTGTTCAGCTTTGTTGGGGAAACATAAAAACAGCTTTGTTGGCACTTCTGCCAACCCAGAAAAATGTTTCCGCACAGGTAGGAGAGAAAATACTTATTGAATAAGCATTAAACCAGAATATGATGAGCATAATAGGCAATCCACTAAGACATTGCAAAGGCAAAAGGAAATCTCCTCTTCTACACAACCAAGTGGATACAATGCATTCCATTTGTGTTGTCAAGGAAAACAGTAACTATTGTTTCAAGTAAGAGGACTTGACAGCACCATTTGTCACATGTAGTTCATTCTAAACTGACCTGATAATTGAGATGACTCACTGTGTTAGTTAATTGAATTTACCCAAAGGCAAATTAAATTCTTACCTTTATGACCAGAGGTAGTTTTGCAAGTTGGCCAAGGTGGGGCTCCTCCTACCTGCCTGCAGAAACTGGAATATAGGCGCACTGTCTTCTTGAAATGATTACATTTCAAAGAGGTGATTCCCAGGTCCTAGAGAAAGATATTCCAGTTTATAAAAATGACAAGAGCCTTATTTAGCCTTTAAAAAGATTTACAAACATTTCAAAAAGAATTTGTAACCACAAGTTTTCTAAAGTAAATGTCTGAAAAAAGGGAAGGTAGGCTATCTGTTTCCTTATTTTTCACAGGGAGAAAAACTTCTTTTTACCCTTACATCTTACATATCAAGAATCAAAACATTTACATAAAATTAACTACCTTTATTTTTATCATAAAATGTTATCTCCCAATATGTGAATAGTTGGGGTCTCTATGGTAGAAACTGAGGCACAGGAGAGTGAGGTTCTTGTCTCACAGAGTGGAAGAATGAATATTGCAGACAAGGGAGAGTGAGTAGAGTAACAAGTTTATTAAGCAAGGATACAGAAAAAAAGCTGTCCGGGATGTATAAGGGGTTCTGACAGGGTTGTCACTAAGGGCTTTTAGGGATGGTCTTTTTAACATCTCCATCGATAGCACCAATGAGTAAGGACTAGTGATAATACCTTCAATGGTTCCTTTCCTTTTTAGGGTCCAGTAATTCTTGGTTGGTCATGAGTACCTGTCATAACAAGACCTCACTTCTGACGTCCAGGACAGGATGGTCTGGTCTGTTCCCTTAATTCTGGCTTCCTTTCAGCTCCCATATTTTAAATTTTGTGAGCCTAATCCCATGGCCTTTACCTATCTCTCCCTACTTAGCCCCACCTGTCCCTTAACCAACTGCATAGAAGGCAGACAGGAGACTATGGAAAGGCTGGATTAATTTAAAAAAAAAAAAAAAAAAAAAAAAACTTTACTGGGACCATCTTGGTGGCTCAGTTGGTTAAGGATCTGACTCTTGATTTTGACTCAGATCATGATCTCAGGGTCCTGGGATCCATTCCCAAGTAGGGCTCCTCGTTCAGTGGGGAGTCTGCTTGAGGATTATCTCACTCCCTCTGACCGTCCCCCAATATCTCTCAAGCGTGTGTGCGCGGTGCGCTCGCGGGCGCGGGATAAATAAATAAATAAAAGAGTTAATCAAGAAAGCAAGTCCCGTAGTCAGTAATCCATGTAGGTATTACTTTCAGATAACTGAGCAAGTAAAATTATCTATAACCAAGTAAATTTCTATCAATTTTTTATTTTGGGTAAACAATCATGATCAAACTGAATAAAATACACATACTATTTTTTTTAATAGTTTAGAGATGAGAACACTATTATTGCCTGTTTCCCCTTTCCTATTGTAGAAATTCAGTTATATATTGAAAAACCACAACTAGTAAAACATGAAGGCATAAATGAAATACATCACACAGTTATGTAGACAGGGAAATAACACACATTTTTCTCATGTTTTCTTGTTTGAATAACTAGGCAATATGTTTCACTTTTGCACATAGGCAATACTCAATTAGTATGTTTATCATATGAAACTGTATTTAATTTTGTATTCCTGATGCTTGCACGTTTCCTGGCACAGTGATGACACCCAGTAACTGTTTATTAGATTAAATGTTAAAAAGACTTTATTCTAAACCAAATTAACTGGTAATTGAATTAAATTTTAGAACGACTTTAGTTTAAAATTACCCAAGCATTAATCTCTCTATTGATTTTAGGATTATTTCCTTGCCCCCCAAAACTAGATAATTGAGGATTCTGTCTGCAAGAGAGCTAGTATTTGCAGAGTATCACATGCAAGTATTTTACATGCACTGTGTCTTTTGAGCCTCATAAAAATACTAAAATACAGATATTTGTATTTGCTAAGATATAGGTTAAGCTACTTTAAAAGAGACTCAAATATACATTGACTTAAAAAATATATAGTTTTATTTCTTCCTCAAGGAATATTTAATTACAGAGGGTGATACAGAGTAGATTTTCCCAAAATGGCTCTACCATTGTCCAGGTAGAGCTGAATCCAGGATGGGGCCGACTCCCATTTCCAGCTACTGCCATTTTCCAGTCAGTGGAAAAGGGGAAAAGAAAATAGAAGACAAACCAGGTTTTTAAAGGCTATTATCTGAAAGTTGCATATATTACTTATGTTCTCCTTTTCACTAGAATAGGGTCAGACAGTCACAGTAACAAGGTAGGCTAAGAAATGTGGTCTCTAGCTGGGAGAGCTGGAGCCCTACTAGAATACTTATGTGTAATTGGAGTAGATTGAGATAGCCTCACTGGGAATCACTGTGATGTTCATGTGGTATAACCTTTAGAGTCCCTCACTTGCACAACCTCCTTCCAAGGCTCTGGAGAAGGGGGAGCTAGCAAATTATTCATTTATTTATTTCCTATATTTTCTTCTTAATACTTCCAAAAGATAAATCTTTCCCTGACAGGCAGAGCTAACCTATAAAAGATATACAGAAAGAATGAATTCTGGAGGAAAATTTAATGTTTCTGTCCCCCCAAAATTATTTCTTCTTCTTCTTCTTCTTCTTCTTCTTCCTCTTCTTCTTCTCCTTCTTCTTCTTCTTCTTCTTCTTCTCCTTCTTCTTCTTCTTCTTCTTCTTCTTCTTCTTCTTCTTCTTCTTCTTCCTCCTCCTCTTCTTCTTCTTCTTCTTCTTCTTACTCTTCTTCTTCTTCTTCTTCTTTCTTTTTTTTAACCATTGCATTCCAGAGAGGTTAAGAATCTTGCAAAAAGTCACATAGATTTGGAGCTAAAATTAGAAACTGGGGTCTCTATGACTCAAAGACTCCTGACTATTATATTTCTAGGCATCAACTGCTCATATCTTTTAGAATTTTATTTCCTCCTGGAAATCGAATAGTACCTTTTGGCACTATCTCAGAGAAAAGCTGGACAATCTAGAAATTACAAGGTAATTGGCTACATTGCTTTGTCCCTATCTGTGCAGATGATCTTGAGAGACAAAGTGAAAGTGAAAGAGAACATGCAAAGCCCAGCTGCCAAGCTGACATGACAGCCAGTTAGTTGGGGCGATGCCACTCTCAGATCAACCCAAAGGTTAATAACACAGACGCAGTCAAAGATCTGATGGATAGAGGCTGTGAACTCCATATCAGTAACTTACAGCGAATGCCTGGAGGTGGCAGATGAAGAGGCCTATCATCAATTAAGCATGGCAGCCCATTTTTATAAAATTGTCAGAAGGGATTATTAAATTTCACATCTTAGTTTGCTTGGGGAAAAAAAAATCAAATAACACTAAAGGTTGCATTTTAAAAACAATGTTTAGTATAAACTCTTGCTCCTGGCCTCATGTCAAGCCATCAAAGAGATGCTGTACAATTTGATTCATGCTTTTCATTTTCCATTTCTGAGCCAAGGTGTTTCTTCATAATTATTATTAGGCCCCAAAGTGTTTTTTTAAATCTGATTATTAATTTTTAGTGTAAGAATTTCCTAACTTGGGGAAATATTTAATTTTCAAGAGACAACCTTAACATCTGAATATGAGTACAAGTGGAATTCACCATATCAACTTAAATGCACAGTACTCAAAATAAAATTCTATAACAGACCACTGGGTGCAAGTTTTGCTTTTTATAACTTTCCTTATTTACAGTAAATGCAGAAAAACATGCTGCATTAAGTCATAGTGGACTTAAACTGGTCTGTCTCTAGATGTGTTTTTTGTTTTTTGTTTTAATTTAAAGACTTGATTCAGAGGGTTCCACCTAGTTTGAGTTAAATTTATTATGGATCAGCTTGATTATCTGCCTCTTTATACTAAATCTCAAATTTCCTGTGTTTGTCACATCCTTATGAATGCCAAAATTATTTGGCAATACATTAGCAAGATTTAAAAGACCCAATATAACACTTCTTAAAAGGCAATTATAGTGATAACCACAATCACAACTAAGATATATTAAGTTTTCAGAGTATCTAGAAATACATTCACAGTTATTTATTATTTTACCACAAACATTTTCACACTTAGCATTGTGATATAGTTTCAGTCCCTGTTTACTAACTTAACATAACTGGCCGAATACTGTCCTAAGGAAATTTTATTTCTCTAGCATTGGATTAATACTATCCTGTTAATCCTATTAATCATCATAAAATACCTATTAATACTATCTTACTTTTTACTGGCAACAAGGTATCCCCAATTCTATACCATGATCTACTCAAATTAATGATCTATTTGATGTACATCACTAAAATAGTTTGCACATTTGATTGCAACAAGATGAAATGTCCCACAATCTTCAACTTGAGGTGGTACACTGAAAAAAGCTTGGGGTACCAGAAAGCTGTGTAAATTGTTTACAATAACTATTCTACACACTGATATGAAGAAAAAGATCATAGACTTCTAGAATCATAAAGCTTAAAAGTTATTTAGGTCAACACTCTAATTAAACAGGCCATGGACCAAAAACTAGTTTTGATAAAATTCTTAAATTGACTTGGTACCTGAGCCAAGGTTTGGATCTACTATTGTGTACATCACAGCCTACTGCCAAAGATTATACAGTCCCCCAAATGGCATGGATACAATGATAAAAGCAGTATTTGAATGTACTTATCTGAATTTAACAAATTATGGATCAGCATTTTATCCTATCAAAACTTCTCACTTCTTAAGTGATTCTTTGTAGCCCTTCATATATCATCCTAGATGGAGAATAAAATCATGTGGTTTTGGTGCTGAGAAAGTTTGTAATCTCTTTTGTGTTCCAAAATGTTCCACCTAGTAACAAGTAAATATGAATTAATTGCTTGACTGACTCAATGCCCGATTGACTGATTTATAGAATAACTGGTTGACTGATTGTCGGACTGACTGGCACTCTTCAGGGAGGGTCAAGTTTACAATTCCCTACTGGCTCTAGTAAACTTCAAATGTCAAGCATCATTGACAAACCTGATATCTGGAGTACCAAGTTGCTCAATAGCTTTTAGTGAGACAAATTTCTAAAAATAGCAAATCTCTAAATCTTTCTTAATCCAACCACCATTTTTTGCCACTTTACACAAGTGTACTAATTTTTAAAAATTAAAGGATGTTCAATGTCTAAGAATGAAATTATATAGAGAGTAATTCAACAACACCTAAGATTATGTGAAAGACAGAAATAATATGTGATATTATGACACAAGAATAATACAGTATATATATTTCAAGATTTGGAAATACATGTGATGTCTTTCAAAAGGCAAATTTTCAATACAAGCTTTAAAATCAATATTACCAACTTTTTCCATCTAAAATTCACTGTAGCAATTTGATATACTTTGTTCTTGCATTTGTGTTTGGGAAACATGGTTTTTGCAAACTTGATGGAAAAATATTTGGACAAATTAAAAATCATTGCAACAATACACGCAGATCATGTTTCCCTTATTTTCTCCTTCTCTGGTTTCCCCATCTTTCATTTTATCAGAAGATATCAACCAGGAAAAAAATAAATAAGTAACTACAAAAGACAACACTGATTGGTTCTTAGGGACAATCATAGTGAGAATTATTCCTTTTATGTGACTGAAGAATCTCTTTTTTAAATGTTGTTAATGTGAACGGAACCTAAAAATGTAAACATGCATGTATATAGGTTGCTTGATTCCAGTTCACCTGCATTAAGTAAACTGTGTCTCATAAATTCTTTAAGGAATAATTTTTGTATGTTCATTTTTTTCTTCCATTTCCACCACACTTCCTATTATTTAAAATACTATACTAAGACATCATATAAATGTGATAATTTTATTTTAAAAGATTTATTTATTTATTTATTTATTTGAGAGAGCAAGAGAGGGAGAGAGAGTGAACGTGCACACCAGTGGGGGGAAGAGGAGAGGGAGAGAATCTTAAGCAGACCCCACTCCTGTTGAGCAGAAACCAAGAGTCAGATCTTCAACTGACTGAGCCACCCAGGCGCCCTGTGATAATTTTAAAGTACTATATAGTAAAGCATTGTGTAGATATGAGAATTTTAACAATTATCATAATTTTAAAATGTACATAGTGTGTGGTCCTTCATATTAACTTTAGAATTTCAGGATATATACACAAACATAAATGCTAGGTTTTGTTCTGCTGTTATATGAAAGAGTATTTAAAATACCAGATTTTAACTTAACCCAAACTAAACTAAAATGAAAAACACCATTGTAATGAACCATATGCCTGCTTTGTTCCAAAGTGGTTATTTTTAAAGAGCCAGCCTCCAATATTCTTCCCTAGTAAAAGAATAAAAATAGCATTACAACTGCGCACATCAAAGCTACACTATTTAGCCAGTCATTGTGTTAGCTGGCACTCAGTTCCTGAACAGCATAGTACTACAACACAAGTCATCTGGATGACTGCGAATGGACAGCATTCATGTGATCAGAAATTAATCTTGTGGATTAATTTTTGGAGATTGCTACAACACACAACATTAAGTCTGAAGAAGCAGGAATGGGAAGAGTCATCTTTTTTATGTGAACTATGAATCTACTTTGAATGTTACCAAGGCTGCACAAAGATTCTAAAACTAAGAGAAAGACTCCATTTCACTGTACGGTTATATCTTGCTTTATTGTACTCATCGTAGATATGGAATTTTTTACAAATTGAAGATTCAACATGTCAGTGGAGAAAGTAACTACAGATGTGATGGAAAAAGCAAGAGAACTGCAATTACAAACAGAGCCTGAAGATGTAACCGAATTGTTGCAATCTCATGACTAAACTTCTGAGAGGAGGATTTACCACTATGGAGGAGCAAACATAGTGGTTTCTTGAGATGGAATCCACTCCTGGTGAAGATGCTGGGAAGACTGTTGAAATGACAACAAAGGGTTTAGAATATTACACAGAGTTAGTTGATAAAGCAGTGGCAGAGTTTGAGAGGTTAGATTCCAATTTTGAAAGAAGTTCTATTGTAGGTAAAATGCCATCATATAGCATCATATGTTACAGAGAAATTGTTCATGAAAGGAAGAGTCAATTGGTATGATAAACTTGCCTGCTGTCTTATTTTAAGAAATTGCCACAGCCACCCCACATTCAGCAACCACCACCCTTACCAGTCAGCAGCCTTCAGCAACAAGGCAAGACTCTCCTCTATCAGCAAAAAGATGAGAAATCCCTTAAAGCTCAGATAATGGTTAGCCTTTTTAGCAAAAAGTATTATTTATTTCTTTGTTTGCTGGTTTGTTTGTTTAGAGAGCATGCACACAGAGGGAGAGGCAGAGGGAGAAGGAGGGAGAGACTCTCAAGCAGGCTCCACATGCAGAGCCCAATGTGGGATTCAGTCTAAGGGGATTCAGTCTAAGATCATGACCTGACCTGAAATCAAAAGTTGGACACTTGACTGAACCACCCAGGTCCCCTGAGCCACCCAGGGCCCTGGCAAAAGTATTTTTTAATAAAGGCATGTACACTGTTTTTTGGTTTTTGGTTTTTGTTTTAAATTTTATTTATTTGACAGAGAGAGAGATCACAAGCAGAGAGGCAGGCCGAGAGAGAGGGGGGAATCAGGCTCCCCGCCGAGCAGAGAGCCCGATGTGGGGCTCGATCCCAGGACCCCCAGACCATGACCTGAGCTGAAGGCAGAGGCTCAACCCACTGAGCCACCCAGGTGCCCTTACACTGTTTTTCAAAGACATAATATAGATGCAGACTTAATAGACTATAGTATAGTAAACATAAATTTTATTTTTTAATTGTTTTTAAAAGATTTTGTTTATTTGAGAGAGAGAGAGAGCAGGAGCAGAAAAGAGAGGCAGAAGGAGAAGGAGCAGCAGACTTCCCACTGAGCAGGAAGCTCATCGTGGGGCTGGATCCCAGGACCTAAAGATCATGACCTGAGCTGAAGGCACATGCTTAACCAGCTAAGCCACCCAGGGGTCTCAACATAACTTTTATCTTCACTGGGAAACAGAAACATTCATTTGACTCACTTTGTTGCGATATTCGCTTTATTGCACTCTGGAACGGGACCCACACTATATCTGGGTATGTCTGTTTTGAAAATCACCTTCTTGGGAAACCACTTTTGGTCTAAAAGTACCTTCAAAAAGGGTTCTGCTTCTTGAAGATAACTATGGTTCAATTTCAGATGATACTGGGTAGCCTTTCTTCAAATCTTTTGGAAATTTTTAAATTTTCTGTGGAGAGTTGAAGAGTGTATAGAAGGGAGAGTGGGAGTGGAAAGGTGGGAGGAAGCTGATCATAAGCTGTGACTGAAGAATGTTATGCTTACTGTGAACTTCAAGCTTTTTATTCAGTTCTATGGCAAATGTCAGCAGCTTCTCCTACATGTTGCGTACATCGCAGGTTTGGTAGCAGTAAAACACAGATGTGGGTCCCCATTTGGCTTCATGGGCTACAGTTAGTCCTCACAGGTTTCAATTTTTCTCCTTTCTCCCCTGCTACATATCCAGCTTTCCTTCTAGACTGATGGCCTAGCTGACTTTCGAGACTTGAGACCGAGCATAAGATGCATAGGCAACAGCCTTACATAGATTTCTACACCAGCTCCCACCATTGTACGAGGTAGAAGTCTCTTTGATGAATCTCTACTCTTCATCACTCAGAGTGATTCTATTTCTCAGGCCAAATCCTGACAGATAAAGCAGTAATGCAGTGACATGAAGAAATTAATCAAAGGGATTAATGTCCAAACACTCTCAAAGGCAGTTAGCAGAAGAACCTGGAAGCCTTTATCTTCTTTGAGTGGATGTCACAGCCCTGAATTCATACCTCGATAGTCCTTATTTTATTTTAGAGACTATTTTACACAACAATACTGAGTTTCTCCAAAAGTAGAAAGAATATAGCTTCTCATAGCTACTCCTTCAGATATGTACTCTCAAGCCCACTAAAGTCTTCAGTCTGAAGTGACTTTTCTCTGCCAACTTGCAACTATTTGGAGAGATTGTCCCTCAGGTTATTTTAGCAGCCCTTGAAAAAACAAAACAAAACAAAATAAAAACTATAATAGGCGTCCTCTTCATTAATGAAGAGTGAAGTCTTTACAGTTTAGCAATCTACTGCAAACTTGTGAAGGAAAAGATGCTCACAATTTCTTTTCCTTCCTTAAAGAAGGAAGTCTAGCTATATTATCTCTAGCAGAAGCATAGTAGAACAATGACCATGTCTTCTTGCACAGCACTAAATCACCCATAATGTGGAAGGGAACAGTGTATATTAGC
This sequence comes from Mustela nigripes, assembly GCF_022355385.1. Taxonomy (NCBI): domain Eukaryota; kingdom Metazoa; phylum Chordata; class Mammalia; order Carnivora; family Mustelidae; genus Mustela; species Mustela nigripes. The sequence continues at coordinate 122,374,867 of NC_081568.1, forward strand.
CCTCTGCCTAAGAGCTACCAGACAGCCATTTCCTTTTATTTCAGCAAATCTGGTTTTTGTGTAACCACTTCATTTTTCTTTTCTGACAGCTATATCTGAGTCACAGGTCCATTATGCAGGGCCCTTCTTTTTTCCTTACAGTTACTTATCAATTACTCCGTAAGTCTTAACTGAATACATATCATGCACCTGGCTTAGAACTAAGCCTAGGCCTTGCCTGGAATGAGATATGTGATAAGGAAGACTTTTTAGTTTGTCTGAGGACACAGCATATTCTTGGGGATGCAGGCTACCTAAAGTATATTTACTTTCTTAATTTTTACCTAACCTGTCATTACTAGAGTTTTGTGTGGACTCTCATTCTTTTCTCCAAGTTAACTCTTAAAACCTCCATTACAGCACAATATGTAGCTGGGAAGAAGTGGTTTTATAGTTGACCTCTAGGGTATGCTCATTAGATAAGGGGTGCCAAAGGCGTGGGCTTCAACTTATCCACTAAACATAGATTCAAATAATTATTCTATAGATTGCAATGTAGACTACGGGATCCCTCTTAGGGCATAAAAAGAAAAATCAATTCCCTTTCAAACTTTTTTCCCATTTCATCAGCACATCCTACCACGACACAGTAATATAGTGAGCAACCCATTCATACCTAATAGCAAAAAAGCAGTATCTATTGTTAACTTACAACAAATCCAAGTTTAAAACTAAAAGAAATAAAAAAAGAGATTATATAAATAACTGCAATTTTACTAAAAGACAAAGCTTAGTTGTACATACCCACATCCAAAATATACTGGTGTGCACTAAAACACTTCCCAAGGTAGAAACTCACAATTACATTTATAAGTAGAAGACATAGCAGATAATTTCTAAGTAGTATATTCAATTTTGTTAGAGTACCTGAATAAGCAACTGCAAAACAGTTCATTTAGTGAAAGCAGTGATACCAAAATATGTTTTTAAACCTAAAAGGGGAAAAAAAGAGCTTCCCTACTTCACCATCCAAGTATTTTACTTTGGAGTCATTTTTCAATATTGGTTTTCTTAGTACTATATTAAGAATACATTAGCAGCTTTTAAACTTAAATAATAAGTATTTACAACAAAAAACTACAAAAGTATGTTGTTAAAGAAACATTTCTGAAAGCATTTTAAAACTATGGACCATGTTAAAAAAAAACACATAAAACAAACAAAATGATTTATATGTTGTCTCAGTCAGTATTGTTATTTATTCATTTATATTTGCATTCTTGGTACTTTTGGAAATGATTTAGGGCAACTTACAAAAATACACAGTACAACAAAATGCGTAAGAAAAGAAGTGAAGAATTTGTGGCGAAGGTAAATAAAGGTAGAAATAAAAGAATAAATTCAAAAGTTACACAAAATACATGCCCTGGAGAACAACAGCAAATATCAAGCCTCTAATTTGGTAGTTCACTGTCTATTACAGTAAAACCAGACAAAACACAACCAGTTCCTTGACCCATTGCTTCAAATATGTGAAGATAGGCTAGTTTCTCAAAAAAGCATATTTCTTGTTCATATGGTGACCAAAGGTAAATATCGTCATTAGGCAAAGCAATATGTTTTGTTTCTGCTATTTTTTTAATGTGTGTGCATGTATGCATAATTTTAACATACTCAACTTAGGCACAATTAAATATGTATGCATTTCTGGAGTACTGAAGTCCAAGTACACAGCACACAGTATTCTAGCCTTTAGCTTAATCCAATTATAGATTTTAAAATATCGGGTGAGATGATTCTTAATGATTTCTTAGTTACACACCATTTAAACACCTGGTGAAAATAACAGAGTGTCCATTAAAATTCAGAAATATAAAATTTGTATACAATTTTATAAAGCTCTTGAAACTCCTTTACCCACGGTTAAGAAACTCTGAGCTAGAAAAATAGATGGATTACTTAATTTTCAGGAAATTCTTTGTGTTTATTTCCACAAAGATTTTCAGACATTGAGTAATAGTGAGTTTGAAGTTATTCTGCCTGATAAGCTCTAGTGCAAGGATTCTGTGCTCTTATTAAACCAAAGCCAGACAGGAGTTAATTGTTAAAGCAGGGAGGAGAAACAGCAGAGCTTTAAGAGATAGAGAGAGAGGTGAAGACAGAGAGAATAAAAATGATACACACACACACACACACACACACTGCTTAATTTAGCAGGTCTTTCTTCTCTGCACTGAGGACATATAACAGTTCCTAACAGAGCTATTAGGAAATCATACCATTGAATGAAAGCATAAATAGCAAAAGCTTTGAGGTCTGTAGGAAAAATGATGGCAATAATATTAGTCTAGAAAAGATGTGCAGCTCATTTTAGTCACACTTCCTGATTTTTTTTTTTAGAAGTGTGTATCTCTGTGTATTCTTCAGCAAATTTGTGGGTACAAAAAACATTTGTACCCATGAATATTTACTAATGAATGATCATAGTACGTATTCCAATATATGTGTCATCGCTGGAAACAAAGCAGTACATTGTTGGAAGACATGTACCAAAAGGTAATACATGCCTTTGGTTTTAGAAGAGCTGATGTGAATTTATTCTTTCTGACATTAATTACTTAATCGATTCAGTTGGCTCCAAACTTAAGAAAATGGATTTCTGTCATTTGCCCAAAGAGAATGTGTCCTATTCTATCTGTAAAGGACATGCTCAAGAAAGTGGCAAAAGTGGCAGCAAGTCTAAATTTTTCCTACCAAACTTATTTTTCTTAAAGTATCAAAATACGAGTTCTGCATAAAAATTGGTGATGAGGTTATCTACATTGATCCCAAATAGCTTTTATCTTAGGTATTATACATGTATGACATACATTTAGAGATTATTCTGATAAAAACAGACTTGTGATTTACATGGGCCAATGAATTCCTTTTTTAATTTTTAAAAAAGATTTTATTTATTTGTCAGACTGAGAGAGAGAGAGAGAGAGAGAGAGCAAGCAGGGAGAGCGGCAGGCAAAGGAAGAAAAAGGATCCCCACTGAGCAAGGAGCCTGATGTGGAACTCAAACCCAGAACCCTGGGATCGTGACCTGGCCTGAGGAAGCAGATGTTTAACTGATTGAGCCTCCCAGGTGTCCCTGAATTCCTTTTTTTATTAAACTATTTTGAGTCTTGGTGACTTTTAATCAAAGGGATAAAGGACAAAGTAAGGTTGACAAAAGTTCAGCATTATTTAATACTCTTGTCAACAGAAATTTCCACAGTGAGGAATAATACAGAATTCAGGGATGAAATCATTAACTTTAAGCTAGTCTACTCTCCAAATGAAGAAGTTGACATAAAAAGGCCTAACTACAAATTGTCAAGAACATAGTTTACTAAACATTTTATATGGGATATCCATGGCTAGGACCATAATAAACTGAAAGTAGAAGCTTGCTTTAATAAAAATGGATACATTTCTTTCAACCAAACTTATTCTGCTTTCCCTTGTTACTACTACTCATCGTTCAGATCTATACTTAAATGTCTCTTTTTCAGAAAACCTTCCTTCGCCTGACAAACTAAACCAGCGTGCTGTTACGATTTCTAGTTTTACCTTTTACTTTGGTATAGTTTTTCATTATGAATTAAATTTCTGTACCTTTGTAGAATCATTCCATAGCACTACTCCTCACCCCTAGAAACTAAGTCTTGTGAGTGTTGTTTTCTTCCTTCTCTTTTCTTTACTCGCTCACCCTTGTGCTTGCTCGCACTCTCTCTCCCTCTCTTGCTCTCATTCAGTCATGCTAGCTTGCGTTTGCTCTCTCTCTTTCTCATTTGGTTTGGTTTCCATCATATCCTCAGCACCCAATATTGTGTATGAAACTTGAAGGCAGTACGTCAGTTATTTGTTAAATTGATGAAATAAATGGAAGAATAGCTGGATGAAGAATGAGTAGCTGGTTTAATATCCATGCGTTATCTTCTCCCAGTCTGTAGGCTGGGAGAAGTTGAGTTTTGTTCATTGTTTCTTTCACTGTGCAGAAGATTTTACCTTGATATAGTCCCAAAAGTTCATTTTTGTTTTTGTCTCTCTTGCTGCTGGAGACGCGTTGGGTTAAGAAGTTGCTACAGCCCATGTGAAAGAGGTTCTGTCTGTGTTCTCCTCTAGGATTCTGATGGTTTCTGGTATCACATTTAGGTCTTTCATCCATTTCGAATTTATATTTGTATATAGTGTTAAGAAAGTGGTCTGGTTTTATTCTGCGGCACATGGCTGTCCAATTTTCCTAACACCGTTTGTTGAAGAGGCTTTTTTCCACTGGATATTCTTTCCTGTTTTGTCAAAGATTAGTTGACCATAAAGCTGTGAGAGCCCATTTCTGGGTTGTCTATTTTGTTCCACTGCTCTATGTGTCTGTTTTTGTGCCAGTACCACACTGTCTTGATGACTACATCTTTGTAGTATAGCTTGAAGTCTGGAATTGTGATGCTTTCAGTTTTGCTTTTCTTTCTTGAGATTGCTTTGGCTAATCACAATCTTCCATGGTTCCATACAAATTTTAGGATAGTTCATTCTAGCTCTGTGAAAAAATGCTGATGGTATTTTGATAGGAATTGCTTTGGGTAGTACAGACATTTTAACAATGTTTGTCTTCTAATCCATGAGCATGGGATGGTCTTCATTTCTTTGCATCCTCTTCAGTTTCTTTCTTAAGTGTTCTATAGTTTTCAGAGTACAGATCTTTTACTTCTTTAGTTAGATTTATTCCCAAGAATCTTACTCTTTAGTTAGATTTATTCCTGAGAATCTTACTGTTTTCAGTGCAATTGCAAATGAGATGAAGTCCTTTATTTTTCTGCTGCTTCATTGTTGGTGTATAGAAATGCACCAGATTTCTGCACATTGATTTTATATTCTGTGACTTTGCTGAATTCATATATGAGTTATAGCATATTTTGGGTGGAGTCTTTCAGGTTTTCTATATAGAGTATCATGCCATCTGTAAATAGTGAAAGTTTGATTTCCTCCTTGCCAATTTAGATGTCTTTTTATTGTCTGATTGCTGAGGCTAAGTCTTCCAGTACCATGTTAAATAGTAATAGTGAAAGTGGACATCCTTGTTTTGTCTGATAAAGGATTAGTACCCAAAATCTACAAAGAAATGATCAAACTCAACACTCAAAAAACAAATAACCCAGCTAAGAAATGGGCAGAAGACATGAACACATACTTTTCCAAAAAAGACAACCAGATGGCTAACAAAAACATGAAAAGATGTTCAACATCACTTATCATAAGGGAAATACAAATCAAAACCACAATGAGATACCATCTCACACCTGTCAGGATGGCTAAAATAAACCACACAAGAAACAACAGGTGTTGGTGAAGATGCAGAAAAAGGGGAACACTTTTGTATTGTTGCTGGGAATGCAAACTGGTACAGCCACTCTGGAGAACAGTATGGAGGTTCCTCAAAATGTTAAAAATAGAATTACCCTGTGATCTAGCAAGTGTACTAATAGGTATTTACCTAAAGGATACAAAAATACAAACTTGAAAGGATACATGAATCCTGACGTTTATTGGCCATTGTCAACAATAGCCAACCTATGGAGAAAAACCAAATGTTTTTGGTTTATACATATATATATATATGGTTTTGGTTTATATATATATGTATCACTATTTTATATATATAAATATTAAATATATATTTAAATATATATATATAATGGAATATTACTGAGCCATCAAGAAGAATGAAATCTTGCCATATGCAATGACATGAGTGGAGCTACAGTATATTATGCTAAACAAAATAAGTCAGAGAAAGAAAAATAACATACAATTTCACTCATATGTGGAATTCAAGAAAGAAAACAGATGACTATATAAGAAGGAGGAAAGGAAAAAAAAAAGAGAGAGGGTACAAAACCATACGAGACTCTTAACAATAGAGAACAAACTGAGGGTTGATGGAGGGAGGTTGGGGGGAGATGGGGTAGATGGGTTATGGGTACTAAGAAGGGCATTTGTTAGGATAAGCACTGGGTGTGGTACGTAAGTGATGAATCAGTGAATTCTACCCAAGAACCAATATTGCACTAAAATTTAAATTAAAAAGATAATACAAATAATACCCATGCCCTAAAAAAATACATATTAATAATCACTTCTCAGTCCCAGCTCCAGAGCCCTGCATTATCAAAATCAAACCAAAGCCGTGATTTGACTGTATCATCGAATTTTTACTATATATATAACACATACACATAATGCAGCACATTATAGTTCAGTTGCTTTCAACAACTCAGCTGCTATGGATCACTTTTTTTTTTTCATAGACTACATTTTTTTCTGTTGTTTCCTCCTAGGCAAATCCTAAAATTTAAGTAGCCAGGAACAAGGTCTGAACTCACTGGGAGTAAATCAGTTGCCAGGTACTATTTGTGAAATACAAAATAGAAAGGGAAAATTGCATAGAAGTTTTAATATTGATGCTGGAGGGATGGGAATAACATTGAGTGTATGCTGGGTGTCAGGCATATCTTATATAGTTTCACAATAAATTAAGAGGTGGGAATTAATATACCCATTTGGTAGAAAAAGAAATCAATTTCAAGTTTAAATAAGCAGAGTGGCACAGCAGAAGCATGCTGGGCCCATAAAGTTTAAATAACTCACCCAAATAACGAATCGCAACTTAGCATGGGTTAATTATAGAATGGTGTGTGACATTCATATGCCTCTAAAATGAAAACATGAGCTTTCCACTCTAACAAACGGCCTCCTTAGAAAAATTATAATTTGGATGTCTATTTTATTATTCCCATCAGTCTAGTTTAATAAATACATATGTGTGCTAATCTTTCATAGCAAAATTTAAAAATGATTTGAAATTATCTTTGTTAGAGGGGCGTCTGGGTGGCTCAGTGGGTTAAGCCGCTGCCTTCGGCTCAGGTCATGATCTCAGGGTCCTTGGATCGAGTTCCGCATCCGGCTCTCTGCTCGGCAGGGAGCCTGCTTCCCTCTCTCTCTCTCTCTCTCTCTCTGCCTGCCTCTCCATCTACTTGTGATTTCTCTCTCTCAAATAAATAAATAAAATCTTTATTAAAAAAATAAAATAAAATTATCTTTGTTAGAAATAGGCAAGAAATATAAAAGCATCTGAGGGGTGTTCACTTTTAAGGAGAGGGCAACAAAAATGTGTCTTATGCAAAGAATATGTAAAAATGAGTGCAAAGTTTACAGAGCTACAAAGACAAACTCTTTTATGAATCTCTTTAATGAATGTATCCAAGTAATGCAGTACCCAGTATAAACCAAAAAAAGACAAATAGAGTTTCAATAATAGACATACACATACAAGATGCAGTGTAAATATAAAAAGCTGGGTTATAAAAGAGCATGCATTATATGATCACATTCATTACACAGATAAGGAGAATGATAGAGAAATACCATATTTCATCAATTCTAAAATGCTTATTTTGCTGGTGTTTCCATGGTTGCTCTCAGATCCATTTCTCACCCATCTCTTGCTCTGCTGGACCTGCAAACTCTATTCCCCAGGCTTCTTCCCAGCTGACTTCCTTAGTTTCAACTAATAGAAGGTACCCATGGGCAACTGGTGGAGGCAAAGGGAAAAGGCAATGCAAGTGCACAAATGACAATACCTCACCCCATTACGTGTCTACCTTAGAAGTGAGAGCAGCTTCCATCAGTGGCAAACCTCCGGTCCTCTTACCTACATCTGTTTTGCCTTTTTAGTTCTCTAAAAATTCTCCAAGTAGTTTTCTATTAAATTCTTTCTACTGAATTTCTTGACATTACTTCTGTTTTCTGACTAGATGCTAACTGATGCTCACCTTGCTTTGTTATTCTAACGTCTCTGAAATTGGAGTGGATCTAGCATTTTTTGTTGATGAGATAGCAAAACTGACTTGTCTGCAACTGTCTGTATGTGCATCAAAACTTATAGAATGAGTATCAATAGCTTAAAAGAAGACTTCAGAGAAGACAATAGAATACTTTTTAAAAAAATATTTTATTTGGAGAGAGAGAGCATGTAAGTGGAGGAAGGGGCAGGGGAACAGGGAGAGAGAATCTCAAGCAGACTCCCTGCTGTGTGTGGAACCCCACACACAGCTTGATCCCATGATCCTGAGATCATGACCTGAGCCAAAACCAAGAGTTAGCAGCTTAACCAACTGAGCCACTCATGTACTCCAGAACACTCTTTTAAGAAACACTGCATCATCTATGCCCTTATAGTCCAGCAGGTATTATGGGTAAAAACATGTACAAGGAACCCCTCTGAGACAAACAATGCATAAGCAGAATTTGTATTTCATGTAAAGACAATTTAGGAGTATCTTAACCAATTTGTTTTGCTCATATTTTCTTCCTTATGCATGCATGTACAACTGTGATCTGTGACAAGAGTTATTTGCTAAATTGCCAAAAAAGACCTTTCAATACATAAAGGTAAAAATAATGTGTCATGGACAAGCATTTTATCATAGTTTTAATTGGAAGCATATTTCTTTCTTAGTGTTCATAACATAATGGAACATCTTATAATTGATGGTATCTTACATTGGATAAAATATGTACAGGCCCAGAGGGATTAGAGGGATTATTTCCAAGTTTAGTATAGGGATTTATATGATTTTTTAGTTCTCTTATGACTTTACTTCCTTAATACTTTCTAAGTTATTATGTTAAAGTATTGTAAAAGTATTTTTTACAATAAGAAAAATCTTTTTTTAAACAGTAAAATCTGTATTAACGCTGTATTAGTCTGTCAAAATATGTATTAAAGCTGTATTCTAGACTCCTTGCTTATGTGGCAGAGTCTGCATTCAAACCTAGCTTCCTAATATTTTTCTGTTACTCTCTTAGGTTAATGAGATGCTGGTTCCTTTTCTCATTAAAGGACTAATGATTATTGACATTTTCTTTTAATGTTAAGATGTTTAGGATGATCTCTTATTTAAAAGGTAGGCTATATTTAAGTTTGAATATTATCCAATAAATTGATCCTGGCAAAGGGATGGACCCCAAATCTAGAGGGTTAAGGTAATATTTCGAGAAACACAAAGATCTTCATAATACACAACACATTCTAGGACAACACACTCTGGAAAGAAGTGAGAATCACAGGTTGAGATTTTCTTCATAATATCTGTTTGTCAAGATGATGAGATGGAGATAATACAGGAATGTGCACCTACAGAGTAACTGCAAAATTCCAGGCACTATTTGAAATACTTTACATATATTTACTCATTTTATGTAACAGCCCAGTACTACTATTATCCTCAACTTATATATAAAGACTAGTACAAGAAGCTAGAATTACTTGGAGAAAGAGGGCAATAAAAATACTTAATAGCAGAATGTAAATCTTTACAGGCCTTGTAGAGATTGTCCCTAATCTTAGTGTCTGCCATGTGTCCTGGACACTGAACTAAATTAAGTAAAAATTAAGTAAAAACTAATCAGTAAAATTACAAAAAACTGAAAGGATACAGTCCTACTCTATGAATGACAATAATAAAATGAAAGAATCTTTGTCATCACTTTTTAAAAAAAAATTATTTGACAGAGAGACATCACAAGTAGGCAGAGAGGCCGGCAGAGGGGGAGGGGGAGGCAGGCTCCCCGCTGAGCAGGGAGCCCGATGCGGGGCTCCATCCCAGGACCCTGAGACCATGCCCTGAGCCGAAGGCAGAGGCTTAACCCACTGAGCCACCCAGGTGCCCTGTCATCATTTATTTAAAAAAAAAAAATCATTTCATAAAGGAAAAGCTTGGTTCCAGGGTAGATGAAAATAGACATGAAAATTGACCTCACTACTGCTGCATAACAAATTACTGCAAAATTTAGTGTCATAAGACAAGAAACTTCATAGGGTCACACAGTTTCTGAGGATCAGAAATCCAGAAGTAGCTTATCCATGTGTCTATGGCTCAGGGTATCTCATGAGGGTGCAATCAAGTTGTTGGGTGGTCTGCATCTCTATGAATGGAAATGGAGAATCTGTTTCCAAGCCCACTCACATGGCTATTAGTAAGAGGTTTTAGTTCCTCACTGTGTGGGCCTCTACAGGGCTTCCCCCAGATGGAGTGATCTGAGAGAGAAAGCAAAAGGGAGTGAGAGAGTGAGAAAGTTGGAAGCTATACTCTCTTATAACTTAAACTCAGAAGTGACATACCATTCCCTCTGTAATACTTGATTCACCAAACAGACCGAGTCTACTGTAATTCACAAAGCTATGAATACCAGGAGGCATTAGGGGCCATCTTTAAGGCTGGCTACACAAAGCCCTTGACATGGAATCTAAAGATTTGGGTTAATAAAATCATTTGGGTTGTAGGGGAGGATGAAACTTCTTCCCTTACCTTCTCCCAAATTCCTATAATTAGAAAATATCATCCTTGCTCTTCCCTTAGAGGGACTGGATATATTCCCGAATTTGTCTATTCCTTGGGAGACAGCGTATTTGAGAAATAAGGCACTGAATGTTCCCTAAAATCCTGAATTCCCCTGCTTCTGTGCACTTTCTAGTTAAAGCAATGAATTTACTAGAAAAGCCTATTGTTAATCAGAAGGTGAAGTGGTTTTCTTACTGGGAAGAACTGAACAGAACAGCAGAGCAATTGCACCTTTGAGATGCTACATTCTTCATTCTCCTCAAAGTTCCCATTTATCCTTCTGGGATCCATGAAATAGTTTAGCTCTTTGAGGACTTATGAATTCCTCTTTGATGTTTTCTTGAACAGTTTTCTATATGCTTCAAGACAGAACACAGAATTAAGTTAGCCCCAAGGTGAACCTACACTCCAGGCTGAGAATTCACAGTCTGTTCTTTATTCACTCTTAATTAGTAGTAGAAGTGATGCAGTCTAGAATGACAATAAGGTGTGTGGTTTACTATCGTATAGAGAGGGTTTTATAAAGTGTAACCTTGTTTTAAGCTTGCCTCTTTAAACAGGATTTTTAAATAAGATACACATTTTTCGGTGTATTATTAGGTATACCAATGTATACAGTTTTAGAATAGACTCGCAATCCAGGGGAATTGAAAAAAGCAACAAGTATTTATTTCTGTGCTAAGCTCTACTGCTTAGAGTGACTACTTATATGGAACAAATGTAGTTCAAACATCAGCCTGTCTCTTCTTCATTATTTTAAGAGAGAGGCTCTTTTTTTTCCCTTATTGATTTTTCTCTGCTCATTACGGATCATTTCATCTCCCTTTGATTTGTTTCTCTTACTGATTTGGTACTTCTTGTAGGTGCTTCACTTCTCACTAATGGCAATTGCTGGCAATTGACCAAATATGACATGACTACTGAATCGAAACTTTTTACATCATTATAGCTCAATACTGGTAAATGCAGTTTTATATTCTCCAAATTAGCTCTTCCAATAGCATTAAAAAATGTAGAGGTTACCAAGGACAAAATCATAACAAAAATGTCCAACATAAAATCACACTTTAGATCTCTCCTGATACTATAAGGTAAAATACTTTTGCTTATCTAGAATTACGTAAAGAAGAAGATTCCACAAACACCCCTGTACTTGATGAATATCTATGTTCATTCACTGGGATTTTTATTTTACTTGGTAACAGAACTACAAAAATTAAATTAATACTATATGTAACTGTTTGGCCATTGAATAAACCAAAGAAAGCACTTATTTTATTTTCTTTTTTAGATGTTGCATTTATCAAATCCAGCTTTTTGAATGTCGGTAATTGCTAACTTAGTCCATCTCGTCAGTATGGAAAACAGATTATATCTATTGTTTCCTAACCTGTTTCTATGGCTTATCAGAGTTACTGACTCTTCATTTTTTCCTAAAGTTTGCATTTGCAATGTAACATTCTACAGAATATGTGCCTGTAGCAGAAAATGGAAATATATTCCTTTGTGAAATGTGCATATTTTGGAAACATGGATAGTGAGATACAGAAAGGATGAGGCATTAAGAGATGGTAAGAGGGAAGAAGCTAAAACAAAATCTTAAAAAAATCAAAGAGTATGATGTATTTCATAAGTATTTTTGCCATACTTATGAGGGCTCTAGGAATGATATATACATCTCATAACAGGACACACTAACAGAAACGGTAGAAAATCTAAGATGCAGAGCTGTGTGTTGAGATTTAAATTTTTATTTGAACACAGACCTTTTCCTTTTTCTACTTGAGCATTTAAGTATATGATCATTTGTATGAATGACTCCTTTTCCCATTCTCCTCACTGGTTTCATTGTACTTTACTCCCCTCCCTGAATCCCTAGCCTGCAAACATGCTCAGTCCTTTCCACTCCTTCTAGAAAATGAACAAAATGATCAATGTATTTCAGCTTCCACTTCTTTCTCCTTTTTTGACATAGACTCTCAAGAGTAATCTACACCCACTTTTTTCACTCTTCTGCCTCCAGTGAGTCTTGAATTCACTGCACTGTATTTTTTCCCTCTACCACTCCACTGAAACTACTTGAAATTGACTCCTGGATTGTGAAATAGACTCCTTTTCACCTGTCTTGCTTTCTTTGTGATATCTGTTTTCCTAATTCTCCCCTCTTATAGCTTAATTGCCAGTACTATTTGGATTTTCCTTCTTAATACTTAAAATTACTTATCTGGTGGCTTACCATCAGTTTTTCATCTGCTTTCTTATCCACAGATAACCAACCATCTTTGTTCCTGTTTTATATGGTCCCTTCCATGATATCCACTATATAAAATTATTTCTCCATTATTAAACTTTCTCCTGAATGTAAGGCTCATTTTAGTTGACTTAATAGACTAAACATCTATACAGTTCTTCAATAGAAAGTATATTAGGTACAAAAATAATATTAATAACTATTATATTAATGTTATGATAGAAATAGTAATATATTTCATATACAATATCTGTTTTAATTTCTATAATAATCCCATAAAAAGAATTGCTCCATGTTTTATCATGAACGAAACTAAGAAAGATTAAGTAATATGTACAGTGTCAAAAACCAGTAAGAACAAGTGCAGTAATTTATTTATTTATTATTTTATTAATTTTTTTTCAAGATTTTATTTATTTATTTGACAGAGAGAGATCACAAGTAGGCAGAGAGGCAGGCAGAGAGAGGAGGAAGCAGGCTCCCCGCTGAGCAGAGAGCCCGATGCGGGACTCGATCCCAGAATCCTGAGATCATGACCTGAGCCGAAGGCAGCAGCTTAACCCACTGAGCCACCCAGGCACCCAAGTGCAGTGATTTAAAGTTCACTATTTCATTTGAATTTCATTGCTAAATTCTACTGCTTCCCAAAATAAATTTTATGTAGAATGAATCCTTCTTTTCTGTCTTGTTTAAAGCTCAGTTAAGAGTTGTAGCATCCAATAGTCATTCATACCTGAAGTCTAAGAGATAATTCTGACCACAATAATACCCACATGCAATTTATATATAGGAATTTTGATAAATTGGTGACAAAAATGTCTTTATATAAGTTCTTTCGCCCCCTACCCTTGTTCAGCCATCTATCTCAGTTCTAAGTCATTTTTCACTCATTACCTGAGTTATTCATAAATGTAAAAGACTTTTCATATTATTCCCTTGAACAAAAAGCTTTCAATTATTCTAATTGCATACAGGATAAAGTTCATACTCCCAATCATCTCTTTCACATCCCCATTATCGATTCTAGTTAGATCCCTTGCCACGCAGTCCCATGCCCTTTGGATTTAGATTCACTCTATCATTATTTGGTGTGTGAAAATGCCAGTCATTTCACACCTTCTCTTATTCTTTTGCTAAGTTCTTCCTTCTGTCCTTATTTTCTTCCCTGACACCAGTTCATCTCTATTCATTACTGATATATTTGAATTTTAATAAGTTGGTTATATGTGTATCTTCCAAAATAAACTGACAAGTTTTCAGGTAAGAGTCAGCTATTCATTTTCACAGATCCCCTCTTCTTCCCCTAGAGACTCCATTGTCTAGAATTTCTAGGACATAAAAGCTCAGACTGAGATAAGGTTTTCTTTTTTTTGAGATAAGTTTTTTTTTACTATCGTGGGATAATAAGAGAAAGTTTCAACATTCATATATGAAGTTTTAAGATCCGAGGGAGAGTATAAAAGTGAGAATAATCATAACAACTTTTTAAAATAAATTATAATGTGACAATGATATATGCAAAAATCTCACCATTACCTAGGAACATTTCAAAACAGTTATAACATGGAATTGACTTTAAACATTTTTGAAACAGAAACTAGAAAAACAGATTGTACCTAATGGAAATCAGAAAGGCATCACATTTTCTTAAAAGCTATAGCTGTTTTGTTTTGTTTTGTTGTTGTTGTTGTTGTTTTTTTTTTTTTTTTAGAGAGAGAGAGAGAGAATGTGAGCAGGGAGAGGGCCAATGGGAAAGGGAGAGAGAGATTTTTTTTTAATTTATTTTTTATTTTCAGCATAACAGTATTCATTATTTTTTCACCACACCCAGTGCTCCATGCAATCCGTGCCCTCTATAATACCCACCACCTGGTACCCCGCCCTCCCCCCCCCCCCGCCCCTTCAAAACCCTCAGATTCTTAAGCTGGCTCCATGCTCCATGCAGAGCCTGATGTAGGACACTGAGATCATGACCTGAGCCAAAATCAAGAGTCTGATGCTTAACTGACTAAGCCACCCATATATCCCACTATAAAGGTTTTTAAAATTAAGGACAACTCTACAAAAACACAAACTTGACACAAAAACATTACAACCATGCAAGGGAATAATGGAATGAATAAAGTCGTATTTTAGCACAATTCATAAAAAACAAAAAATAAAAGAACGCATAAGAAACTTAGTAACATAGAATGTAAAATCAACCAAGATAAGTAAGATAAATAAGAGCTTGTTATAGTAAATTTCTTAAAATTAAATATTAAATAGATTAAATATTTCCTTTGCATTTAGGAGACCCCTTGATTTAAAAATAAATACATTTAAATACTAGAATAAAAAGTCATCTTAGAAATCTTCCAACAATGAGACATAAACAGAAATGGAGTTTATCTGTATAAAGACATACATGTTTTCCTACATCATCCTATTTCAGCGGATGTTTGCACTGGGTCGAAGGGCAGAAAGAAGTGCTACTAGTTAAGATTTACTATCTAGCCATTTTGCATTTGAAGGAAACTAACTTATCCTGATAAAACTATATCCAGTGGGGGCACTGGGCACTTGTGTGGCGCCCTTAAGTCCCTTAAGCATCTGCAGGTTATGATCCCAGGGTCCTGAGCCCCACAGCAGGCTTCCTGCTCAACTCAAGGAGGGTGGGGGCTGCTTCTCCCTCTCCCACTCCTCCTACTTGTGCTCCTTTTTTCACTCTGTCAAATAAATAAATAAAATCTTAAAAAAAAAAAAAACTATATCCAAAAAACAAATGTACACTCTATGCATTTTACAAGTAAAACACTAGAACCAATTCCATTTAAGTGAGGTTGGGGGAGGATAAGGATGTCCATTAACACCACCAGAATTTCAGAATTTGATATTGTATTAGAGGTCATAATTGGGGCAATATACCAATTAAAATAAATATTTAAACTTAAAAAATAAAAGGCAACTTTTCATTATTTCCAAGAATATAGTACTTAACTAAAAAAAATAAAATTATGCTAAGAAAAAAATACTATTAGATATTCCAGGAGAGTTTAGTGAAGTTCCAGGCAAATACTGATATATCTTTCAAATACTAAATCTTTTTGAAAGTGAAAAAATAATTCAAATTTACAATAATAGCAAAAACTATAAAACACACAGGCATAAACCAAACAAGAAATGTGTAAACCTATAAAACAAACTGCAAATCTTTGCTTAAATATATAAAAGTTAAGGGAAATATATACTATACTTTTAGATGAAAAGATTTGATATCATAAAAGCAAAATGATGCAACAGTAAATGCAAAACTCAATAAAATTCTCAGAGGGTTTTTCAGGGGAGGGAACAACAAATTTATTAGACAGCTTATCTGAATGTGTAAATGTTCAAGAATACCCAGGAGATTTCTGAAAAAGAAGAAAATTAAAATAAAGCTGAAATTTTAAAAAATATGGTATTGATGTAATAATGGACAAAGAGGTCAAATGAAGCTAGTGAGGAGTTAAAAAAAAAACACAAACATATAAAGGAGATTTGTATCTTAAAAGGAGAAAATTTTACTTCAATAGGGACTAAATAATAGGGGGATAATTCCAGTCTTATGCAATAATGAAAAATAAACTATAAATGACTGGGCAATTTAAAATTTTATGTAAAACATGCAGTATTAGGAAAAAAATATATTTTAATGTGCCTAAGACTCTTCTAACCATGATGTGAACAAGATGCTGTAGAAGATAGATTTGACATTAAAACTGTAAACTTCTGTATATTACCAGAACTATAAACAAAATTTAAAAAGTGACACAGGAACAAATATTTTCAACATATATAAAAGAGTTAATATCCACAATACATAAAGTTTCCACAAGTCATAGTGATACAGGCTGTTTTAGAAATCAAGAACCAATTTTCACACAAAACGCAGAGATGAAAGTAAAGAATGCTTATCACTGCAGTGCTGCTGATGAGAAAATGTTATAAACCCTCGCATGTTCATCAGTCAGGGAATGTAGATATATTTATCATAGTATGAATGTTTTAAGGCACAAGTTTTGTGAAAGATCAGCTTGTTTCATATTCTTTCCAAAAGTCTGTAAATGTCTCTTTAAGTATTTTGGTGCTATATAAGGTTACTACATTATCATTTCAACATGCATATCTTTTATAACTATGGGGGTGAGCACTTTCTTACATGCTTATTGGTCATACTGGACACTCTCTTTTGTCAAGAGCCTATTCAAGTTTTGCTCACTTTTCCCTGTTCTTTTTCTTAGAGATTTTTAAGAGCTCTCTCTATATATTTAGATTATGAATTCCTTGATAAAAGTATGTATTGAAATATTTTCTTTCAGAATAAAACTTGCTTTCTCACTCTGTCAGTGGTCTTTTCATAACAGAAGTTCTTAGATGTAATGAACACCAATATCAACAAATAATAACACCAACATCAACAGAAATGAGCATAAAATCACAGAATGACATGTACAAAATTGGCCATATTAGCTTTATTCATAATAGTCAAATTTAGAAACCATTCAAATGTCCATCAGCAAGAGAAGGAATTAAATTACAAACAATAAAATGGTGCATCAATAAAAGAGAAATTTTAGCTACCTGCAACAACACAACCCAATCTCACAACCATGGCTAAAACATCTCTAGCAGCACAGACACAGATCTATACTCAAGGACAGAGATGGACTAAACAAAGAGAGAAAAAAAATGCATACATTTAATCCATTTTATGTGAAATTCAACAACAGGCAAAATTAATAAGTGGTAAGAGAAGCTAGAATAGTGTTTACCAGTGGTTCTCAACTAGGAGTGTTTGTGTCCCCCAGGGGACATGGTACAATGTCTAGTGGTTGCCATTGCAAGGGGATAGGGTGCCGGGGAAAGGGCAGGCATGCTGCCTATTTAGATACTGCCTTTCCTTTCCTTATTTTTCCTGCCTTGGACAGATACCTAGGAAGCAAGGGTGAATAATTAATTTAATCCATTAATATCTAGAAAGCAAGCATCAAAACTGGGAATGGAAAGAAGGAATGAAGAAAAGTCTAAAACAAGGCAGAACTAAAACTCTTGTTTCATAATATTAAAAGAGAATACAGGCATTGATAAGAAGGGAGAATAGAATGATGCAAGAGTCCTTTTTTTATACCTAGTATTTCTGCTTCATTCTTCCTAATAATTTTTTGTTTCTCCTTTATGCTACTAATATTATCTGTTTCACTTAAATTTTGAAATAGTTTATTAATTCTGGTTTGTTTAGGCTTCAGTATTACCCTTTATAGATTTGTTCTTCAGACTCCTGGTTAATTTTTTCCTGTAAACTGTGGGAGCTGGAGAAAAATCTAGGGATGCATTAACTCTGGCCACTCCAGATCCTCTGAATGATATGGAATGCCCAAGGCAGAGGGTGCCTGTGATATCTCTGCATTCAAGCACCTCCATTTGCTATCCCATCAAAATGTGCCCTAATGGTTAGCAAATATCTATATAGCTCATATAGGGGACTATTTTTCCAGGAGATCATTATATAAATGCAGTGGTTCTTAAAATAGACCGCACTTTATCATAACCTGGGATGCTTTACAAAATATGTCTCAGTGCCAGTCTCAGAGAATCTCACTTACTTGGGTTTTTTTTTTTTTTTTTTTGGCCCTCACATCAGAATCTTTTTAAGTTCCCTACATGATTCTAATGTGTACCCAAGATTAAAACTAATTTTACAATCAGAAGATTCAATTTACAGAAAATAACACATCAGCCTGCTTTAATCTTTTCTTAGTAGCCTACTGTAGTGGTTCTTAAACTATAGCATGCTTCCAGATTATTCACTGGGCTTCTAAAATTAGAGATTGCTGGGCTCAGCCCAAAGTTCCAGATTCAATAGCTTTAACTGGCACCTGAGAATGTTCATTTCTAACAAGTCTCCAGGTCATGCTGATGCTATGTGTCCCACTCTCTAATAGAACAACTGTCCTACCATTGATGATTTATACTTATGGCTAACTTATAGAAAATACATTAATATGTTGCTGGTAATTACTTTAGCACTTTCTTTTTTTTTTTTTTTTTTTTTAAGATTTTTATTTATTTATTTATTTATTTGTCAGAGAGAGAGAGAGAGAGAGAGAGAGCGAGCACATGCAGACAGAATGGCAGGAAGAGACAGAGAGAGAAGCAGGCTGAGTAAGGAGCCCGATGTGGGACTCGATCCCAGGAACGCTGGGATCATGACCTGAGCCGAAGGCAGCCACTTAACCAACTGAGCCACCCAGGCGTCCCGACTTTAGCACTTTCTAAACAAAATTATTTAAGATTGTGAATACAGCATGAACATAATTTTAAGTTTCTTGAATTAAGGTTTTTGTTTAAGAAAATGACTTTAAACTTTGGGGCACTTAAGAAATTAAGAAGAAAAATCCTAGAATGCTGAAAAACTCACATTAGAAGTTACTCTTCTGACCTGGAAATTTGGAAACTATAAACAAAATTAATCTATTAACCTTTGTAGTTATCTTAAAGTCTTTCTATATTTTCTTAGTACTTGCAAATATGCACATGAACACATCATTTCCTCATAAATCTCTATGAAAGATAATTTTAAACATGCTATAATAATCTCAGCAGAGATTAAGCTATTAGATTTTTATTTATTATCTGTATTAAATAAACCAAACAAAATAATCACTTTGGAGAATGTTTTGTGAGGAATATGCCTGAAACAACACATACTGAGAGTTTATTAAATGATCTTGAAGATGTAGGATAATTATTTGTCCTGTTACATCATAACTCTCTAAAAATGCTAAGCCATAAATTGACTTGCGCCCTTGGTGTTCAGATCATATAATGTAAGATTGTCCTTTAATACTGCATATTGTTTTGTGATGTCCTTTAACACTGCATATTGTTTTTCAGAGCTAAAAGCTAAAAATTGCTAATGAATATTAAATATTTTAGATGTGACTACTGTGACCACACCTAATGATTTATTTATGTTTTTTAAGATTTGTAAAACAGAAGCTTCAGAGCTACAACCTATAAAACTTTCACTTTCCAGAGGGCATTCTGACTGAGTCAGTCTTACATGGAATCCTCACCTGGAAGTGTATGCAATGGCATTATGCTACTGATCATCCTGTTAATCTTTCAAGGTGGCTGTCCAAAAATGACAATGAAGACTACAGAGCTAAAACAACCATTTTACTGAATCGAAACTTAGTGGGCTAGAAACTTGAAATGGTTTTATTTTTTCCTGTTCTTTGCCTTCAACTAGCCTCGGTCAAAAGTCTCTTTCTCCACTTTCCTCCTTAAGAACATCTTTGAGTCCCTGGTAGGATAAAAGGGATATTGTCCTTTAAATAAAATGCAGAGTATTTTGGTCTCCATGTGTCCCCAGACTTCCTTAGAACACAGAGTATTTAAGACTCTTTATCCCCAGTTTTTGTTCCTAGTTACCAATTTCCAGGTACAGGCAAGATCTATTTACCACGCTGTTATACCAGTTTTGGAAAAACAAGTGTATCAGTCTTAGAGCATGAAATTCTAATGCAACTCTTTCTTTCTTCCTTTCTTTCTACTACAAATCTATCTTATAGATTTAATTAAATATTTTTCTGAAATATATCTGTTCAAAAGTTCAAGTCAGTTGCTCTTAAATTTATATTCATTTATATAAATAAATTATCATTTTGCACAGTTAAAAATATTATTTGGAAAAATACAAAATATTATTTAGATTAGGCTGGTAACATTACAAAATTGTATAATTAGGGAGTTTGAACCTCCCACACCACCATCACAGAGTTATCAAGATTCTCTATCCTAAAAAGGAAAAAGAAAAAAATAGGGGGGGTTAAAAAAAGAACTTAATTTATCTTAATTGGATGCTTTCACCAAGTCTATGCTCTTCTGTAGAGTCATCTCAATGACAGAAGCTTAAATAGTATAGTTGACTTTAAATAGCACATAGTGAACTTTCAGAAGAGGTATGGATGACCTAAGTACATTAACACAGGACAGTTAGTGTATGCTCCTATTTGCAATTTGAAGAGTTAAACTGATAAAAGTTGAGCAAGAGATGTAAGCTGACTAAAGGCTAATTAGGGAAAATACACTAGAGGAAAAAAGTTTTAAATTAGATTCTGAGGGAGGAAGAAGCCTGGGGAAAAAAATTAAAGATGGTGTGTTCTCTTTGGAGAGTACGCACAGTGGGATAGTACATCAGGATTGACACAATAAATGTTGAGGTGAGAGGAAGGTCTAGGTTAAAAATCTCCTATTCTCTCAGGTTGGCCACTAACAATTCATTTCCCTGGTGTCTCCTCCCAGGTTTCAGGGGTGTCATTACTAAAATCAAACTCTTTCTTTTACTTAACATGTTGTGGGGTGGAGATTGGGGAGAATGAGAGTACCTTGAGTAGGACAGATTCATGAAGGCAAAGGGGAGGTGGGGCTTCTTGAGGCTCACTGGTTCTTCCCAAGCTTTTGAGCCCCAAGAAGACTTATGTCCCAAAGTCTGCTTTAGAATTTCTTTCCACATTAGCATGAAAAAGGACTTTTTAGCTTATCAGAGATATAGGAAACATGCACACACTATTCATTTTTCTTAAACTAATATATCTGCTGTCACTTAATAACTCAGTTTTTAAATGAACATTTAAAAGTCCACATCAATTAATAATATACTTTTTCACCATTTCTTATAACCTTTTCTGATAAGTGATTATTTTCTTCATAGGCATTCTGATTTCAACAGAAAATCTAATTCTGAAATTCTCCTAATGTATCTATTAGACACAGACTTTTACTTTTAACAAAAGACTACTCTCTAGTGACCAGAGAAGAATGTCTAATACCTGCTTTAGTCTGAACAGGCTAAGAATCTGCAGTTTGCAGATATATCTCTCTGTCACTTCAAAATATAAATCTGCAAAATTATTTTCCAGAATGAGATTAAATTTCCCAGACCTCATCACCACTCTTCAATAATATATAGTATTCCTCAGAATGACTTTTCATCACTAGGTTGTACAAAGATCTTCAACCCATTTTGTGCTGCAAAAACAAAACAAAACAAACAAAAACCAAAAAGAACAAAAATCTTAGTAGTTTTCTCAGATTCAAATATTTTGAAACCCTAGCTGAACTTGAAGCTGCACTGAATCTCACAGGCATTCTTGTAAGCATCTTATTTTAATAGCTTATCTTTCAATTTAAAATTCTTAAGAGCAGAGATTTTTAGAAACATTAGAATCTCACTCATATAACAGTGTCCAATTCTGGTAGGAGTACTCTATGAGGAGCATAGCTTTGTGTAAAATGATATAAAAAGATCCTGATTTGTCAATACATAACACAGAAGAGTCCTACAAAATTAGACATTCTTGTTTTACCTGTTTGAGGAAATTGTTTAAGGATAAATTTATGTGAGACATACGGAATTCAGATACAATCAAGTAAAATTAAAATCGTGAATTCTTATAGTAACTTACTATTTTTATAGCACTGGTGATTTTCTAACCTTACCATACATAAACTCATACATTGTTTTTACTGTTTTTCTTTACAAAGCCTGGCAGAGAAGTTAGATATGCCAATTTGTCCAATAAAAACCAGTAATGCAGTTGAGGTTAAATAGTGTAAACTATATCACATGGAATAAGTTTTGTGTTATTTAGTCCTAGGTCCTTTAGTCCTAGAGATTTTAAATATGCATTTTGCTTACTGAAGGATAATTATTTAACTTAAAACTTGTAAAATTTTAACCCAGTATTGTACAACGGCATCTGTATTTTATTTGCCTGAAAATATCTTTATTTCACATAGTTTTAGGGAAGATTATTTGCCACTGTGTAATTCAAAATTAATAGCTTTTTAAAATTTCTCTTGGCACCTTGAAGATGCCATTGCATTGTCTTCTGGTCTCCATTGTTTCTATTGAAATGCATGTCTTCATTTCTATTTATTTATCTATTTTTTGGTATTTAATGCATTTTTTTAATCTCAAGATTTTCTATTTTGGACACTGATATTTGTGACTGTCTATATGACTGATATGTCTAAATGTGGTTTTCTTTTTTTTACCTTGCTTACGGTTTGGTTCTATGATCTTTCTGGCACTATCACTAACAGTTTCTTCTGTTATCATTTTTTAAAAAACATTTTCTTGCCGGCGCCTGGGTGGCTCAGTGGGTTGAGCCTCTGCCTTCTGCTCAGGTCATGATCTTGGGGTCCTGGGATCTAGCCCCATGTTGGGGTCCCTGATCGGCAGGGAGCCTGCTTCCCAACCTCTCTCTCTGCCAAATAAATAAATAAAATCTTTAAAAAAAAAAAAACATTTTATTACCTCATTATATTTGGATTTTACTTTTGGAGCTCCAATGTGTATATATTAAACTGCGTAATATCATCCCATGAGGTCATGAGGTTCTGTTCATTTTTTCTTTTTTTTTTTTTTTCATTTTTCTTGAATCTTTATATCTCTGTTCCTGAGACCATAATTTCTGTGTTCCAAGTCCCTCTAAACTGGAGAGGTTCAATCTCCAAACTGTCTCCTCTCAGAATCTTCTTAGGGCTTGGTTTCAAGCTTTTTAAAAGTGGGTCTAAAGTGGAACCTTTCTCTGGATGTGGCCTTTATCACAAAGTTGTTCAGCCTGATTTCCATGTTGTTAGGAGGTGTTAAGGTCTATTCAGTATGTCTGGGTCAAAACCCCAAAGTCCCCAGCACTCGTTAATATCTTAATATCTCTGTTCTGTTCTCACCTCTGCAGCAGTCACTCTCTTACAAGACTTGACCGGCCATGTGTATGGTTGTCTAGCCCAGCTCTCAGTCAAGTACTTATAGGAAACACTCATATGAATTGCATGAGCTCTATAAACTCCTTTTCTTAATCTCCTGCCCCACAGATTCCAACCACTTCAGACATTCAGAACTTTCATCTCTGCCTCTTTAGATGTGTATGTATGTGTGTGTGAGAGAGAACACGATCCAATTTCTGACTGAATTTCAGGTCACTGCACTGGAGGGGGAAAATATTCCCTACATAGAGGTCCAGAGCAACTAGAAGGCCACCTATTTCTTTCCTCCTAGGAACCATAGTTCATTTGTGTGGCCATTTTATTTGATATACTTAATTATAACCTTCGTTCATATTCCTTCTTGGCTATGCAGTGCTCACCCCAATAGCATCATCCTCTTATTCTTGAACTGTTGCCCTTTATTTAGCTGTCTATCTGACATTTCAATTCTGCCTTCATATTCTAGCTTTCAGTAAATTCTCTTGGCCTTCTGATGAAATAACAGTTCATGTTCTCTTTTCTGGACTACTGAACTCTATTTCCTTCTGGATTTCAGAAGAGAGATAGTCTCCTGATATGGAAGTTTCTGCCCCTTAAAATATAAGACATTCTTTCTGTCAGATATGACTATGGATGACTATTACAGTTGAACCATCTTCCTACCTTCCTTCATCCTTAAGTGACAAGCAAGGGGATTCTGACACCAGGAAACACTTATTGAACCTTATTTGCTATTAGACTGTACTAAAAATAAAACGCCTATCAATATAAACTTCCTCTTTTTCTTTGTTAACAAATAGAATTTAGCTAGAGACCAGAATATGTCCATCTAAATAAATATTAAAAATCCCAGATTCCTGCAAGCCCAAAGTGGCCATGTAACACTTCCCTTCACAGAAATGCATGTCAAAGGTATTAGGTAGGACTTTTGAGTAACCAGTTTAAAAAAAAAAAAAAAAAAGACAAAGATGGCTCCAATTACCTTTCCATTCATGCACTCTGTTTCATGAAGGTCTGATCTTAAACTTCAGAAGAACATGACCCAGAAAGCCATGAGATCCCAGAAGAATGAGAGGTGCCTGGAGTAAAAATGAACTAAATCTGTGGCCTAAAACCAAGCCTATATGAAGTCAGCTTGTGTCAGTCAACCTCAGCTTTACCAAAGATGTGAGAAATAAATGCTTATTTGTTATATGCCCCTGAGATCTTTTTGGTATTGATTATCTAGCACTGATTCTAACGAAGCTGGCTGAAACAATAAGCTAGACTCAAATATTGGAAACTTGTAATGAGAAGATAGAAATGTAGGAGGGGGCGCCTGGGTGGCTAGGGTGGGTTAAGCTGCTGCCTTCGGCTCAGGTCATGATCTCAGGGTCCTGGGATCGAGTCCCGCATCAGGCTCTCTGCTCAGCAGGGAGCCTGCTTCCTTCTCTCTCTCTCTGCCTGCCTCTCAGTGTACTTGTAATTTCTCTCTGTCAAATAAATTAATAAAATCTTTAAAAAAAAAAAAAGAAATGTAGGAGGAAATAGACCACCTCTACTGCTGCCTGGGTTCACTGCCCACCTCTATTTTCATTCAGCAGATTTTCACCCAATTGATTATCCTGTGTCTCAGTTTAATTATAAAACAGGAAAAATAATCTGCTTTTTTTGATGAGGATTAAACAGATAATAGTTTAACATATGATAATATGAAATCTAGTATATAATAGATATGTAATTAGTACTGAATACCAAACCAAAGGTTTTAGGTTTTTCTCATCATAGATTTTTAACTATATTTTCATTGAAGACTGTTGTATGTTAGCTGAGGTGTTCCTTAATAAATCAGAATAATGGTGGCCTTTTCCCAGTAAACAGATTAAGTAAATTCATATAAATTCCTGGTTATAAGAATTTTTCTTCCCTATTTGTTTTAAAATCTTTATTGGTTGGCACAATTTGTTTGCAAGCCAGATGAAAACAACTGAATGAACATGTGGTATTACTACTAACATAAACAATTCAGAAACACTAATTATACTTAGTTTGATAATGTTTTTTAAATAAACATGTGTGGCCCAAATTGTAATTTTCTATTACACAAGCAAAATACAGTATTTTCTCCTAAGAATCTTGCTCCAGCTCCTGAGATGAAATTGAAAATATTTTTTTCATTATACTTTACAAATAATAGTGTTCTTTGAAGAACAAAATAATTTGTAGATGCTTTGCAAGCTTAAGATCACTGTTGTTGAGGACTCAGAATCTCTGGGAAAAGATCTATTTTTGTTTGTTTGTTTTTGTTTTTGTAAGATAGATCTGAGCTTGAAAGTTTATGCTCACAGTAATATATAAAGTTTAACTGAAGGTAGAAAGGGCTGGGATCCAAGCAGGCTAGAGGATAGCCCTAGTAAGATGAAAAAATGGTTCTTGTCAGAAGCACAGGAGGAAAGAGTTAATTAATGAAAAAGTGGATAATTTGACAGCATCTGGATGCAGGTGGCAAGGGAAAGGAATGAGATCTTTGAACGTTACTACAAATGAAAATCACTCTGAGAGCTTAGTAAAAATGCATAGATAATCCTTATCCCCATTCCCAAGAATTCTAATTCAGAATTTCTGGAAAAGTGACTTAGAACCTACAGTTTAAACATATTCCATTTCTGATTCTGATTCAGGTAGCGGAGAGTCACATTTGGAGAAAAAAATAGAACATGATATACTCTAATCATTTGGAAGCATTAGTTTGATTTTGCTATTTCAATTATTTAGCACTTCATATGTCCTAGTTTCTGGCAAGGATTGATGCAAATGGTAAATCAATGGTAAAGGATGACCCTAAGATTTCACTTTTAACCATCTGAGAGACAAATAATGCCATTAATGAAGATGAAGTACACACTGGTAAAATGACATATTGTAAGGAAGGAAAGGTGATGCATTTTTTTTGATGTGTTGTATATTGAACTTTTTGAAAGGTGGAAAAGCGTTAAATACCAACCCTCTTCCATATATAGCTCTGAAGAAAGTTGTGAATAAGAGAGATGGAAAATCAAACAGCCATTTTATTACTGATAAAGGCCAGGCTGGAAGCTAAAATTAGGGTGTGTCACTAATGCTCTTCCTCACACTGCAAACCAGCATTAAGATGCCTAGTCTCTGCAATTCTACTGGGCAGGCGCAATTGCATTATTCTATCAGTTCCAGCTAAAGCATAAAGCAGCTAAAAGATATTATCTCATCCACACTAATCACAATAGCCCTTTACCAAAGTTTTACTATACAAATTGTACTTGTCATTTATAACACACATTTCAGAATTCAGAATGAGTGCAATTACTTATTGTGTTACCTCTGTTTGAACTTAAATGCTATAAAAGCAAGGATCACATCTTATTTGTCTACTGTCAGATACCCATAATTTAGCATACTGCTAAGCAAGGAGTAGAAATTCTAATCGATTTGTTGAATGAATAACCTTTCTTTTTTAAAAAAAAAAAAGAACAAATGATAAGCGCCTGGGTGGCTCTTTTGGGTAAGCCTCTGCCTTTTAGCTCAGGTCATGATTCCAGGGTCATCTGCTTCTCCCTCTGTCCCTCCCCCTGCTCATGCTCTCTCTCTCTCTCTCTCTAATAAATAAATAAAACTTAAAAAAAATGTTAACTTCAGGTCTGGTCAGGCGTTTTTTGTTTGTTGGTTATCTGCTCAAACCGAAGCTCCTCGTTATGGATGTCAAAATTAATCAGATAAGGAAGGTTTTATTCAAGATTACGGCAATTGAGAGGCCACAACTCGGTTCCAGCTCAAGCCCTCGGAACCTCCTGGAGATTTTAAAAGCTGGGGTAGGGTGCATCGTAGATCCTGTTTACTAATTGGCCTTTCCCAAAGGAAATGCTGACTTTCCCCCCTAATTTTGTGAAAGCAGTTTTACGGCTTGGCACAGAGTGCGAGCCTGGGTTAGGCTCTTCTACCCTTCCACACGGACTGGGAGAGAGAAGGGTGGCCGTCTTCTTCGATCACATTTCAAAAAGATGCTCCTTTACCAAGACAGCCCTTGGCGGTAAAACCAACGTGAACTTTTTGAAAGGATTTCTATCTCAGAAGGGCGGAGAATGAATTTACAAACACGAGTTTCTAAAGTAAATGCTCTAAGGCAGGTCAGGGTCTTAGAGGCAGAAAGAGGTCCATAATTTGTACCTGAGCTGCGGTAAAGCCAAGGTTTAGCTGTGTTTCTGCAGCTTGGCCCCAAGGAACTCAATTATGAACTTCCGCTCTCTCACGGTTCCCTAAAGAGAGCGGCTGTTCACTTGACACCACCTTCTTCTGTTTACTTTCCTACTTCTGACAAAACCGCAGGGCTTATCAGCGCCTTCGGGCACGGCGCGTGCGCAGAAGACAGTACGCGCCTGACGTCATTGAACGCGCCAGCCCTTACTTGTTAGCAACCTAAAGCGTCCGTAGTATCACCGGCCGCGGAGATGTACGAACTTCCGGTTGTCCGGGCAGCTGTCGCTGCCGCTGTCGCTGCTGCTGCCCCTGCCACCTGCCAGGGCCGGGCCTCAGTTCAGGATTTGGTCACTTCTTCGTTTTCCACTGCGCCCATGGTTCCTCCTGGAGCCAGGGCGGCGGGCCCGGCGGCTCCCGCGTGGTGAGAGGGCGGTCGGGGGGACGATGAAGGTCCGGCACTGCAGCTCCTGTCTCAGCCACCTCTTGGCCCTCGCCCTCCTGCTGCTGCTATTGCTGCCAGGATTGGGAGGGCCTTTGGCTTTGCTGCTGAAGGCGGCCGAGGCCGCTCCGGACCGCGGGCAGCGGACCCCGCCACCCCTGCCCCCAGGCCCCACCGCGGCCCAGTCTCCCGGCCGCGTTCCGGCAGAAGCCGCAGGGCCGCGGGGCGCTGAGGGCGGCAATGGCAGTAGTCCCCGGGCGGGGCTTTCAGCAGACGACTCCGGAGGGAAGGCGGGGGAAGAAGACTCAGTGGGTGGGAGCCTTGCTGTGAGCCCCAACCCCGGCGACAAGCCTATGACCCAGCGGGCCCTGACCGTGTTGATGGTGGTGAGCGGCGCCGTGCTGGTGTACTTCGTCGTCAGGACAGTCAGGTGAGGCAGAGCCTCTGTGAGCTTCCCCTGCAGACCTGAGATGGGCTGCCTGGTGACCTAGCAAGGCAGATTTCTGTGACCTGGCGTTGCACTTGCTTGCCCGCATTATCAGGGATGCCCGCCTGAGTGCGATTGTGGTATTTGTCTTTAAAAGCCTGTGGTACCAATGGAAGAAGTTACACCACCAAGTAGTTTCTTTCATTTATAAATTATAAATGTATACCTCACCTCCAAATCTCTTTACCTGGCTCAAAGGGCACACTTTCCTTGAAGACGAAGCAATCTTGTATTGACCACGCCATCTTCTACTACTTTTCTCTTTCTATTCTATATATTGTTGTGTACTTTGTCATTTTGCTTATCAGAATGCAAGCCTCCTAAGGATAGGATTCCTATTAGTAGCACCTGTGAGACCTAGAGTTCTTTTGTAAAATCCTCTCACTTATTAGAAAATTAGTATTATTTATTAATATTACTGCAGAAAGGCCTTGCGAATATTTTATAAAGCTTGTAAAATTAAAAATTAAAAAAATTAAGTTTATAAAATTTTTTAAAAATTTATAAAATTTTATAAAACTTATAGGAAAAGTTATTCCTTATGAGCATTTTCTCATATTAGTCTTTAATCTGCCATGTAAGTGATTAGATTATAATATATAAAGTTTACTACATTCCACTGTTTTTGACCTGGAAAAAGTAACAACTTCCTGTGGTTCAGTCTATGTCTGTACCCCATTAATCGGAAACATTTAGCACTCATTTTGCATGGCACGAAGTACTTCAGTGCAAAATGTTAACAATTGCATGATGAGATGGGAAACCTATACAGTAAAAGAAGTTGAACATACTCAATTTTAATATTGGAGCAAATATTTAATACCTAACAAAACTAAATATATGACTTCAAATATGCAAAATTTTGAATTTGTAAATGGATAAATTTGATATTTCACTTACCAAAAAGGCTTTATAATATGAATTCATCTATAAATAATAGTTCTAAGTCATTCAAAAGTTTAAATTTACAAAATTAATCATTTTGAGCTTGTTCTTACTACAGAATGCTTGATTATGGAATTCTTTAAATTTCAGATTTCGGACATATATGATGACTTAAATGACACCTTTCACCTTACCTGTGAGGAAAATGACTCAGAGGAATAAAGTGATTTGTCTGTTGTCCCATGTTGTCTGATATCTTTTTTTTTTTTTTTAAGACTTTATTTATTTATTTGACACAGAGACACAGCAAGAGAGGAAACACAAGCAAGGGGGAGAGGAAGAGGGAGAAGCAGCAGGCTTCCCTGCTGAGCAGGGAGCCTGACACAGGGCTTGATCCCAGGACCCTGAGATCATAACCTGAGCTGAAGGCAGATAGATGCTTAACGACTGAGCCATGCAGGTGCCCCAAGGTCTAATATCTATGATGATAAATTCCAATGTTTTTGAATGTTTTTCTATCCTTTTTCCCCCTTAACAGGAAGTCTAGGTCTGACATACGCTCAGCCTTTGGATTAAGTAGACCAGGTCATTATGTTGTTTAAGTACTAGGTTATGAATACAAGTAGATGATTGATTGCCACTTATTATTTTACTTAATGCCATATAAAGCAGAAAAGGAGTTATATAATCAAATCAATGACATTTATTACTGTTATCAGTCACCTTCATTTGATACATTTTTTATTACTGAAGTAAAATTGTTTTATGACATCAATTATATTTAAATATTTCATGTAGTAAGATTGACTTGGAAGAAATCTATAATAAGATTATAGGGTTGAAAATCTACATAATAAGGTTATTATATAAGTGGCTTAGGTGGTTACTGTCTTTCTGAAGAGCTGACATAGAGCCAAGACATCACTATTTGTAGAATTCAACCAGGAAAAGAACTGAGGGAGTACTGTTGAAGTAGTTTTCACCTCTTGTGGAGTTTTGGTGTAATATTAAAAAAAATAAACACTAGTATTTGAGAAGACTATTAAAGTGTTCCTCCCTTTCCGGGGTTCATATGTATGTGAACCTGGATTTTATATATTTCAACCAAATAACATACTGCAAATGATCAAATGCAGGAAAAAATATGAACACCTGGCTGTTTTCCTTCTTCTATCTAGTTTTATTGGTTTAAGCCAGATATTAAAGGAATTTGAGAAAGTCTTTATCAGTGCCATTATTCACCTTTTTCAGTCTTTTTGACAAGTATATTTTTTGTAAAAAGTAATGTTACCATGTAATGGATTTATTATGTTAAATGATAAATATTATAAAGTTTCTTAGGTTTAATATATTAACTATTGATATGTGTAATCCACATATAAAATAAGTTCTCTGGAGTTTGTAATAATTTTTAAGAGTGTAAAGGAATCCCAAGACCAAAACATTTGAGAACCACTGGTGTAAAGAGTATTATCTAAGCTAGATACTATTGGATACAAAGCCAGCAAGTCCAGGTCCACTCTCTGTTAAAGGGGAAGTGAGAACATGTTCATAAAGTGTTAAAGACATAGCCACGATATGAGACTTTCTTCTTGATACAAAGATTAGAAGAAAATTGAAGGAGACATCATTTTTTCACTGTTACTTAATGCTATATCTATAGTTCCTCTAAAGGTCCATAATTCTTTGAATATTATGTTTCTTATACTTGTAAATTATGGGTCTGATGATAACTTTTTTGGGATGATTCTTTTCATTTTGCTTCTACCTAGTTTATAATCTTACATATAAATGTTTATTGCCATTGATTTTCTGTCTTTCTTTCTGCAAAGCTTGGAAGGGTACAGTCTTCAGTATGATTCCATTGGATGACACACTAACATATTGCATGTTAATAGCCAAATTCTGAACTTTGGCTAAGAAAAAATGCACATAGTCAGTTTAACCAGCATCTAATATACTCATTTATTCATTCTGAACCATTATCTGATATATGAACATTTAGTTCAAGTATTAAATTTAGGGTTGAAAATCTACAATAAGGTTATTATTTAAGTGGCTTAGGTGGTTACTGTCTTTCTGAAGAGCTGATATAGAGCCAAGACATCACTATTTGAAGAATTCAACCAAGGAAAGAGCTGAGGGAGCTACCTGAGTGGCTTCCTGATGTTCCAGGCTTGATTGATGCTAACAGTGTTTGGGCAGTGTTGAGAATTCATACATTTCCTCCAAGATTATGGGATGAAAACTATTTATTTTGGTGAATTCCCATTTTGACTCCCCACTTTGAAAGTACTTCTAACAGCTTACCAGCATTAGTTTATTTGTGCCCGGGAGAAAGAATGGGCAAAAATAATTTCCCTAACTCTTGGGTGGTAACGCTGAGAATATTTTATTTGTAAAATACTTGAACTCCATGAAACTTAGAAGTTGTTTTGTTTTAAACTAATTCAATTATAATGAATATGTGACTGGAGATAATAATAATTCATTTTGAGGCTGAAAATATTCCAAAAAACCCTAAATTGTCTCAGTAGAAATTGAAAAATATATATGGAAAAGAGTAGGCTTCCTAAGATTAAAATATATAGTCTCTATGAGAAAAGACTCCTCTGTCTTATTCGGTACTATATCCTAAGTGTTGAACCTTACGTACAACATATGACAGACACTGAATAAGTAGTTGTCTAATGAATGAATATTCTTTTTTTTTAATATTGTTATAGGTAGGTGGTAAAGATTTGGAAATTTAATGGTAATTGCTTCTTTTTGATAGAACAAAGAGGAATGAAGATCTCAATTAATAATACTTAGATTACTCTTTGTAAGAATTCTTCTCACAGTAAAATCAATAAAGCAAGAAAAAAAATGACAGGGTTATTATTTTTTTTTAGCAGGTATTTGATTATTTTAAAAGCAATTTTGGTATAACTTTGTCAAGAATGGTCTTGCCTTAAAAACAAGGAATTAGTTATTTTTTCATGCTGTGGCAGTGATGCTTTTCAATGCTGTATTCAGTATGGTGTATTAGGAGACCAAGACTTAGATTCCAGTCCTGACACTTTTCTCCTCTCTGATTTTAGCAAGTCACTTAACCTTTCTAGTTTAATATCTCTTGATGTAAAATGGGGAGGGGGGAAGCTATTTTATATAGTGAGATGAGCATGAAATTTAGTACACTAGCCTTCATTCAGGCAGTAAGTATTTATTCAGCTGCTCAGAACTGGGCATTGGGGATCTAACGTGAGCGAAATAGATGTTTCTGCCTCCATGCCACTTACAGACTAAAGGAGCAGAGAGACACTAATCACACAATCAAATAGATAATAAAGAATGTGCAGGATCTCTGGAAAAGTAAAAAAAAAAAGTCAGGTCCTATTAATACTTAATGTTGTACTTAATGTTGACAAATACCCAATACTAATTTAATTTTAATGGTTCCTAGACCTATAAGCTAAAGCACTTAACTAGTTGTTTATTTTTTTTTAAAGAACCTTGCTTTGTAACTGAAACATTATTTTTGAAATTTTACTTATCATTATGCTATCTAACATGTGTTAGTTATTTATGTACCAGATACAATGCCATGTACTTCATGGGCATTTTCCATTTTAATACCTGCCAAAAACCTTCAAAACAAATAATATTATTCTTGTAAAGTATTCAAGTATTACAAGTATTCTTGTAAAGGTAAAGAAATACAGGTTAAATAATTAGTCCGAGTGAGCAAAATAGGCCTTGGCAGAACTGCATTGAAATCCAGCCCTATCTGAATTTTTTTTTTTTTTAATTTTTTATTTTTTATAAACATATATTTTTATCCCCAGGGGTACAGGTCTGTGAATCACCAGGTTTACACACTTCACAGCACTCACCAAATCACATACCCTCCCCAATGTCCATAATCCCACCCCCTTCTCCCAAACCCCCCCCCCCCGGCCACCCCCAGTTTGTTGTGAGATTAAGAGTCACTTATGGTTTGTCTCCCTCCCAATCCCATCTTGTTTCATTTATTCTTCTACCCACTTAAGCCTCCATGTTGCATCACCACTTCCTCGATATGAGGAGAACACGGGCAGCAACCTCTTCGACCTCTGCCGCAGCAACATCTTCCTAGGAACTATCTGAATTTTTTTAACATGCCTATTTACTATACTGCTTTCTGTGATTACTTAAAGTCACCAATTTAAAGTGATACTGCACATAAGGATGACTAGCTTATTTTCACACAAAAATCAAGTGAATATTATATGCACAGTACCTTTCTATTTAAAACAATGCTTTTTGTGAACATTAAAAAAAATTTATTTTTAAAAAGTGAGTTAACCTTAGCATTTATTGATAGTGTATCTCTGCCAACCTGAAATAATTTAGTGTTCTGTCTCAACCCCTACTTCCCTTTCTTCCGTCAGAGGTTTTCTTAATTTGTTAGACACAGTCAGGGAATAGTGATATTTTACAGCAACTTCTATTAATCTGATCATACATATTTCTACCTCAGTTCCTCCTGGAGCAATTCATTATTGAATTATGAACGTGGGATTGGTAATGATATCTTTTCCATCTGGTCGCTTAACAAGAATCTCCATTACAGAATTTATTTTCTTATACTCCCAGAGGACATATGGTTTCAGCACTACTTATAAAATCACAAGACATCAATAGAAATCATTCACTTTAGGCAAAAACAGGGAATACTTTGACTACTTAACATTTATGTATTTACTCACTGCCATTTATTCAGTAAATACGCTTGAGCGATTACAGTGTGCTAGGGGTAGGCCCTGTGGTAAGAACCAGCGGTGCTCGAGATGAGAAAAACCTTTGCCTTCTTGGAACTTATATTCTGTGTGTTAATACATCCTTGGAAAGTGGATTTTTCTCAACAAGTATAAATTGTCCTGGATTGCCATCATTTGTTCAGCAAAGGAAGATGTATTCAATGTTTTATATAGAGACTTAGAGCTTGGAAATATATTTAACAACTATACATTCTTAAAGAATTGATATTCTTTGTACAGATGCAACTTACCTTCCCTAACCATTTAGTCATACTCTTAAAATATTATGAAATGCTTATGTGGCTTTGTGGTGAAGTGCCAAAATGTCAAGGTGATTATGCGTCAGTGCTATAAGCAGAATCATTGTGAAATGAAGTGGCTGGAGAAGACGCATAGAAACCCTGTGAGGACAGAGGCGATTTACTTATTTTTTACCCAGGACTAAGCACAGTGTTTGTACCTAGATATCTAGTAAATGAAGTAGGTTTGACCAGACAGAGAAAATAAATATTTAGGTAGGGAAAATAGTTACTAGGTTTTTCAAAAGAAATAACGTCCCTCATCCATCTCCTGTGTACTTTTCCTTTCCTGCTTCCTTCTAATTAATATTAAAGGGTTAGGTTACTGCTTGTATCACTCACTATTTTGGTTAAACACATGAAACAGTCCTAGATAACTAAGGGGGATATTTTTTAATCCCAAAAAGTCAAAGAGTAACTGAAGAGTTAGGTTTTGGTAGTAGGTAGGAACTACAGCAGTTTAGGAGGTAAGAAACCAAAACAGAAGTTTCTTTCCACTATATAGATGTGCAGTGGTTTTCAGTCTTTTTGTCTCTCAGTTCAGGAATTAAATTCCATGGAAGGAGAAATAAATTTCATTTACCTCTTGGCAGAGATGCTTGCAATCCTAATTATTAACTCACCAGACTGTGTTTATTGTGGTACAGATACTACCAATAAAGGAATATGAATGTAAGCAGGAAAAGAATACAGTTACCAAAAACAAGAGGTGTTTACCTCCCTGATCCACCTTTGCTCCAGGTTTCAAGGAAGGATATAAATTATTCATATCCATCTTGCTATATATATATATATATATTTTTTTTTTAATACAGCAGTTTATAAGTTCCTATGACGGGCTAAAAAAGTGTACTGCAATTTGACCCTCAGTTGGTAGTCACTAATCACCTTCAAACTACCAAGTGTTCTTTATTTTACCCGAGGAGTCATTATTCTGAACAGTTTGGCTGCATTTGTTACTTATCATTTAATTTTTGAGTTATTTTTGCTGCCTTGACCTCTTTTTCATTATGCTGTCCTGATCCCATTTCAGTGTAGCCTGATGAGCAGTCAGATTCCCTGAGTTCTAATTGTAGATTTACATGAGAGTATGCATGCTGTATGTCCTCATGTGAATTAAATGGCAGATCTAAGGTTCAGCCCAGGTTTTGTAAAATAGAGAAAACGATAGGATTTATCAGAAAGGATTGTTTCAAGAATCTATACAAAGTACTTAGCACAATTCTTGGCACATAGTAACTGCTCAATGACTTTTAGTAGCGATAATGACTATTATTTTTTTTCTTTCATTACTCTTTTCTGATCTCTTCCACTGGTCTTGTCTCTTTTCTCCTGGAGTAATCTTGGCTTCAGGGAGTGCTTTTAAAGTTTGTCTCTCCACTCTGTTTTTCCACATGTGATAATAGGACTTTCTCTACTTAAGCAGTGTTCATCAGGTATACAGTTTTAGGAGATAAAAGTAAGGGGGTTAATTTATTGGGGGTATTGGGCCCAGGGCAACCCTTCCCAACCTTTTTCATGTCATGCCACACTTATAGATTGATATCCATGTGGGGTTAGTGTTTGATAGTATTTATCCTGTCTCTGTCCACTTTGGACAACCAAGGGCTAAGGGGTTTTTTGTTTTGTCACATCAGTAAATCATTTGCATTTATGGTGCAGTTGTTGGGAGAATGTTTGTAATGTGCTGAATGTGGACTATGAAGAAGTAGTTGGAGAAGTTACTATGTTGGCTACCTTTAAATTCAGCCAAATTATTTCATGACAAGTTTGCATGACTATTATGTCACTTAATGAACTGTTCAGGGTACCAGATAAGTTTGAGTGACATAACAGTCTGGGTATGGGAACATAAAGGGTAACTAAGGTGTTGTATTTTTCCTCAGGGAGCTTAACATCTAGTAGAAGAGTATCACTACTTTTTGTGATAAGAAATTGAACTTTGAGGAATACAGTTGCAAGAAGTTAAGCTAGCTGGGGGAGGCTGGACAAGGCTATTTGGACAGTCAGTTAATACAGCAAAAACTATTACATTTGTATAGAAGCCTGGAATCTTTATTCCTAATCAACATGAATGATCTAAAAACTCTCTCTATAACTGAATCTGCTTTTCAGTCGGCCTTTTCTCTTTGGATATGTTTTAGTCACTCTTAACAATTTTGGCTATGTTGTCAGGGAGAAGTATTGAATAGGAGGGGGGTGATGTACATTTAAGAATATAATATTGAAGTATATTCAAATGTTGGTAGTAGGAAAAGAGCCAATTTAAAAAAAAAGAAATAATGAAATTAAAAGAAAGGAAGGTCCTTGAGAAGACATGGAAAGAAGGAATCTAAAAAAATCCTATGTGGTAGGAATAACATGGGTGAGAGGGAAGAGATATCCTCCATTGCAGAGATATCCTTTCATTTGCTTCTCTGGTTGCTGCAGTCTGGTTTCTACTTATACTATTCTAGTTTGGGGTTTTTTTGTTTGTTTGTTTGTTTGTTTTATTTATTTTTAATTTGAGAGAGAAAGTGAGAGGAAGAGAGCTTGAGTGGTGTGGATAGGAACAAAGGGAAAGGAAGAAACAGTGCTGGGCTTGATTGCAGGACCCTGGGGTCATGACCTGAGCCAAAGGTAGACACTTAACTGACTGAGCCACCCAGGCTGCCCTCCACTTCTGCTATTCTGAAAGTGCCCTAGCAGGAGATAATTAATAACTTTATCACATCAGTTTAATGGACACTTTCTTATCTTTCCTGTAGCATTTGATATTTTATCATTTCTTTCAGCTTCTGATTTTCTTAACTCTTCCAGTATTTATTCTCCATGTTATCCATGAACGTCTTTCTCCACAGACCGTTCTTCCTATTACTAGCGTTTTTTTATACCTCTGACCTGGAGAACAGAACTGCATCTTACTCATCTTTGGTCCCTAAAAACCCCTGCCCTGTTTCTAGAAGACAAATATTTATTAAATGTTTGTGGAAGAGAATGACTTTCACCTCTTCTATATTTGGGTATTCTCTGGGTGCTTTCCTTAACTCTGCAGTTTAACTGGCCGTGTATTCTGAGTATTCCATCCAAAATTCGCTTCTTTAATAACCACCTCTAAGCTATTGATTCCTTTCTTAGTTTACATCATTTATGTCCAGCCAACTTTTACTGGAAATACTATTCAAACTCATAAAGTTCAAATGAACCATCATTTTTGTCCCCAAACTTTCCCTGCACTGTTCTGTAAAGGTAAATGGTATCACCATATACATGGTTTCTTGTACTGGAATCCTGAGCCACCCCAAGTCTCCCTTTTGTTTACTCTTTGCATCCACTCAATGGATGTGAAATGAAAATGAAAATACAGTTTCATTTTCTAAATAGCTCTTGACCACAGTTACCACTTGGCTAGCTCTGTTGATACCACATTCCTTTAGGATCACATCATTTGGCTACTCTGTTACCATCCTAAGTTATTTCTTCACCCCTAAGCCTGTCTCCCTTTCAACCACCATCCTCACTAAACAGCTAGTCTTCCTTCTGAAATGTAAATCTGATCATGCTTACACTTGTGCTTTATGGCTGTACAGTATGGTAGTCAACTAGCTACATGGGAACTTTTAAAAACTCCAGTACATTAAAATTGAATTCAGCTTGTTAGATGCACTAGCAACATTTTAAGAACTCTATAAACACATGAGTCTCCTGGCTGTCTACCATATTGGACTGCATAGTATAGCATATTTCCATTATCACAGAAAGTTCTATTGGGAAGTGTTATTCTATGGCATCTGATGGGATGAAGTTCATATTATGTAGCCTAACATTTAAGGTCCTCCTCAGTCTAACTTTTTTCCATTATTTTCCATGTTTATTTTGTTCCAGTCTCAAGTATGCCATATTTTTATGGAAGTGCATTTTCAAACAGAGTTTACATGCATTTATCAAATCCTAGATGTCTTTGAAGGTGAAAATAAAACATCAGTTGTATCAAAAAACCTCTGTGGTCCCAGAAGACTTTGTTGTCTTGGTCCATTCAGGGTGCTATAACAAAAGTACCACAGACTAGATGGCTTATAAACAACAGACATTTCTTCTCACAGTTCTTGGGTCAGAAAGTCCATCATCATGATACTGACAGATATGGTGACTGGTGACAGCTTACTTTTTGATTCATAAACAGTGCCTTCCAGTTGTAACCACATGTGGTGGAAAGGCAGGGGGACTTTCTGGGGCTGCTTTTATAAGGGCACTAATCCCATTTATGAGGACTCCACTTTCATGACCTAATCACCTCCCAAAGACCCATCCTCCTAATATGATCACCTTGGGGGTTCGGTTTCAACATGAATTTTGGAGGTACACAAATATTCAAGCATAGCACCATTATAATGGCAGTATTTCCAGTAAACTGTAATACTTGGTTCACTTGTCTGCTCTCTGTACACTATTTATTCCTTAGACCTTTTTCTAAAATAGAGATTCAAATGTTTCCTAAATAAATAGCTGAAGGAAATAGGAACAATGTATCGAAAAACTAAAGCAAAGCATGGAAGTGAAGATCAGAAATGTGAGGTAGTTGGTGCAATGGGTATTAACATCAACTCTGTAATAATCCAGTTATTTTAATTTACTTCACGTGCTTTCTATATTTGAAGAGCTGTGGACTCATGATCTGTGGTTCTCCAGAAACATCAACTGGGACTGTTTAAAATACATAAATATAGTGCATATATTTACCCAAGATAATATGCATTATGGTTATCTAAGATAACTGCAGTCATCAGGATGAATTGTAAGTGTAACTGGGAGATGCATTTGCTGGTAACTAAAAAGGCTGGATTTGGGACAAAGAGGGGAAACTTGATTGAGATTCCTCCGGTTAGTTACTACAGAGTTTTCCTGAAAGTGAAATAATCAACAAATGTGAATTTTGAAACTTTAGTACTAATATTCAAATGGTATGTATCAGCGCACTTCACTAGTATAGTTGGGCTAGTTGTTAAAGTCAGTATCCGTCTTGATTAGTTGATTTTTATGTCTTGCAGTTGTTAAATAACTAAATATCTAGTTGTTAAATAGCTAAATATCTTGAATACCTCTTCAAAGTTTAAGTTGTTTTATCATGATCTCCATTGCCCATGTTTGTATATATCTTTTATATTACAACATTTGCCTTTAATTTTATTTTTGGTAAAGAAACTCTCAAATCTATATTTTTAAAATTATTTATGCTCTGTCTTTTCTCAAGCATGAGAAAATAAAAAGCTAAAATTGGGTTAAAAGTTACTTCTTGATAAGTTGCATTGCTCAGTATGATATAAAACAGCATGAAAAATACTTCAGTCATAAATTTGGAATCTTAAAGTCATTTTCTTAAGAAATCATTTAGGGTTTTCCTAGTCATTTCTCAGAGATCTTTACTGTTATTTTCTTTAATACAATTTTTTCCCCTTGTAATAAAAACTAGGCAGAGACTTGGCAATTCTCAGAATAACATGAAGATACAGAATCTTCTTAGGAGATTTTTGTTGGCACATAATGTTATTCTTTGTAGCCAAATTGTGTTGTTTTTCTAAAGTAAAAAATATTAAAATATACTTTGGTTTGTCTCTAGTTGATATTTTAATTTTACTTATTCACTGATTTTCTCAGTAATATGACAACAGATTGAAAAGGTAAAAAATAAACTTCTTGTACTAGTTAATTTGCATACAGATGTGTACATGTGTACTATTCCATGTAGGCTTATATTCCTCCAGTTAATGTAATAGTTTTAACCTTCTTTTATTACCCAAGTCTGTAAATGTCAATTCATGTTAGCAACATACTACATTCTGAATATTTATAACCTTATGTTATTATGTATACACTTTTTCTTTTTATTAGGCATAATAGACACACACCTTTAATTTATATGGGCTTATACAGAACTTTTATAAAATTTTTTTAAAGACATGTTACTCTATTCTCACCTCTGAGGTAGATGATTTTATAGACATTAGAATGGATGTGAGAGTCTGAATATTTTAATCAGGGCAATATAGATTATGCTGAGGCAATAAACTATCTCAGCCTCAGTGGCTTAATGCAGTAAAAGTTTATTTCTCCTTTAGAAAATTCAGCTGCAGGCTTGGGTTGTCAGCAGTTCAGCTGACCTTGATTTTACCATTTCAGCCTAAGCCGTCCACAGTTGTCAGAGCTTGGTAAAAGAGACTAAAGAATGTACAAGGGCTCTTGACTGGTTTAGCTTAGAAAGGAGCCTAAACTGTATGAAGAGCTGGAAAGTAAGGAGGAGTGGCTTCTACTTTTTACTTTCTTAATAAAAGTTAAGTAATTTAGTAATTTAGGGCTACTGTGACCCGTTATTTCCTTTACTATGTATGCCTTGCAGCCTCTTCATGAGCTAATCTCCATCACAGCTTCAAATTGTCTCATGTTCTTGTTTGCACCTATGTGTGTGTTTTCTTCTACATTGATTTCCTATGGTATATATTCTAATTGGCTTATCTTTGTAGACTAAGCTACATCATCCGTCATAATCCAATCTAGAGACGGATAAACCTTAGAAAAATTGCCTATCAGAGGCAATCAAGTTGTGGTTGAGAGTAGGGGGTTCTGCACTGTAGAACACACCATAGCCGATGTTAGCCATTCAGAAGAGCTTTGTAGGCAAAGTAATTTTTCTTCGAGAGGCTAGGGCTAGCGGACATGACAGGTCCCGTGTTGGGAGGCCTTGTGCATTGTTCTAATGTTGAAATCTTATCTTTTTTAGTGGTAGAGACCAGCTACACTTTGACTGAAACACCTAGGACTTCAGAGTCCAGTTTAAAAACAGTTGTGTTCATGAATTTGGGCTGCTGAATCTCTGAGGAGAGAAAAAAATGAAAAGGTTATGATCTAGATGGAGATGAGACTACTGGGTTACTGAAAAAAATAAGTGTAGAATGAAACTGATAAGTTTTAGTGGACTTTTTTTGTGGCACTGTATTATTTTATTGAAAACTGCAAAGAAAAAAAAGTGATTCTTTAGAATGGGGGCATTGGTAATAGAACCTGCCTAGAAGATTCTTAAAAAGAAGAAAGTTAGAAGCAAATACATATTTGAGTGGTGAAAGTTTGGCAACATAACTCAGAGAAGCTAAAATGCTAAGTGCCCTCATCAGTAAGGAAGGTTTTACCTATAGGTCATGCAATCTCCTATTAAAAGTGACTTTAGGGGCACCTGGGTGGCTCAGTGGGTTAGGCCGCTGCCTTCGGCTCAGGTCATGATCTCGTGTCCCGGGATCGAGTCCCGCATCAGGCTCTCTGCTCGGCGGGGAGCCTGCTTCCTCCTCTCTCTCTGCCTGCCTCTCTGCCTACTTGTGATCTCTCTCTGTCAAATAAATAAATAAAATCTTTTTAAAAATAAATAAATAAATAAAAGTGACTTTAACATAGGACATAATTTGTTGTTGTTATTTACTTATGAATATGGGCAGGCTAAGAGTTGGTTCAGTGATTTTGTAAGATTATCAAGAATTATGGGTTTTTTTCTCCATCCTTTCCCTCTATAAGATGGCTATCTCGGTTTTAACGAGTTTGTTTCCACAAAGTAGTGTCTCAAACAGAAAAGAAGAAGAGGGACTGAAAAGAGGCCTTCTCTTCCTGTGTTCTTTTTTTTTTTTTAATCAGGGAAAAAAATCTTTCCC
Source organism: Mustela nigripes (assembly GCF_022355385.1). Classification (NCBI taxonomy): domain Eukaryota; kingdom Metazoa; phylum Chordata; class Mammalia; order Carnivora; family Mustelidae; genus Mustela; species Mustela nigripes. The sequence goes on from NC_081568.1 coordinate 122,417,091, forward strand.
AGAAACCGCACTCTAGAGTCATGCCATTTGTCTCATTTGTGTGAACTTCTTTTTCTGCTCAGCCCTAGACAATGACTGGCAAAAGGAAAATTATATTTTCATGATTGGTTTACACCAATTATTATGATCATTATGTATCTCTTAGGGCTGGGCCCAGTTGCTCTCTAAACAAAATCATGATACTGATAAAACCGAATAAGGTTTCCTTTTGGATAAACAAAAAGCATATTCTGCTGCTGTGATCAAAATTTAGAGATGGTTAATCAGAACATAAATGCACTTGTTAATGCAAATAGCTGCCAGGTTATTGCTTTTTACTATGAAAGAATGAACCAGAAAATGTAGTTCACTAAAATAATTTATTCATTTTGGTGTAATATAAGGTCATTGTATTGGGGATCAGAAGACTGTTTTGGTAGCTGATTTCATGACCTCAGTTAAAATTACTTCGATTCATTAGGAAGACAGTTTTGCTTAATGCTTAAGATCCCAGACTTAGGAGTCAAGTGTCTATGTTGAATCCTAGCTCTACCATTTACTATTTCAAGTTTAATTTTTTTCTAAGCCCTGCCTTTCTATGTTAAAATGAAGGTTTTTATAGACTGTTGTGAGGATTGTATCATGTAATGCTTGTAAGCTGCTTGGCTTAGTGCCTGACATATGCGCTTACTAGGTAAAAATTAACATTATTAGTAATTTTGTATGTCTAGAGTTGCATTCGTAATATATTTTGGGGGTTTTGCTGTATTTTTTGGATACCTCTTCATATACTCTATGTAGTGTTTTATATGTAGAGGTAGGTCTGACAAGGTTAGAGATAAGGTTGGGATATGGGGAGATTGTAAGAGAAATCTGCTGGGAGCAATGGTTGATCAGAGAGTAGGAGGTGAGGTAGAATGAACATTGGAAATGCTGATTTGTAAATAGGAATTTAAAGTTGGTTGGTAGGGGTGCCTGGGTGGCTCAGTTGGTTACGCATCTTCCTTTGGCTCAGGTCATGATCCCAGAGTCCTGGGACCGAGCCCCATATCAGGCTCCCTGCCGAGCCTGATCCTCCCTCTCCCTCTGCCTGCCTGTACCCCTGCTTGTGCTCTCTCCCTCTTTCTCTCTGTCAAATAAATAAGTAAAATCTGAAAAATAAAAAAATATAATAATAAATAAAGGTGGTTGGGAAATAATTCCATGCTGAATTCTTAGAAGTGTAGGTCAGAAGAATTATCAAGCTGTATATCCTAAGCTTTAGTACCTGAAAAGTATGCTAGGAAATCCATGAAAAGACCAAGGTGAGAAGTAAACAACGGAGTTATGTGCTCTGCACTCTCCTACAGGACACTTCCTAGCTAAGTTATATAATACTTATTTAGCATTTATTTCACCTATGGCTGTCTACCACTATACCATCAAATAGAAGACAAGTCTAAACACAGGAATTGATTGTTATGTACTGAATTATGGGGAACTGGATGAGAAAAGGGATCGATCAGAGAAAACAACATTGTAGTATTCTAAACATAGATGAATATGCATTTGATTTTTTTTTTCCAAAGTTTTGGGTGTTAGCAGTGAACATTTTACTGGAGATGAACCGTGGCAGGATACCTCGTTGGGAGAGTCTTCTTTTCAGTGCTGCACTTAGTCAGGGTCATGATAGTGACAGAGCTTGATAGCTGATGGGCCAGTAGAGAGGACCGAAGAATAGTTATGAAAACAAGCCAAAGGAATTTTAAAAAAGCACAGTAGCCTGAGAACTTCAACATGGGATCAACAGCTCCTGAGAGCATTGCTGTTTTACGTCAAAGTGGAAAAGCCATAATAATCTTGAGACATCAAAAAGAATAAAATTGACTCATTTATCCTGTATGGTAAGGCAGTGATATCTTTAGCATTGCCTATAGTTACATTCAAATACTAAGAATTTAAAAGAAAGCCAAAAAAAAAAAAAAAGTCCCTTTGGCTTTTGAATGGATAAACTTCAATTATTTAGAGTGTAAATGAAGTGTAACTACATTTTACAACATGGTAATTGTATACCCAAAAGATAAAAATGAAACTACTCGGAACAGGGTGCAGGTTGAATATAGGTGGTTCTAATTTGGATATGAGAATCACCTGGGCTTGACTTAAACATACCAAATGAGTATCTGAGAAGTCTTGGAGTGAGTGCATGTTTAATATGTTTAATTATTCTAGTCTTTTTTTTTTTTCTGTCCTGAGCCAGAAGGATGTTATCCATATTATGTTTTAAAAATTGTGATGAATTGTGGAACACTACATCTGAAGCTAGTGATGTGTTGGCTAATTGAATTTAAATTTTAAAAAATTTTTAAAAAATTGGCTAGCTCCTATAGGTTTTGCTGTGGTGTGTTTTTGGAGATGATGTTCTTTTCAGGCTTCTCTTATCGCAGGGTAATGATTAACATAATAATTGTAGGTTTTGTTGTTATACATAGAAAACACAATATATATTGTCAATCCATATATTTTAGTTAGTTCATTTAATAGATAGTAGGCATCTGCTTTATGCCATTCCCTGTGTACTGGGGGTGTAATGGTGAGCAAAAACACCTGCTCCCATGAAACTAAGTCTAGTAGGAAAGACAAAAAGGTTACACAAAAAAGTATGCAAGTACTTTGAAGGAGATGTACAGGGGTGCTGTGGAAACCAATATTAGGTGTTTATTTGTAACCTAGCCAGGTGGATTAGGGAAAACTTCTCTAAGGAAGCTGGAGCTGAAAGGTGAATAGGCATTAACATGGCAATAGCGTGGTGTGTGGGGTAAAGTGTGAGGCCAATGACAGAGAACACATGGCCATTATAAGGGAACACAAGTTAGAAGTCTTTGTGGCTGGAGTGCAGAAGGTGAAGCAGAATGTAGAGGAAACAGCAAGGTGAGGCTAGCAAGGTAAGTATGAGCCATCCTATGTTGAACTTTATAGGCCATATTACATAATTGTTACTCTTGAACAATAGGAAACCATTGGAGATTTTAGAGGATGGAGGGGAGATTAGTGGGTGACCAGAGCAGATAGAGGTACACAGTTATTAAGCTATATCAAGTCAAGGTGATTGATTATAGCAGTGATGAATACTTTAAGTGAATTTGAATGATTCTCAGGAAGTACAATCAATAGGACTTTGTGACAGCCCCGGAGATAACACTGATCAGACTTCCCTTTAAGAGACCCTGCTGCAGGAAACATAGTTGACTGACAGCCTCCAGCTGTCACAGCTTTGGATCTATCGTTGTATCCATGCCAGGGCCATAACTCTTAGGCCTTTTCCAGCCAGGGACTGAGTGTGGCCAAACCTGGCCATCAGGACTCCTTCCTCTAATGGATAATCTTTCTTTGCCTAAGGACATCCCATTGGCTGGTCAAAACTTTCTCAGAACTGCATTGTAGTCTACTGCTCTTCCTACCCAACTCTTCTTTCTTCCCACTCTCTTTCACAGGCCGCAGGCCTGCATTAACAACGTTCATAGGATCTCCTCTTCTCCTTTTCTCTCCCTCTCTCTTTGGAGACCTTCCCACTAATAAACCTCCTATGATCAATCAGTTTGCCAGGGTTTCCTGCTGTAACTGGGTGACTTAAACAACAAAAATTTTTTACTTCACAGTTTTAGAGGCTAGATAACTGAAATCAAGATATGGGCAGGCTTGCTTCCTTCTGAATGCTGTGAGGGAATGTTCTGGACTGAATGTTTATGTCCTACCACCCACCCCCCAAATTCATATGTAACTGTATTTGAAGACAGGACTTACAAGAAATGATAAAAGTCACATGAGGCCATAAGGGCTGATGCATCTTATAAGAAAAGGAAGAGATACCAGAGCTCTCTCCCTACACACACAAAGAAGAGGTCAAGTCAGCACATGTGAAATGGTGGCTGCCTACAAGCCAAGAGAAGCCTCAGAATGAAACCTGGTACCTTGTTCTTAGACTTTCTAGCCTCCAATATATTGACAAATAAATTTCTGTTGTTTAAGCAGTCAATTTTATGGCATTTTGTTATGGCAGCCTGAGCAGATTAATAAACAAATTTCTGTTCAAATTTCTCTCCTTGGCGTGAAGATGGCCATCTTCTTCTCCACTTGGTATTCTTTCTGTATGTGTGTCTGTCTGAAAACTTTCTTCTTTTTCTTTTTTTCCCCAACATCATACTGGATTAGAACCATTTCTGATGACTTTATATTATCTTAATTGACTGTTAAGACTTTATCTTGAAATAAAGTCATAGTCTGAGGAGCTAGGGGTTGGGATTTCATCATATGAATTTGAATAGTTCAGCCCATAACATAATCTTATTTTTTACTGGTTTCTGCTTCTTGAAGAACTTGAAAAGACAACTGATGGATTGGGTTTTGGCAATGGGGAATGAAGATGAGAGAGGTATCAGATTAAAGTATTTTTATATATATGTATTCAGTTGAGTTGGATTTCTTGATAAATCATAGACAACTAAAATTGTGGCTCACTAATTTTTATTTGTATTGTGTTATAATGGCAACGTAATTAGTTGCAAAATCATTCTTGATCATTATTTTATTTTCCCATAAATAGCTAAGACAAAACTTTTTTATCAGTTTTTTATCAGTTTATCACTTTTTTTAATCAGTAGTTAAACTTTTAGTTATTAAGAATTATTCTGCTTTATCATAATGCCTCTCAGATAGGAGAATGTGTGTATATAAAATACCCAGTAAATAATATATTCCTCAGTTTAGTTTTGAATGTGTTATAGAAATTAAGGAGTTAAGGAAATTAAGGAATATTACTTAAATCTTTCCATACTTAATACCCTATAGGCTTTCATTTAAAAGAAAGGAAAAAGAATAAAACCAGATGGGCACAGCAAGTTATATTGATCAGTTTTCTCTCTTTCATAGAGTAGTAAAATGAAATGGAGTTTTATTCTGTTGTGTTTATTTTATGTGGCCTCATACATTTTTACATAAAATTTTATCAAGCTTACTTTAGCAGTTCAGCTTTATTTTTATACTGTAGCTTTTACATGCTATTTAAACAGAAATAATTCTTACCAACCTGAATATAATGGAACATTGAGGAATCTACAACTATATTAGAAAGCTGTTTGAATGATAATGTGATTATTTGCAGTGGATCTGATCAAGATCATTTACCTGTGCATGCCATGTGATGAGTGAGTATCACTCAGTATTATCAACCATATAGTTATTATCTTTTGCCCTTTTAGTCTTCCATATTTTCCTCTACACATTTATAAAGTCCCTGCTTTTTTGTTAAGAGCCAACAAAATTCGTTTTCATACTGCAGTATGCATTTACCATGTGTAATAGAAAAGTGTAATATCTATAATTATATGTGTATAATTGTCAACACACATAGACAAGATTGTCATGAACTTACTGAAAACATTCATTTGTGAGAAAAGAACTATAGCTGTTAAAATTGTCTGAATTTTAAAAGCCCTCTTAAACCTTTGTTTAAAAAAAAGGCACACTGCATATTAAAAAAGAAGAGTAGTCTTTTTACTTAAAATGTCAGTATACTTTTATTATTTTATGTTTGTATTTTATGTTTAATATTTATTATTTTAGGTAGATAGTTCATTGAATCAGCTCAGTAATTTTGAAGATTTACAGATGTTTTTGACCCTCCCTGAGAAAAATCACTGCATATGGATATATTTGATGTTTTTATACTCAAGTTGCTATCACAATCATGTAGCCATCAGTGCCTAGATCTTTGGATTTAGGGAACTTTTTTTTTTTTTTTTTTAGAAATTGCATTTCAACTTTAAATTCTATTTAACAATATACAGTTGCTTTTTTTTTACTTGAATTATTCTTGTATGAATTAGTAACATTTACTAAAATACTGACTTCATTTAAATTGAACTGCATTCCCCCACTTACTTGGTGCCTAACAGTGTACTTTCTGTGTATATGAAATAGTTTCTTGTTTTTAAAGAGCTTAGGAAGCTCTTTGTGTTTGGAAGATACTATTTTATATAAATGATTAAAGGGGAGTGCAAGCTAGAATAACAAAGTGCTCAAACCGATACAGTCAAACATTTACACTATACAAAGGTAGAGAAAACAGCATTGCTTGCCAGATTAGCCAGTCATTGAAAGATTGGGAATTCATTCAAGAGAGGATGAAGACCTTGGGAGTGGAGAAGAATGTCAGCTGAGATAAAACTGCAATAGTCCGTAAGGTCTATATTTGTATCCTTCTCTTTTTTAAGCCTTGCCAGAGTATCCTGTGACTGGCAATGACTAGGATATTGACAGATTGACTACTTGGTATATATGACCTGGGAGGATCTTATTTTTTTTCTGAAAATAAGTCACATGACATTAATTTCTTGTTTACTGAAAATGAGAGAATATTTGAAAAGCCATATATGGTGTAGAAACTTGAGTGGAAACCTGGCAAAAGGGAAGAGGAGAAATCCTAACTCTGAATATCCTAACTTAGATTGCCAAGTAGCTTTACTCACTCTTGTGTATTAACTTTTTTAACCCAAAGAATGCTTGAATATGTTATTCAGTTATGTGGTTCAAAAGGACTAATAATGAACTGTAATTCCCCAGACCTTTTTATTCCTTCTTCCTGGGTCAGTATTTTTCTTAGTTTTTTTGTGTATTACTTTCAGAAGTAATTCTGTTGTGTTTATTTTATGTGGCCTCATACATTTTTACATAAAATTACATTTTACATTTTTCATAAAATTTTACATAAAATTTTTACATAAAATCACTGGTTGGTACACTGTGGAGCATCAGCCAGATCTGGTTCACTGACCTATTTTTTTAAGACCTATGAACCAAGAATTTTTTTTTTTTACATTTTTGAAGGATTATGAAGAACTAAACTAACAACGAAAGATTAAGGTGACTATGTGTGGCAAGAAGCCATATGTGGTCTTTAAGTCTACAATATTTATATTTGATCTTTTGCAGAAAAAGTTTAGATTTCTGATCTACATAGGGTGTGTGTATGAATGTGTGCACACACACATACATACAAACACGAACACATATATGTACTTGTTAATATATAGCTTATACTTCTTATTGCCATTATTTAAGTCTTAACATTAGTATTAACTGTTATACTGGTTGCATTTGTAGTTTTAAATACTGTACTTGAACCTCTTGTTTCCTGTCCCATCACCTTTGGGTAGACATATAGATAGATCTATAGGCAGTGACAGGTGGAAGCTTTTCTTGGGTTTTATCCAGGCTTAGTATAATTTTCTAAATTTTCACCACTGAGACCAGGTGCTTCATACTCAGAAGCTAGCACAATGCCTGATGCTTAATAAAATTCAAATATCTCTTGAGCAAATGTTTGTGTATATCTGTGTAGTACATGTATGTATGTGTAGGACAGTTTTTCTCCTAGGGGATTCCCATAGTCACATTTGCAGAAACTTGTATAGATTGCTCTTCAGAGTTGGCCCGGTAGTCATGGTATTTGTTATCACACTGTTACATCAAATAAATTGACCCAGAAACATACATTTAAGTAAATTTCCATGTTGTCACTTACTGAAATATCTTCTATTTTGTTCTTTTTTTTTTTTTTTTAAAGATTTTATTTATTTAGTTGACAGACAAGAGATTACAAGCGGGCAGAGAGGCAGGCAGAGAGAGGGGAGGAAGCAGGCTCCCCGCTGAGCAGAGAGCCCGATGCGGGGCTCGATCCCAGGACTCTGAGATTATGACCCGAGCCGAAGGCAGCGGCCTAACCCACTGAGCCACCCAGGCGCCCCTTCTATTTTGTTCTTAATCTCCCATAGATATTTGTGTAAAACATGTTTTCTTGTGTGTGGATTTGAGGTTATTTCATTGGAGGTAACTTGGGCACTAATTATAGGGTAGGATTTGGAGCACTGAGCGAGAATATGATATCACTCAGACCCTGAATGAATATTTAAAGAGCATCTGAATCAGACACTGCTACAGAGTAGTAATAGAGTGGTGAACAAGACATGCATAATTGCCCTCATGGAACTTGGTGGGAGAGAGGCAAATGAACACTCAAATAACCATATACATAAGCAAATATAAATGCAGATTGAGGTGAACACTTTGAAGGAAAAAATCAAGTTATTTGAGTTATCTAGAGCAGTGGTTCTGAAACTTTAACATGCATCTTACTAATGAGAAGTGTGTGTTAAAACATTAAAACATGAGTTTGTGGGCCTCAAGGTCAAAGTTTGTCATTTACTAGGTCTGAGTGGGCATGAGGATTTGCATTTCTAAAAAATTATTAGTTGATAGTGATTCTGCTGATCCAGGAAACCACACTTCAGGAACCACTAGTCGTGGTTTTCAGCACATTGGAAAAACTTGTAGAACTTCAACAAAATATTGATGCTTAGTTCCTTTTCTGTGGAAACTCTGAACTAATTATGTGGAAATAAGGACTAAGTATGAAGCTTTTAAAGATACCCAGGGTGATTCTGATGTGCAGCCAGGTTTTTAAGCTACTTAGTGCAGAATTTGAACATCTATATACATAATAGGTTTCTTAGTGGGGCAGAAAGTACCAAATCCTGCCCAGTAGTAAGAAGGCATGAGAAAGGTAGGGAAGGCTGGAATAGAAGGCTTTCGTTAAGTATGTGGTACCTTAAGGATTTATCTGTCCATACCATAAGCTGCTAGAGAAGAGAATAGGTCAGACAGAAAAAGTGGTACAAGACAAGTAGGATAGATTTTGTTTCATAAATAATCCTAGGTAGTAAATTGTTTCCATTTCCGAAATGCAGTCATTCTGATCCTGAGTGCCTCTGATGTCAGCAACCGAGGGATTGTTTTGTAGTTTACAAATCAATATAAAGTAAGGGTCATCAATGCTGTATTCAAATAATTTTTATTGATCAATATATTCCGTTTAATAGGATGAGAAGAAGAAACCGAAAGACGAGGAGATACGGAGTTTTGGACACTAACATAGAAAACATGGAGTTGACACCTTTAGAACAAGATGATGAGGATGAAGATAACACTTTGTTTGATGCCAATCATCCTCGAAGGTAAGTAACTGTTGGGCAGTTTCATTCCATGAATTAGGGAGGCAAATCCTGGATAACTAAATTGAAAAAATAAAGTAAAAGAATACAGTATTTCATTTAGCAGTTTTTATCCCAACAGATTTTATTTGCTTCCATTTCATGATGTTCTTTGTGCTACCCAACCGATAGTTCACATGTATATTGCTTTGCTGAAATAGGCTTAAGTAATAGAATACTATCTAGAAAGAAATCTGTGTTAATAGATCCCCTTGCAGAGCTTTGTCCTTTTAACTGCTACGTATTCAAAGTAATATGTAGTAAGTCTTTTGTGTGTGTGAGAGAGAGGGAGAAAGAAAGATTAGTAAAATTGGTTTTCTTTTTGCATTCTGAAGATATTTTGATTTTAGTATGTGCTCTTTTATTTGTAAATCATACTTTCACTCAAAATTGTGGGACTGATGGTCTGCTAGTTTTGCTGTGGTATCTATTCCCAGATCTGTTCTTGCTGAGCATTAAGACCCTTCCTAAGAGATTTGCATAAGCAAAATTACCTGGTTATAGACTTAGTTTCAAAGCAAATGGAATAAGGAAAGGAGGTAGTAAAGATTCCACTCAGTAGGGAAAGACATGTTGGAATACAAGGGAGACTATTTGGCTAAAGGAAAACTAGAGTCCACAATCAAGTACAAGAAGTACCAGGAGTACAGAAATCTTGGGTTTTTATACACGCAAGGTTGGGAGGATCAGCTCTGGCAGGACATAGGGATATGCAAGCTTTCGTTGTTGTTGTTGTTGTTATTTGTTTGTACTTGAGAGAAATATGTGGAGTTTTACAATTTGCTAAAGAGTTTGGTATTACCCTGCTGTTTTTGGAGAACCATTGGTATCGTTTATGTGGAATGTATGTAATCAGATAATCAGATTTATGTTGTGCTGTAATACTTCTTGTATTAGTGGAAGTTGGTCTAGAAAGATGAAGGATGAAGAGAGACCAGGGAATGTAGGAGGCACATAAAGAAGGAAATGATTTCCATGAGCTATAATTACCTATAGTTCTCTTTTGTTTTGCAGCATGCATCATCAGACATTTCTCCAGTACTTATCCCTCTCTTATGCCCACTTTTCATGAATTTTGTATTCTATTAAGGAGCTAGACATTAATTAGGGTTACATGAACAAAGTATAAGGTGATATGAGAACTTGTAGTGGTGACATAGAACAAATAACCAAAAACTAATGGTCCAGAGAAGCCTCTTGGATATGATATGTTAATTGAGACCTGAAAAAATGAGTAAAAATTAGCAGAATTAAAAGTGGATATAGGGGTGAGGGTTGGAGAGAGAACAATAGGTACAAAGTACCAGAAGCCAAAGAGAATATAGAGTATTCGAGGAACTAAAAGAAGTTCAATAGATGCTATATTAATATTTATAAGAATAAAAATTGAGTGAATGAATAGCTTTTGAACTTTAAATGCAAAAATAAGAGTGATGGGTAAGGCAGAACAAAGAATCAAAAGACAGATCATGATCCATGGCAGTCAGTGAGAAGTCACTCAACAGGTTATGAAAAGTCACCTGGAAAATTTTAAGACAGGGAAACAGAATCAAAGTTCTGTTCTGAAGATTGCGTAGATGGAAGAAAAGCAAGACAAGGAGTAAGGCAACCGGGAAGACCGGTTAGATGGTACAAGTTCATGGGGTGACTGGCACAAGTTCATGGGGTATCCAGTATCAAAGCAATAGCAAGAGAAATAGAAAGGAGTAAATTATTAAAGAGACTTTGAAAGGTATTATGAACACAATTTAGTAATTGTGTTTGGGGAGTAGAGAAGGGAGAAATGGCTATACTAATGGAGAAGCATATTTCAGGGGTAATGATAATTATCAGTGATACCCATGATAATTGATAATGACATCTTCAGATTTTTAGTAGTGTGACCCCATATACTTAAAAAAAAGGCTTAGAAAAAAACTTTAATATAGATATGTTTAAAGTAAGAACAGCAAATAAATGCTGCTTACTTACTCATTTATGCATGCATGCATTCATTCATTCATTCATCTAAGGAATGAATGATGGAGCAGCTATTTATATAGCAGCTGTTGAATGTCTGGCACTGATCTGGCCACTTGGGATACACTACAGTCACAAAATAGAAAAGAAAAAAAAAAAATCCTGACTGTGTGACACTTAACTTCTTGTATTGAAAAGGTGAGATTAGGAGATTGACAGTTCATTTTTATTTTCATTTGTCCTTATATATCCTTCTATGTTGATTTTTTCACATAAAAAATGAGAAAAGATCACATATTTATGTATTACTTTAGAAACAATTTGCCTATTTAGGAATAATTTCAGAATTTCAAAAAGTTATAAGAATAAAAATAGTACAAAGAATATCCTGTTGTTCTTAAATCTAGATTTACCGACATTTTACTTTGTTTGTTCTCTTGTGTGCTCTTTTTCTATCTTTTAATACAGATACAGAAGAATGCATATTCCTCATTTTATATTTACCTAATATTCTGATGTTTCCTTATAATTAGATTCAGATTATGCATTCTTACCTGAAATACTGTATAGATCATGATATGTCTTTTTCAGGGTATCCTGTCTGGAGACCCACAGTGCCCTTCTTTCTTTCATTAGCAGTAGTAACTTTGATGCACCTGCTTAAGGTTTTCCCAGTTTCTCTAGTATGTTACTATTTTTTCTCCATTGCAACTAATAAGAGGTTTTAAAATCATGAAAATATTGTTTTTATCAAAATTTTTCCCTAAGTTTAGCAGTCATTAGTCTTGATTCTTGCCTGATCTAATCTTCACTGTGAGAAATGCGAAATAGTAATTTTCCAACTTCAACATTTCCTTCATATTTACCAATCAGCGTTGATATTGTAGTGTTCCTTCTGTTTCATTTATCTAACTATTGACATTATGGAGTCATGATCTTTCTCCCTTTTCAGTGGTTTAGAATCCATTCTCTCCTTGCCAGTGAGAGCCTCTTCAAGCTGGCTTCTGTGCCCTTGTGACTTGCTTTCATTTTTTTAAAGCTGTTCCTCACATTCTGGCCTAATAAGATGTTCCAGGTTCATTTTATACCTACCCTGCCCTAGTGGTAGAATTAGCCATTTCTCCAAAGAGCCTTGGTTTCTTTGAGTGGCCAAGTGAGTGCTTCGCTACTAGGGTGTGTCCTTGCTTCTTGGCCCGGTCAGCAGACAGGTCTGTGAAATGTGTGTGTATGTGCACATATACATGTGTGTCCATGCACATGCATACTCACATATGTATGCATACTTTACGTAGTATTACTTCGTGCCTCCCATTCTACCTTGCTGGTCTGTTGCCACTGTGTTCTTGCCTTCTTCCTTTTCCATAGTGGCATTCTCTTTGTTGTCATTAGAGTGACTTCCAATAATCTTTTGGATCCCAACATCAGCATTTATTCATTTACTCAATTCTGTAATAAAACTAATACAGTTTCAAAATTGCTTTTCCTATGGCACTAAAATAAACAAGCCTCCTAAGAAGGTTTAGTATTTGTTTCTTCTCTCTTCACAATCCCATCTTGCCCAAAACTTAGAGTTTATTATTAGATATATAAGTGATTTGGCCCTGTTTCTTCTTCCCTCTTCAGTGTGTTTATCATAGTCATTTGAAATATAATTTAAGTAATTTGAACTTGCTTTCTGCTATAGATTTTTTTCTTCCCCTTCCCATTTTCATTGTCCTTTTTTTAAAGATTTTTTATTTATTTGTCAGAGAGTCATTGTCATTTTAATACAAAAAATACCAACATGCCTCCCAAACTAAAAACTGTACACATTTTTTTGAAGATTATACATGCACATACACTCAGAGAACTGTCTTTCCCTCTTGTATTCTTTCCTCTCCATTCTCATCATCTTACCTCTTGTATGTAATCACTTTCATTATTTATCTGGTCTCTCTTCCCTGTGGTTCTTTTGATAAAAGTTGATAGAAATATGTATTTCTTAACACTTTTCTTTCTTACACAAGAGCTAGCCTGCAATATATGTTCTTTTATACTTTTTGTTGCACTTTGTGATATCTCCTATAACTCAAGGCTGTATAAGTTTATAGAGATATTTTTCAATTTTAACATCTGCATAATGTCCCATGCTGTGTAGGTACCATGATTTATTCACCCCATTGCCTATGCTTTGACATGTAGGTAATTTTCAATTACTTTGCAATTAAAAGTTATACTTCAGTGAATAACCTTGTGCATATGTATATTTGTATTGTTGCAGGTCATTTTCAGGGTAAATTTCCAGAACTGGGATTATAGGTCAAAAAGGGTGAAAACAGTTTGAACCATGAAAATGAGAGGTGACTATGAGGCATCCCAGTGGACATAGAAAATTGCATAGATTCATTTTTTTCATTAAAAACAATGAAAAACTGCCTGTTTGTCCCCAAATACTTTACTAAGCTATGGGGATATGGTGGTGAACAAAATTAGACAAAATGCCCATCCTCATTTTAGTTAACAATGTAGTAGATATGCATAGACCAGAATAGAGAACAAAGACATCCTCGCTAGACTTGGGATTCCCTTTATTATTTTTGACCTTGCCAAAATCAGGGGTAATGTTCTTTTTCAGGGCACACCTACTTTTGCCTCTTCTACAAGGAGCAATAAGATGGATACTTCAAATATTGAGCAGTTTTCCTCTTGTTCTCCTTTTTTAAATTCTTCACACAATATTAAACATCATTTAAATAACACCTACACTGATTCTAGTCCTCTGCTTCGATTTTTTTTTTTTTTCATAGTCTGTGCAATTACAGACCTTTTTCTGACTCTCACGGAAAGGTAGACACATTTCTACTACAGTCTCATAGTAGAAAAACAGTCATTTTCTGCTGCTGACTACAGTTTCGTAAAGGTGTGTTAATATTTCTGTTACCATCTGTAACTTAGAGATTATTGTCTGTGATGAGATACATGGTCCAAACTCTGCTACTTTATTTGAAGCTGATTCATTGGGCAAGACTCTCTTTGATCTTCTAATGTTAAAGATTAAACATGCATTATGCCATCACTTTAGTCAACATTTCAAATTTATCCTGTGGGAAAGATACATATAGATCTTATTGTGACTGACTTAAGTAACATTATCAGTGTTAATGCCCTTTGTTTCTCCCATTAATAAAGGGGGAAAATCAATATTTCTATGGAGATAGAAATATTTTAGGCCCTGAAAGAGGACTTCCACCAAAGACTTCCCAGCAGTCTTATATAAATGGTAGAAGAAACCAGGAGAATGGATGATGATATTGGTAGAGATATCTTTAGAAGGATAAAATCAGAGGACTTACCACTGAGCCCAGGGGAGAGCCTGGACACAGTAGAGTAACAGAATTACACTAGGAGCAATTAAATACTCACTTGCTAGTATCTACTTGAGTACAGGATATACCAGCACTGTACTAGGCTCCTTACATACATTATGGAATCATTGAGACAGTCTTATAAAGTTGTTTCTTTTGGTCTTATTTTAAAGATAAGAAATCTGAGGTTCAGAGAGTTGAAGTAATTGAGGCTTTTCTTCCTGCTGTAATTTAGTTCTACTTCTTAAATATTTATTTGATTTATACCTTTATAAAGAGAATAATTATAAATACTCTTCATTCTGTCTTCTATATCAGCTCTTGCTACTACTCTTTATTTTGCAAATGAGGACCCTACAAATGAGGAATGTAGATATTATGATTTGCCTACCTTGCCATCTGCAATGCAGAATCATACTAGTTTACAGTATAACTGCTGGTAATTCTTATGGAATTAGCTCTTACTGATGCTGCCTTCATTGGTTAAGTGCTTTCTAAAATTAGTTCCTCTTTATTTTCCAGGTTCTATCCACAGAATAACAGGAAGCAAGTTATTTCCAGAGAGGCAAATGAATTTCCTTGCCTATAATTTTATCACAGCATAAAACTATCCTTTTGTAGTCAGCTCTTTCTGAGAGGAGTGTTTTTATTGTGGTTTTTAATACATTAGAATTTTAATGATTGTTGTTGGTAGTTAGAATTTGGGGTAATTATTTTCATTGTTTCTTTATATTAGATGGAACCATAAGAAACTGCCAATATATAGTTTAATCTAAATTTCAAGGAAATTTATTATTTCATATAATAGTATGTCACAGATAGGGCTGACTCTGAACACAGTATATCATGGCTCTGACTCCTTTTCTTTGCAATCCCATGGTTCTGCACACCATGTGTTGGCTTCATTTTTAGGCTGATTAATAGGATGGTGCGAGCAGTTCCTATAATTATACCTAGAACGGTAACTTTCAGTGGAAGTTAGGGGCTTGCTCTCTTGTGTACCTTCCTTAAGAATGAGAAGGATTTCCCCAGAAACTCTTAATAGAGCTGTTTTTTTATTTTGTTTGTTTGTTTGTTTTTGCTTTCCATATCATTGGCCATGTGGCCATTTCTAAATTAAAACCTGGGAAGAAAAATGGAAGTACCATGATTAGCTCAGAATTATCATTGTGTTTGAATAGATACCGAGGAGTTAACCACCATTGCCACTATATCTAGCACTTTAAGCATTGAGATTAATTTAATCAAATTGGGAAAATGTAGGAATGTGAAAAAAAATATCATGAACAACTTGGTTAATATAATTTTTCTCAAATTTGCTATTGACATCCTAATTTTGTATATTAGGGTAATTTCTTATGTTTGATTACTTAAACATTTTACACAAAGATTTTATAAAACTAAAAAAGCGAATGTCGATTCTTTAACTGTTTTGTTGGGTGTTTCAGCCCTCTTGGATAGAAAAACTAATGAGGAATTAGCATATGCTGACTAAAAATTACCTTCATTTTCTCAAAGAAAAATATTGGAAACAAATACTCATAACCAGTCCCTAAAAGTTTAAATCCATGCTTTACAACACAAAACAACAAATGGGAATAATACTCTTTTGCAATTTTGTTTGATTTCTCCTGAAAAGTAAAATTATTAGTATTTTATGATGATGTACACTCTAAGACATTTTAACAGTCTTTGTAGCAGCTTCTAAAAGCTGACACTTACAGGGTGCCTAGGTGGCTCAGTCAGTTGAGCATCTGCCTTCGGCTCAGGTCATGATCCCAGGGTCCTGGGATTTAGTCCCACATCGGGCTCCCTGCTTGGTGGGAAGCCTGATTCTCCCTCTCTCTGTCCAGCTCCCCCTGCTTATGCACATCTGCTCTCTCTGTCAAATAAATGAATAAGATCTTAAAAAAAAAAAAACAGAAGCTGACACATACCATCACTTCAAGCCTGTTTTAGTAATTTTTGTCAAGTATATAATTTTTAAAACCCTAAATTTGCTTTTTAGCTACTTTCGTTCTGCTTCATTAAATTTAATACTGTATGTCTTCATTACATTTGTGCTCAGTGTTACTTGACCACAAAATATTTTCTGACAATTAACCTCAGCATATCAGAATTAGAAAGCAGATTTGATGAAAGTATTTAACAAGAAACACTCATTAAGATCTTATTCAAAAAGAATTTCCAATTGGAAAACAGTTCTAATTTCTAAAACACTACTTTCAATCAGAATAAACACTAAGGTTATTCAAAGTAAATGGATTATAGGAATGTGTCAGTTAATGTTTATGTTAGATAAAAATTGGTATTTTAGGAAGTCTAGTGGTGTGTTACTAGTAGGATCATCTGTACTTTTTCTGCTTTAAAGGGTGTTATCCTACATTTGTCATTACTTGAATGATAAAAATAGTAAGTGATAAAAGGTAATAAAAGAGAACTGTAATGTTGTTCCTTTTTGGTATGTTTTACGTTTCTGTGGACATCAAGCCTTAGAAGAAAATTTGCCTTGCTCCATTAATAATTAGACATTGCAATGTGCTTATTAGTTAAGAACATGAATCATTTGCATATTATTTTAACAAATGCTCTGTAACATCAAGTTTTATTTGATAGTGCTATTTTCTCCCTCATTGCCCAATCTAGAGTTGTCCTGTCTAATTCGATAGCTACTGGCCACATGTGGCTCTTGAGCATTTGAAGTATGACTAGTGTGACTGAGGAACTGAAGTTTTAATTTTATTGAATTTCACTATTAATTGCCAGATGTGCCTAGTGGCTGTTGTGTTGGACAAAACAGACCTGGAGCAAAATATGTTTGACTGATCTGGTTCAAATTAATTCAATTAAATGAAAGCTTATCCAACAGTTAAATCACAAGTTTCTTTTTTTTTTCTTTTTTATTATTATAATTTTTTAAAGATTTTATTTATTGGAGAGAGAGAGAAAGCCCAAGCTGGGGGAGAGGGAGAAGGAGAAGCTGGCTCCCCTCTGAGCAGGTAGACTGTTGCGGGGCTCCATCCCAGGACCCTGGGATCATGACCTGAGCCAAACAAAGACAGACAATCGATTGAGCCACCTAGGTGCCCCACAAGTTTTTGTTTGTATAGCACTCGATCCATTTAGTGAAATGTTCACTGCTTTTGTTCAGGATTTATATTCTGTGATTGTTTGGATTGCAGTCTCTCTCTGGTGATATAGATGGATATGGGAGGCAGACCATAACTACTCATGAGGCTGATATGTGTGAATAGGGCTAAAGACAGTACAGGGACAAAGATCTCAAGTTTATGGACAGAAAAGTTATAAACATAGTTAAGTCATTAACCTTTCCCTGTATTCTCAGATAGTGTTCTTTAAAATCCACACTCTATCCATTCTTTAAAATCCTTAGATACCGTATCTTTAAAAGAACTTGAGAGAGAAAACAAAACAAAACAAAAACCCCTGATAGCTCCAAGAATCTAATATTTGCAAAATTTTTTAAGTTAGTAAAGAGTAACAATACTCTTGCCTCCACTAAGACAGTTTTGTTTTGTTCCCGAACCTGATGTGCACTTATTTGTAGCTGTTTTTATAGTTTAAGATTTTCTGAGTTAGCTTTTAAGTTATCCTTGAAAATAGTGTCTTTTCTTTTAATCATTGTATCATTGTATAGTATGAAGGGCAGCACATTCTTGATGTTTGAAAAATACTCAAGCTGAGGTTTCCATAAAATTTATTAATAACTGCAGTTCACTTTACCTCACAGAGAAGCATGGTGATTTTTTTTGTGTGTTAAGAATACTTGGGGCGGGGCGCCTGGGTGGCTCAGCGGGTTAAGCCGCTGCCTTCGGCTCAGGTCATGATCTCAGGGTTCTGGGATCGAGTCCCACATCGGGCTCTCTGCTCAGCAGGGAGCCTGCTTCCCTCTCTCTCTCTGCCTGCCTCTCCATCTACTTGTGATCTCTCTCTGTCAAATAAATAAATAAATAATCTTTAAAAAAAAAAAGAATACTTGGGGCGTCTGGGTGGCTCAGTTGGTTGAAGGACTGCCTTCGGCTCAGGTCATGATCCCGGACTTCCAGGATCGAGTCCCGCATCGGGCTCCCGGCTCTGGGGGGAGTCTGCTTCTCCCTCTGACCTTCTCCTCTCTCATGCTCTCTCTCAGCTCTCAGTCATTCTCTCATGAATAAATAAAAGCTTTAAAAAAAAAAAGAATACTTAACATGAGGTCTACCTTCTTAAATTTTTAGGTGTACACTACAGTTTATTAACCATAGGTGCAATGCTGTTGGACAAATCTTTAGAACTTACCCATCTTGCATAACTCAAACTTTATACCCATTGAATAGCAACTCTCCATTTCACTCTCCTCTCAAACGTAAGCAACCACTTAATGTACTCTCTGCTTCTCTATGATGGACTGTTTTTTTTTTTTTAAACTACGTTTTTAGTTTTGTCTATTTTAATAAAGAGCATAGAATTACAGAAATTTTTTCTGAATTCAGGAGTTTTTCCAAGTCACAAGAAGTCTGTAGTAGTTAGCTCCTGGTATTGATTCAATGGCTGTTTGATCATAAATAGGCAGTTTTCTTTAACATTTTCTCATGCTTGTCTTATCTTGCTTAGATAACTGCTGTAATTTCAGCCATTGCATCTGTGTTTTAGACAACAAGAGTCTGGGAGGCAAGAACCCATCTCACATCAGGCTCTTTATCAGGAAATCAAAATTTTTCGGAACTTATCCTCTTCTTCCCAACAGTCTTTTACCTGCCTTGCTAACAAAAACAAACAAAAAGATAATATTTTTATTAGCAATCAAAAAGGAGATAGTAAGTGTTGAATATCAGAGAGCTTATAATATGTCACCCTGATTATTCAGAATGTTTTCTGAAGGTTAAATTTGGCACCTGGTAAGAGAAATATTTGATTTTGAAGGCCACTGCATAAAGGTATGAGTTCTAATGAATTGTTCATGAGTAGCAGTTGTGCAGAGCGGTAAGAATAGGAATTTAACATCATAAAGAGATGAGGTTGTTTTGTTTTTGTTTTTGTTTTTGTTTTTTAATACAGTGGGAATTCTGTAAATGGCTGAACAATAGAACATCTGACATCTGATCTAATCCTTAGACTTCAGTGATTAAATCCTCAAGACTGAGTAGTGTTATGGTAAAATAAGGAGCCGCATAATATGATTATGTAGACTCAAGTGTATTTTCGTGAGCTTCTGCCATTGACAACTGAATCTCCTTAACTTCAGTCTCCTGAATCTTGGCTCTTCCTTACCAAGTCACCTGACAAGAGCCTGATTGTACTGCATCCCTAAATGCTTTTTCACCTCTTGGGCTCTGTAAAGGTTTCTTTTTTCATCTTGAAAACTTCCATAAAAAGATATGCTTAATCTCTTAGAAACTGTTTTATCCCATTATTATGAAGAAAGACTTACCCAGTAAATAATTGATCAGTGGTACTACAGTTCAGACTTACTTTCTAGGCCACACTTTTTTGTCCTCTAAGTGATTTCCTTGCTGTATTTGTGGCTCTATAATAAGAACAGGGAATTATGGTTATTGTTTTTCTCCTTTATTCTTTTTTGTCATCACCATCTTACCCAGTATCAAGCAGTTTTCCTGACAGATAATAACTCAGTATATGTTCGGTGATTGAATGAATGTCATTTTTTAAAAAATGTGCTTAAGTATTAAACTTAGTAGCACACACAGCCCAATATATTACACACCCTATTTTAAATAAATCAAGGCAGTAAGTATCATGGTTACCTATGCCTGTCTTCACTTGAGACTATCTTTGAAATAGATTTGTCTATACTTGTTCTGCATGTCACTACCATAGAGTGTGGTTGAAGAAGGATGTGATGTTCTTAGAGATTTTCAGATCTTAAATTCTAAGTGGTGAAAAACTTTATTTAACCTGTTAATTTTAGTAGTTATTTCCAACTTAAAAATTATCAACTCAAAATTTAAGCAATATTAATTGAAGATTCTCTATGCCTTTCCCCCACTCCCTTCACTCTAAGGTGATAAAAGTTGCATGGAAGTTTGTACCATTTAATCTAAGATATTATTAATTTTAAGCTGTTACACAAAGAAATAAAAAATAGTTTTATTATGAAATAATATAATATTTTCATGTAATGCAGGAATTGTGCATATTATCTTCTCAATACTTTCACATTCTTCATTGCCTCTAAAGAATTTGGCAGTTGCTTCTGCCTTCACATGCATTTCTTGGTTTGTAATAGCTTCTCAGAACAGAAATTAGAATTTCATCTACCTGGAACATTGGGACCTCTTCTCATTTTTAAAGACATGGTTGTTTCTTGGAAAAATATGGAATTCATACCATTGTTCCAGTAATAAACTTTGGCTTCACCGACAATAAACTATAGCCTACTACTTTCATTTTATGTACCTAGACAGTAACTTTTGCTTCAGTGATGATTCACTTATTATCTTTTTAAAGGCATTCCAAATATTAAACTGATCCCTTGTAAAAATGCTTGATCAACTTTGTGCACATATAGGCAGTGATAACTGTGTAGTAACAATGCTAAGAAGCCTGTCATCAGTTGGAAGATGCATCTCAAAATCAGAGATGTTAAAATATGAACAATGTGTTTTAGAAACTGTGAAATACAGTCTCTCCATACGAGGAGGTAAGCTTACAGTATTGCTAGGTTTTGGGGTGTGAGCCTCTGGTCCTGCCCCTTCTGCCAAAAGAGCATCTTGTTAACAGGTCCACATGGATTAAACTATGTAATCCTGGGTCTGTCCCCAAGTTTCTTTGAGTCTCCAGTCTGTCTTGTACAGTTTTACCTCTCTGGACAGTGGGAACCCTTGGTTATTTTCCTCATGCCATGCTTAGCTCCACATTTTTCAAATTGCTGTGAGAACTCTGAGAAACTGAGTTTAGAGTAGAAAATAAGAGAGTTCACTGAAGAGGTGATATTTGAGTTGTAGTTATTTTTAAAACTAGTGAGTTATTCAAATAAGAGCCTTATGAAAAACGAAAGTTAGATTTCAAGTGAAAGCATTGCTAAGGGATTCCCAGTATGAGGGTGTATGCATGTGGCATGTTGTGAGCCTCTTTAGAACACAGGCTATGTCCTAGGGTCATGGAAAATCAGTCAGATTTGGGGCCAGACCTAGAAGGCCATGTTAAAATATATATATATTAAGGATTTGAATTTTACTATTTGTGAAAATGGTCATAAATCATCAACTGCTTTGGAGCTGAGTGATACCATGAGATACATATTCTAGGAAATGGACCCTGGTAACCTTATGAAAAAATCAGAGGCGGAAATCAACTAAGGTCTAATATCTTGAAGCTGTTTCACCTGTTCACTTGAGAGGTATCAAAGCAGAAGCAAAAGCTAGTTTAGGAGGGGAGGGAAATGAAAAACTGACAAAACAGTAGTACTCAATAGAATGCAGGGAGGACCTCAGTGTCCCCTACCTCCCTCAGGTGGAATGGTGACTAGGTAGGTTGTGTTACAAATGTTGAGTTAAAAAGGTTCAGAGGAGGGGCACCTGGGTGGCTCAGTGGGTTAAGTCTCTGCCTTCGGCTCAGGTTGTGATCTTCTGGTCCTGGGATCGAGTCCCATATCGGGCTCTCTGCTCAGTGGGGAGCCTGCTTTCCCCCCTCTCTCTGTCTGCCTCTCTGCCTACTTGCAATCTCTCTATGTCAAACAAATAATCTTAAAAAAAAAAAAAAAGTTTCAGAGGAAGACCAGGTTTAAGGCTAGAAGATAATGGGTTTAATTCTTGATGGGTTAAAAATATTTCCTACCGGGCATGTAGAGAAAGAACATCTTCTTAGATATTGGTGATCTGCTAGTTTAGTCATGCCAGAAAAATTAGGGAATGGTGGTTCTGCATAGCACAATAATAATAAATTAGAAGAGAGTATTAGTCATTGATATCTCCAACGAATTCTAAATTTTAATGGTGATTATGAAGAAAGATTTATTAAGTTAGTAAGATCCACACACCTTTGCTGTTCTTTTACTCTAAATACTTTTTGTTGTACTACTTTTTACCAGCAGAAGTTTTTTGGAAGCTGTGGTTTAGATTAACAGTACAGCCTGATGTGTAATTAGAATTAAGGTCTATAAAGATGTGATAAAAATAATAACCTCATATTACCATAAACTAGTGAGTAGAGTAAGAAAATAGGCAAACCTGTGGAAAACCTCTATATGGATACATTTTCAAACTGTATTATAAATATTAAAAACATTTTATGGGGCACCTGGGAGCCTTGGCAATTAACTCTCAGTCTCTTGGTTTTGCCTGAGGTCATGATCTCTGTGTTGTGAGGTAGAGCCCCTAGTTGGGCGCTGCTTTCAATACAGTCTGCTTGGGATTCTCTCTCCCTCTTCCACTGCCTCTCCCCTGTGTGTATGCGCACATGCGCATGTGCTTGCTCTCTCTTTCTCAAATAAACAAATTAAAAAAACACATTTTGTTTGTTTGTTTATTTCAGAATATACTTCCAGGCCTGCAGCTTTGGTTAAATCCCTATTTCTGAGAGTTAAGAAAAAGGATTAGTTAAGAATTTTATTTACAGAAACTATAGAAAAAAATAACTGTATTGTTTACTTAAGTCAATTGAGAATATTATATGAGGTTATCACTTTAGTATAACTAAAATCATTTTTAATTATCTACACTAATTATATATAAAATCCCTGGAAATAATAGAATCATATTTTGAAAGATAGAATCTGATATAATTAATACAGGCAAAATAATCATGTATTTTATGAGTGCCATTCATTATAATTCCCCTAAATATTTTCATTACCTTCCTGCTACTCCAATCCTTTAGGAATATTTTAAAATGTGTCTTAATTTGTTCCAGGATGAGTATTAAAATTTTGTTTTTGTTTTTGTTTTTTTTTTCTTGCAGATAAGAATGTGCCTTTTGATGAGAGGACTTCATCTTTCTACAATGAAGAGCAGAATTTCTATGTTTAAGGAATAAGAAGCCACTTTATCACTGGGGGCGGGAGGGTATTTAAGTTACATATATTATGAAAAACTTTAATTTGTTGCAATAAATACTGTATCATTTTGTTATGTCTGTATGTATAGAAGTGCTCTTAATGGGCTCAGAGTTGTTGGGAGTGAACTGCACTATAATAGAAATCTGTGTGAAAATTACTTTAGAGTAGGGTGTTTTCTGATCAGTTACTGTTTCTTACTTACCATATTATAAACAGTTTTAAATATTAGTTAATGTTGTTTTGTTTTGGGGTGTTTTTTTTTTAGAGGGTTTGCCCATTAGTTGTTTTTTTTTCCCCATTAATTGTTTTTTGCTGAAACTAATCCCAGCAACAAACTGATGTGTAAAAATAATTTAAAATTTCTTTACAGAGATGTATTCCCCATTTTTGTGGGAAAAAGAAGCCAAGTTTATTACTTTGCATTTGGTTTTTTTAAATATTAATAAATGAATTGTATGCAAAAAATAAATATGATTTAAAATTACTTTTAAAGTGGTACAGACAGAATGTGTTTACAAAATAAATCCAAAGAGTATAGTGTTCTATATTAACAAAAATATTTTATATGGTTTCTAGAAAAATCTTTCAAAAAAAGGTTATTGCACTTAGCAACTTAAGATACCTGCTTTGATTAGATATTTTAGAAAACAGTGAATTTCAAAGCCATTTTATTTACTTATAGTATTATGAAAGATAGAAGTAATAGAATAGCCTTCTAGTAATATATTAAGGTGTGGTAGAGTAACGAATTAAAGTGTGTAGACTCTGGAGTCAGACAGACCTGAATACAGAGATTGACTTAATAGCTCCAAACAAATTGTTTAACCGTGTTGAGCTTCAATTTTTCACATTCTAAAATTAGAGGGGAATTTACAGGAAAAGCATGGGTTACAAATTTAGTTGCTTATAGAGGGTAGGGAGGTAATGTAAATATGTGGTGTCTGTCAGGATAGGTTCGGTCATATAGTAGTAACAGATGGTCCCCAAATCACAGTGGGTTACAACAAAGATTTATTTCTCACTCATGCTGCCCATTTGTTATGGACTATGATTTTGCTCTTCGTTGTCTTTTCTTCAGGGTCAAGGCTAATGGAGAAACTTCTGCTTGGAATATTGCCTCGTAGCTAAATGTCCAGATGTGTGAACTGCATGCTAGTTCATAAGCTTCTGCCCTAAAGTGATAAATTTTATTTCCATCTACATTTTATTGGTCCAAACAAACCCTAAGGCTACTCCAGAGTTCAACAAGGCAAGGATAGGTAATCTTCTAGCAATGAGGTAAGTTGAAGTATTTGACCACCCAAAATGCCAACATAGTTTTACCAAGTATGCTAATTGGCTTTAACACAGTGAGTCAGGTCCTTCTGATGTCACTGTATTTTTATATGTTGTGTAAGGAGGAATTAAAGTGCAAATATATTTCCTCTTCTAAAGGGATCAACCTCTGTTTGACTCCCATAATAGTTACTTTGAGGAAACACTTGCTTCATGCTACTAAGTCATAGTTTTATTTCCCAAGAGAAGCTAGGACTACAGATTTCTTGTACGTTTCCTCATTTTGAAGTGTTATTGAAATAGAACACATTTTTGGATTTAAGTTTAGCTCCATTTTGCAATATTTGAAAATCCCATATAATAGTATGTGTGATATATATATATTATATGTAATAATTAATCTACTGATCACTGTTATTTATAAACTGACATTTGCATTAAAACTAAATGGAGTTAAGAATTAAATTTACCCTAGAATAAGAATTCTGTTTAAGATAAAGTAATGGTAATTTTAATAAATGATCTCCAAGTTAGGTTTAAAGATGTTACTAAAATGTTTAAAGCAGCAGCAGCAACTTTATTAGAAATACACAATTTCACTAGGTGACTGACTCCTTTAAAGAGAATATCCTTCAACTGAATATGGAAATTCTGGCATGTTTGTTAAATATGTTCTTACTTCATAACATTCATATAGTCATTCCTGAACTGCAAATCTACTCTTAAATAATCATCATAATAAGCCATGCTCTTATTAAAATGCCAGGTAGTATGCCAGATTTTAGCTTCATTAGGTATGTAATAAGCATGCCAATAAAATGGTTAGAATTTTCATCTACAGTGCTGTATATACATTATAAAATAGCTGGGGATCATAAATCTTGTGAAAACCTGTTACTTTTCTCCTTTCCCGGTTTGTATTTCTTTGTGGCTATTTTGTTAAGAGCCTAAACTAAGAATTAGAGATCAATAGAGAGTAATATAATTGTGTTCATTGTTCAGGATTAGAGTAAATTAGAGAAAGGGTAGTTTTGTAATAATTTATAGATGTTATACACTGAACTGACCAATGGGGATGGAAAATTAAGTAGCTTCTTTCTGCCTAATTTCTTGTAATTAGTAGGTAGAAAACCAACTACCTACTAACTACCAACTACTGTACAATGAAAACAAGCCCTTGGGCTTGGTACTCAAACTGCACCCAGTCAGCATCTAGGCAATTACTAGCATTAGTTCCCTCACTGAAGGTATAATCTATTACCTTGTATCACCTATCTTATTCTTTTTTTTTCTTTTTTTGCTACTTTAGTTTTAATTTTATTTATTTTTACTCATGTAGTATAACTTTACGTAATTTACCTCTCTAAGTAAAACAATAAAGGAAAGATAGTTTGTCTTTCTCATTTGGGGATGTAAAAAGAAATTATAAAAAAAAAATAAAGAGGGGCGCCTGGGTGGCTCAGTGGTCTAAAGCCTCTGCCTTCAGCTTTGGTCAAGATCTCAGGGTCCTGGGATCAAGCCCCACATCAGACTCTCTGCTCAGCAGGGAGCTTGCTTCCTCCTCTCTCTCTCTCTGCCTGCCTCTCCACCTACTTGTGATCTCCGTCTGTCAAATAAATAAATAAATAAAATCTTAAAAAAAAAAAAAAGATTGAAGGGATGAATGTAGCAAAATAATCTGTTCTGTAGACATTTGGAGTACTCCCCCGAATATTCCTCTGGTTATCGTGCCAAGGCTTCCCTAGTCAAAGAAAACTTTCAATAACTTTTAAGGATCAAGCAAAAAATAGAGGTGAGTGGAACTCCTATTGCTGAACTTTGGGTGTAAGCCTGCTTGGAACAGGACTCCTACAATGCCAAATAATAATCTGGAAGGCCGTGGTCCAAGGCCATTTTTGCTGACTATAAGCGTGGTCAACGGAACCAGAGGGAGCACACAGCTCTTCTTAAAATAGGGTGTATATGCTGGAGATGGAACAGAATTCTATTTAGGCAATTGATGTGCTTATGTGTACAAAGGAAAGAACAACACAGTGACTCTTGGTGGCAAACCAAACAAAACCAGAGTAATCTGGGGAGAAGTAACTCATGCTCATGGAAACAGCGTCATGGTTTGTGTCAGATTCGAAGCAGCCTTCCTGCTAAAGCCATTGGCCACAGAACCCATGTGATACTGTACCCCTCAAGGATTTAAATTTAATGAAAAGTAAATAAGCAAAGGCATAGATTTATTCTCGCGTCAAAAAAAAAAAAAACAAGCAAAATCCTTTTTATAGATGTTATGCTTGATTTAGTAAGATAGATGTTTGATATTTTCTCTCTTATTATACTATCAGTCTCTGGAACAGAAACTGAACATTTTAAATCCACAGTCTCCAGTGTTTTTGTTTTTGTTTTTTTTCTTTACCTACCCATGGCATTAACAAGTTACAAACCAAGAGGTAAAATAAGAAGGAAGAAATTAGGAATGGGAGGATCCTCCCCAAAACTTTAATGACTAGCTACTTGAGAAATCCTGAATGCTGTGTATTCCATTTAAAGTTTCTGTCATAGAGTCATAGTATAGATGTATGGGCAGTTGTCTGGCTCTGTTTGTTTTTGTTTCTGTTTTTTACATATGACTCTAAATTTGTGTGTTTTTATTTGGATTTCTCATTATTCCTTTTTTTCCATTAAAAAAAAATTATTTATTTATTTTTATTCTATTCAGTCTTTATTCTTAATATACAGTTTCCTTTAGTGCCCATGCCTTGTCATCCAGGCTGGTAAGGCAAAATTACTCAGATCGCTTTGGTCAAATAAGCATTTGAAGCAAAGTAAGCCAAACATCTCTGATAGTTATTTCTGTTAATCTGCCATGGTCCTTTTTGAAGCAACTGGGGCCCCATCTATTGTTATGACCTAAGAAGGATTAGGAGTTCATTTCACCCTTTGATTCTGCTTATCCCTTTGCCTGAAGAAAGTTCCCGGGCTGTGTTGTTTGTTTTTCCTTAATCTCTAAAACAAAAATAGTAAGCTTCAGACTTTAGCTCTTCTCCCCTTAAATTATGTATTTTTCCCACTGATTCTGTTGCTACTCTTCATCTGTTCAGAGTCTACTCTCCTTTTCTAAAATTTTTATTTTACTCAGGAAGCTTTTCTTGGGCTAATAGCTTCTCATGGGTAAATCAGCTAAATTTTAGGTATTCTAGTACCAGTATAGTCAGGGAAATCCAGGAAGCCTGCATAATAACTTGTTTCCAAGCAACAAATATGTGACCTTTGATTAGCTGGTGTTGGATATCTGCTCACAGTGTTACTTATTTTTAACTTTTTTTATGATGTACATGGCTTAAAAAAAATTATATCTGAGGGTCTGAAAGCCCAAACTGTTAGTAGAACCAATGGGACTCTTCATAGAAGCGTTGAAGAGCTAGATTTTTTTCTGTAGGCAGAGTGATGGCTCCTAGCCCCAGCGGTGGCGGGGAGGTGAGGGATGGGGGGTGCAGATTAAGTACACATATGCTGGTTCCACACACAAAAATTCTGGTTATATTGGCATAAGGGGTGGCTTAATTAAGCATCTGTACAGCTAGAAAGCTACATGAGCAATTATTTTGTAAACTCAGATTAAGATCCTTTTCCAGTCTAAAGATTAATCACATTGTGATTGAGAGCAGAGCTTCAGAGTCTAACAGACCTGTACTGAATTATAGCTCCATCATTTTGCTCTTGATATCTTCAGTATTTCTTTTTTCACAATCTCCTAATCTCCACCTATAACAAATAGTTCAGACTAACTGAACACTAGTGTGCTAAATGCTTTAGATTTGTTCATTCGTTCAATCCTCACACTAACTCTTTGAGAGAGAGATTATTATCCTCACTTTGCAGATAAGGATACAGAGGCTCAGAAAGATTGGAGAATTTGTTTCAAATCCAACAGCTAGAAAGTAGCAGAATGGCCTATTGAATATGAGTTCAGGAAATTTGTTTTTACTAATGTAAATCTTACTTTGTTTCCAAACAAAGGATAAGGTTGTTTACAAATGTACATCCAACAAAAAGATAAAATCCGTTTGTGGAGGTGAGGAAATTGAGGCACAAGGAAAGAAAGAATGGGTAGGAAAGTAAGATCATAATGTGATTTTATTTTCTCTTATCTATGCTGTGAAATTCTCTACACTTGCTATAAACATGCCATAAATGTCACTGAAGAGAGCAGCAAAGCTATTCAGTTATTGCTAGTACAGGGACTAGAGGGAAATTTTTCACGGTTTCTCAGATAGTCATGTAATGAAGGTCCTCTGGGATACAGTAATGAACTCTTTCCTCAACGTCTTTACAGTAAACTCACAAAATATATCATGCACATCTTTTAAATAATGTTTTCTAATATAGACTGGGAGCATCACACTCCAATATAATTCAGTACGACTAATTTCACAGGAAAGCAAAATAATCCTGTTTGTGTGCAACTACCTGCTGATTTATACTAACTGAAGGGTAGGTCTTAATGATATTTAAGGCAGCCTTTCCCACAATATTCTATTAAAAAAAAAAACTATAAAAGGAATCATTTCTTCACTTCTCTGATACCCTCTTTATTTGTTCATTTGTTTGCTTTTCCTTTTATTTGTAGCTCTCTTTGCTTTTAGGTTTCCCCCACATCCTCTCCTCTCCACACTTTGATCTGTCCTTAGGCATAACTACTCATGACTTCAGTTATCATACAGACAGTGTCAAATAAAAAATTGCACCAGGCAAGGAAGACTTTATTAAAGACTCTTACAGTAGTGGACAAAATAGAGGCCAGAACAAAATCTAAATACCACTGAAACAAATATCAGAAAGGCTCTTAAGCCCTAAAGTACTGGGGATGTAGGGGAAGTTATAGGCCGTATGTGTTTGCTAATTGGCTTTATCTGAAGGGAAAAGAAACTTCTCATATTTTTATAAGGAGAGATAGTTTTGCATCTTGGCCCCACTAAAGTTGGGCTCCTACTCTCCCACAAAAACTGGTTGGGGGGGGGGGGGGTTACTGTCTCCTTTGATGTTTACTTATACTTCCAGCAGATGGTTCTCAGGTCCCTAAAGAAAGACATTCTGGGTTGTAAGGCTGTCAGGAGTTCTTTGTTTTGTTTTGTTTTGTTTTGTTTTAAGATTTACATCTCAAATGGGCAGAAGACTTATATTTATGTTTAAGTAAATACTCAAAAAAAAAAAAAAGGTATGTCAGGAATCATGAGTTAGGAAGAAGTCTATCATTTTAGTCAAGCAAAGGGGAATGGAATGTTAAGGCCATTTTGGTCAGCAGGTTGCTCACAGGTGTATATTTTCTTAAATTTCTCTGACATTTAAATCCCATATATTTAAACCCCTATATTTACTTCCCCCACCATGTGGATGGCCCATAGAACCCTCAAATTCATGATCATCCTCACACAAAATAGGCCTTACTCTGTGTTCCCATTCTCAATAAAGGACACCAACAGTCATTCAGGTATGCAAGCCAGAAGTCACGGAATCTTCCCTAGCATCTCCCTCACCTCCCTTGTTCAGATCAACACCATGTTCACATACACATACAATCAAAGAGACATTATAGCCATAGACAATTTAATTTTTTCCAAATTAAAATTATGGGGCATAAAAAAACTTATGAGGCATATACTATACGGGCTAGATTATTAGCATCTCAGTTTGCCATTGTTGTTGTAAAGTGAACAGAAGTGTTCTGTTAGAAAATGCTCACTCCATTACTGGCTACTATCAGTGTGCACACTGAATTACAGTCTTCCAAACAGGCACCTATCATAATTAGGCTCTTCAGTTTCCATAAGATACTGTTAACTCTATCTCCATATCTGCGTTTGAGTCTGGAGCATTATAGTGCTGGATTTTATCAGATTGATGGATCAAAAGCACACCAGCAAGAAGTTTTTTATGAAAATTGATAGTAGATATCACTGGCCACCAATTCCTCTGCGTTTGAATTTTATTTTTCTAACTGGCATTATGCCTTTGCTGAAGAGAGATGTTATAAAATATTTAGCTGTGAAGGATAAGGTTATATTTACCTTGTTAAGAATGAGTAAGCTGTATATGACATCACATCATATTTTTTTTTCTTTTTATAAGGATATGAGAAATATTTCCTCCAATTCAGTGTCAGAAATATTAGGTTTCCCACTGAACAGCTAGTTTAATATTTACTTTAGTTACTCTGGCAATTTTGTAATTGTATGACTGACTCTTTTTCTTTGCCCATAAAACTCGAAGCTGAACTAGCAGCCCTTTTTAGCAAAATACAACACCTTTATGGAATTGTTTTGTGTATTCACCTCATTCCTGAAGTATCAATTTATTTACATGGCTACATGTGACCAAAAACAGAAATAAGAGATTCTTTTTTTTCTATTATTTTGAAGTCAGGAAGTTTGTGGTTGCTAGTGCTTCTTTTATAGTCCAAGGAATTCAGGGTCAAGGTCTCTAAAAATGTCTTGGTATTTCCTTCATGGTCTCAAGATGATTATTACAGCTGTAGGAATCATGCCTTTGACAGCAAAGAAAAAGAAGAAAGAACCAGAAGAAAAATCGTTGGTCCTGATAACAGGTGATTTTTGCTATTTTTCATATCAAACATTCTCAAAACTTAGTAACTTAAAATAATTTAGTATTATCATAGATGGTTCTGTGTACTAACTAGGCTCAACTGGCTGTTCTTACTTGGGATCTCTCATGTTTGCTGCCAAATTGTGGCTGCAGTTGGAGGCATGTTAGGCTTTCTGGGCTCGATATCCAAGGTGACACATTCCCATGGCTTAGCTGATGCTGGCTGTTATCTGGGAGCTCAGCTGAAATGCTTACACATGGCTTTGGCTTTCATAGCACGGCAGCTGCATTCTGAGATAGTGTCTCAAGAGTAAGTGTTAAAATGAAGGCAGCAAGGCTTTTTATGACCTGGTCTCTGATGTTTGAGAATATTGCTTCTAGTCCCATTCTGTTAGTCAAGAAAATAAGAAGTACTCAGAACAAGGAAAGGAAATTCGAACCTAGCTAGTCATGTGAGAAACAGCATAGCCATGGAGACAAGGAATCAATGGTGGCCAGTTTTGTAGAGTATCCACCACGATCTGCTCTCTAGCTACCAATATTCATGTCCCTTCCATATGCAAAGTAGACTATATTCCCAAATTATGACATTTATGACTTTGGTTTAAAGTCTGGGATGCATAATTTAAATCAGGTTCAAGGGGAGATAAGAGTTCCACTTTCTCAGATGCAGTTTCTCAAGCATGATTTCTCTCTAATGAAACATTTTGAGCTAGAGCAGTAAGTTATCTGCCCACTAAGCTCAGTAAGTTATCTGTTCAACACACTCAATATTAGAGTGGTGATACACATATATGAAATTGGCAAAAAAATATTTCCCAGCTTTAAAAAGAGATGGGTTCTGACAGGAGACACACAACAGTTGCTCACCACAGGAAGTCTAAGTCTGCCTGAGCACACAACACCACTTCCTTCTGTGGGGGCCAAGTCCTGCTCCCTGGTTGGGCCTCTAGGTTTCTAGTGCTGCATTCTAAGACTTTCCCTCTTCTCCTTTAGAATTAGCCTATGTTTGCTATTGAGTAGCTTTCTCAGCCTGCTTTCTGCCTTTAAAAGGTTGGAGCCCCCTTTTTTGTTTTGAACTATCTCTGTCACTTTTAGTCCAGTTTTATTGGACTAAAAATGGTTCAGTACACTAGGATAAAAAAAAAAAAATCCAACTTTTTGCCAAAAAGTTTTCTCTCTACTCTGGGCTAAGACTTGCTGGTGTGGGATCATACCTTTAAGATTCTTAGGAGCCCTAATTTCTAGTTAAGAAAGTCTGTAAGACACTCAGTGATATTCATAGAAGCCTTTTCGTCTGGTTGAAGGCTTGTCATAAATACTTCTAGGGGTCAGGAAAGGATGCTCCAAATGCACCACTGAAGTGAACTTTACCCTCCTATTATGTGTTATCAGAATATTCTGAGTTTGAGTTTTGTCCTGATGCCATTTCTTATTTTGAGAAACTTTTTGCAGGCTGCAAAGATTGGAGATGATAAACACTTCTATTTTTGAGCCAAATAAGTCCTAACTCTTTTGTTTGCTCTCTAAATTCTTCTATAAAACACTGAATATTGCCTTTTTTTAGCTCATTCTTTCTTTATCTAGATCTTATCCTCTGCATCTAACAGAAACCAATTGACAAATTCAGCATGTGCCTGCAAGTTTTCTTAGCCTATCTATTTATTAGGATAAGTTTCTATTTTCTACATAACTATAGCATGCTATCACTAAACTTTGGGCCACTAAAAGGTTTCCTATTACCTAGTTTCAGAACTTCTGAATATCATTTCTATAACCTGTCAGTCAAATCAGTCACTAAGGCCATCTCAGGTTGATGGAAAGGGGAGCTAAACCTCTGCCTGTTGATTTGTGAAGAAGCATGCATGGAAAGCAACAGAAGGGATTTAGTGATCATCTTTGAAAATTATCTACCACATCAGGAAAGTAAAATTTTCCAGAAATCCTTAGCATTCTTCCCTCATTGGCCAGAATTGTTTCATAGTTTGGTAAAAGAACAGTATAGAAACTAGAAAATGTGGGCTTTTTCTTTTCTGTTCTTAAAATTCCCATTTGGGAATAGAGGATTAAGAAAATGCAGAGAAGTAACATTCATAGCTATTTTAAAATCCTGTTGATCAGGTACAGCAAGGATTTCCTGAAGCAGTAATAGAGTAAGTTCTGGGTCAATTTTTTACTCTCTCATTCCATTTCTAGGGTCTCTGACTCTACCCTCTGAGATGCTACACAGATCTGATAGTTGAGGCTCTTATATATTTTAAAAAATAATTGCATGTGATGGTGTGTTGGGGGAATCCTGGGAATAATTTCCTACCTTTTTAGTGGAACAGAGACAGTTGCAAGAGTTTACAGCCCAGACTGGATGTTTGGTCACCATACAGTTCTGTCACAAGATCAGTAGATTACATCAGTCTAATCATCTAATCACCATCCTGTAGGTACAACTATAGCTAAAAATATTATCTAGTCAAGGTTTTTAACCTTGGATATCGTCTTTATTGACTGGCCATTACATTCTCCCCACTCTCCCTGCTTTAACTTAATGGTTATTGCTTTGGTATAATTTAAAGTTGTATATATTTGGGGGAAGGCTAAACCCTTTATTTCATTTTTGCTTTCATACTGGCTGCATTTGCCTGACTGTGTACCAGTTTTATCTCTTGCTGCTTTGCTACTCTTTCAGTGGCTTCAATTTAGGATGTGAAACATGTTTTTATTTTTTAGCCTTCTGAAGCTTCAAATTATAGGATTCTCTGGCAATACACATGTCAAACTATAAGGAGAGAGCCATTCTCTTACAAAGTGGCATTTCCTCCTATTTTTGCTTCCAAGTTGTATCGATTTACCTTTCACCTGGGTTCATCTAGCTTTTTTAGAATTTTCCTAAAGGTGGCAGTAGAGCTAGTACTAGCCAACATTCTGATCAGTCCAACATTCTGATCAGAGTAGAGTCTGAACACTCTTTCCAGCAGTGCACAATCAGTCAGTGTATAGTTTGCTTTCAACGTTCATCACATGACTGTTTAACCAAATATTTCCCATTGTGTGTAAAGCATGACCAGTTTTCTAAAGACAGGTATCTAAGACCTGGATTTTCATCTTTGTCACGAAATCAGTTTCTGTTACTTATAGCAACCTATTTCTGGTAACAATTACCGAACCAATGGAAGTATTTCTGTGCAAGCACAACACATTTTAAATAATTTAATTAGTAATAGTTCATAAAATCCCCAGAAGGGCCAGAGGAAAACTGTTCAACCTAAGACACTAAGAACTAGATAACAAACTGTGATAGCTGCCCCAGAAAAACATACCTCTGTGATTCTACATGCCATGAGATCAAATCCCCCTGCCCAAAGATGGACTGAGTGGGTTCCCATGTATTGCCACACTTCTGTTTGATATGGCAAAGCAATCTGTGGATTACAGCTGTTAGCTGTATAGTCTGTTGTACAGAAAGGCAAGCTAAAAGCTGTATAAGAATGGGTATGGAATAAGCAGATTTATAGAATCCGTATTTTTCCTTCCTGTTGAGAAGCAACATATGTTGAGAGCAACGTATCAAAGTGACCCATACAACATAATAGGTTCAGCACTCGGATGTAAGTGGCATACACACTCCACTAGTGTGGTTATAGGTATTACTTAATTTTTATATACCTTAGTATGCCTATGCTGAAAAACAGATAAGTTCGGTGTGGTGACTCTCCAGGATAGTGCAAATAGTTGTTAGCATAGTGTCTACATGAAATCATTTCTCACTAAGTAATAGTTATTGCTCTTATATATTAGTTCCACTTTGAAGCAACCTCCCACCTTAGTTTTTTTCTCAATTTGGAATCTTTGCTATATGTACTTTCAAAAGGTAATTTAAAGTTTTGAAGTCTAGTTTTAGAATAAAGTTTAGCTTTAATAAATATAACTAATTTTGAGTATTAAAATATTATTTTAAATATAATTTTAAAATAAAAAATATCTTAGGATTTTTCAGGGAGAGTTATAAAGGCCTTCTGTAAAAAGTTTAATACCTCACATTTCTCTTTAAATTATGGATAATGTTAATGAGTCTTAATATTTAGTCACTAATTCCAGAAAATACTTTAAGCACATACTACCTGCTAATCACTCTGCCCAAGGGTGAAAAGACTGACAAGATCTTCACTGGACAGTTTATATTCCAGTAATGGAGACAGATAATAAACCAGTACACAAGGATAGGTAAAATGATTACTGATCGTGATCAGTAATCAGAAGGAAGTATGTAGCTGCTGTGTTAGGAAAGTATTGGTAAGAGTAGGGTAAGCCACTTAACATAGAATTCAAGAAATGAGAGGGTACGTTTAAACTGAGACCTTGAGGAATGAAAAGAGACTTATGTGTGAAAAAATAGTGGGAGCGCATTCCAGGGAATCACAATCTCAGAGTTCCTTAAATAGAAACTAATATGAGCCATTTGAAACCCTGAGAGAAGACCAGGATGCCCAGGGTTTAGCAATCTAGTGGGAGAGACTAGTACAAAGTTGGAAAGCCAGCATGGGCGAGATTATGCAGTTACAAAGGCCTGGCCAGAAATTTGAGTTTTATTATCACTGAAATATATATGAGAAGTTATGGAAAGGATTAAAATAGGAAGTGATTTGATCTAATTTGTGTTTAAATTTGTGTTTAAAAAGATCCCTTTGGCAGTTATATAGAGAACACGCTGGAGTGAGTTCAAAGAAAATTAGAGAAACTAGTTAAGAGGCTCTTGAAATAAATAGTGTGCAGGACTAGGGTGGTAAGAGATTAAATGGAGCCAAGTAGGTGGTATGTAATACAGTTTAGACACACAACAAACCAACTGGAGCACTGATGGTTTGAGTGGGGCAGATTAAGAAAATGACTTCCCCTTTTCTTCAGTAATCTGGTCAGTTGTAGTATTCTAACTGAGATACGGTAGATTAGCAAAAGATTATGTTTGACGTAAGTACTTTGTGGATGAGCAATAAATCAAGATTTCATTTTAAGATTTCAGTGAGATAGCAAGTAAGGGTATCAACTAGACAGTTGCACTGATATCTAAATCTGCCTCTTGGGGCACCTGGGGAGTTTAGCCAGTAGAGCAATGCAATTCTTGCTCTTATGAGTTTAAGACCCGCATTGGGTACAGAGATTACTTAAAAATAAAATCTTTTTTTAAAAAATGTTTTATTTATTTATTTGACAGAGAGAGAGATCACAAGTAGGCAGAGAAGCAGGCTGAGAGAGGGGAAGCAGGCTCCCCGCTGAGCAGAGAGCCTGATGCGAGTCTTGATCCCAGGACCCTGAGATAATGGCCTGAGCCAAAGACAGGCACTTAATTCACTGAACCACCCAGGCGCCCTTAAAAATAAAATCTTAAAATAAATCATGGTTCTTGGATTGATATAAAAATACTGTGTATTGTCAATGTAAGACAATATTTAGCAAGGGGTAAGAAATGAAATCACCTGGGTAAATTGTATAGATTTAGGTAGAATGCATATGATCACTGTCTGAGAAACCTCAGTATACAGAATTTGTAAAGGATTCTCATTTATGTTTGTTCTCAACTCATTTTATAGGTTACGGAAAATGTATATGCATGTCTTTATGAGTGATAATTTGATTTTGAAAAAAGTCATGGGAATGGATGGGGACCCTGGTCACATAGGGAGGACCCTGAAGATTTAGAAGAGAAGAGGGCCTCACTGAGCTCTGAGAAACTTCAACTTTTAAAGGTTTAGTGATGACAGATATGCAAAAGAATTTAAAAACAAAAAAGAACTACCACAGAAGTGGAGGAAAGTCATGTGTACTAACACCATGATTGAGAGGGAAATGGAAAATGTTTTGGGAAAGATGGAGTGGTCAACTCTATCAGATAGCTCTGGAAGTTTTAATAACATGAAATAAAAGTATATATTGAGCTCAGATGAATTTCTTGTTGACCTTATTATTACTAGTTAAATGGTGGAAACAACCCAGAAAAAGTGAGTTTAAACTGAATTTGAGATCAAGTTGGAGCAATACAGAAAACACTTAATTTTTTCTTATAGAGAACATGAGTGAAGAAACAGGATTTAAAGAACTGAGAAGTTCTTTAGAGAGCAAAGATGCTGGAGATTAGAACACAAAATTTTCTTCAAATGTAATGAGAGAAGAAGTTAGATGCAGATACTAAGAGGATTGAAAAATCAGTAATAAAAAAATGAGGGATTTTACATTTTCTTTTAATAAGATAATCAGTAAGAATAGAGCTAAGAAAATGTTTGAAAGGGACTGGGGAATAACTGTTGTATAGGTATTGAGCTAATTATATGATAGCTGGGTAGATCCAGGTTTAGGCTTGCCAAGTGATTGCAAAAGAAAGATTGGAAGGTAAGGTATTTGGGAGTATTTGCAGAGATCCGAAAACATGAGTCTTGATGGACTTTGAGAAAGTGAAGAGATCAGTGGGTTGCTGATCTTGAAGAAATCAGAGTATTACAGAAATTATGGGAATATTAAAAGTAAGCTTTCCAGGTAGAAAATAGCCTGGGATTGTAAAATATTTGAAATTATGATTTTGAGGGTGGTAGAATTTCTGGGATTAATTCTAGCTAATCATTTAACATTTATCTTTTTTTGTTGTTGTTGTTGTTTATTTATTTTTATTTATTTTTATTTTTTCAGTGTTCCAAGATTCATTGTTTCTACACCATACCCAGTGCTCCATGCAATACATGCTCTGCTTAATACCCACAACCAGGCTAAGCCATCCTCCCACCCCCTCCCTTCCAAAACCTTCAGTTTGTTTCTCAGAGTCCACAGTCTCTCATGCTTCTTCTCCCCCTCCAATTTACCCCAATTCACTTTTCCTTTCCTTCTCCTAATGTCCTCCATGTTATTCCTTATGCTCCACAAGTAAGTGAAACCATATAATTGACTTTCTCTGCTTGACTTATTTTACACAACATAATATCCTCCAGTCCTATCTGTGTTGATATAGAAGTTGGGTATTCATCCTTTCTGATGGAGGCATAATATTCCATGGTATATAGGGACCATATCTTCTTTATCCACTCATCCATTGAAGGGCATCATGGCTCCTTCCACAGTTTGGCAATTGTGGCCATTGCTGCTATGAACATTGGGGTACAAATGGCCCTTCTTTTCACTACATCTGTATCTTGGGTAAATACCCAGTAGTGCAATTGCAGGGTCATAGGGTAGGTCTGTGTTTAATTTTTTGAGGAATCTCCACCGTGTTTTCCAAAGTGGCTGTACCAACTTGCATTCCCACCAACAGTGTAAGAGGGTTCCCCTTTCTCCACATCCTCTCTAACACTTGTTGTTTCCTGTCCTGATAATTTTGGCCATTCTGACTGGTGTAAGGTGACGTTTTGATTTGAATTTCCCTGATGGCTAATGGTGATGAACATATTGTTCATGTGTCTATTAGCCATTTGTATGTCTTCTTTGGAGAAGTGTCTGTTTATGTCTTCTGCCCATTTCTCGACATGATTATCTGTTTTTTGGGTGTTGAGTTTGAGGAATTCCGTATAGATCTTAAATATCAGCCCCTTATCTGTAGTGGCATTTGCAAATATCTTCTCCCATTCCTTGCGTTGCTTCTTTCTTTTGTTGACTGTTTCCTTTGCTGTGCAGAAGCTTTTGATCTTGGTGAAGTCCCAAAAGTTCACTTTCACTTTTGTTTCCTTTGCCTTTGGAGATGTGTCTTTTTTTTTTTTTTTTAAGATTTTATTTATGTATTTGACAGACAGAGATCACAAGTAGGCAGAGAGGCAGGCAGAGAGAAAGAGAGAGAGAGAGGGAAGAAGGCTCACTGCTGAGCACAGAGCCCGATGTGGGGCTCTATCCAAGGACCCTGGGATCATGACCTGAGCCGAAGGCAGAGGCTTTAACCCACTGAGCCACCTAGGAGCCCCACCTTTGGAAACGTGTCCACAGAAACTTCTGTGTCTGATATCAGAGTGATTACTGCCTATGTTCTCCTCTAGGATTTTGATAGATTCCTGCCTCACATTGAGGTCTTTCATCCATTTTGAGTTTCTCTTTGTGTATGGTGTACAAGAATGGTCTAGTTTCATTCTTCTATACATAGCTGTCCAATTTTCCCAGCACCATTAATTGAAGAGACCGTCTTTTTTTCCTGCTTTGTCGAAGATTATTTGACCACAGAGTTGAGGGTTCATATCTGGACTCTCTACTCTTTCCCATTGGTCTATGTGTCTGTTTTTGTGCCAGTAACATGCTATCTTGGTGATCACAGCTTTGTAATAAAGCTTGAAATCAGGCAACGTGATGCCCCCAGCTTTGTTTTTCTTTTTCAATTCTTCCTTAGTGATTTGAGGTCTTCTCTGGTTTCATACAAATTTTAGGATTGTTTGTTCCAGCACTTTGAAAGATGCCAGTGGAATTTTGACCAGGATGGCATTGAAAGTATAGATTGCTCTGGGCAGTATAGACATTTTAACAATGTTTATTCTTCTGACCCATGAGCATGGAATGCTTTTCCATTTTTTTGTGTCTTCTTCAATTTCTTTCATGAGTGTTCTGTAGTTCCTCGAGTACAGATCTTTTCCCCTCTTTGGTTAGGTTTAGTCCCAGGTATCTTACGGTTCTTGGCGCTATAGTAAATGGAATCGATTCTCCAATTTCCTTATCTTTTCATTGTTAGTGTATAAGAAAGCAACTGATTTCTGTGCATTGATTTTGTATCCTGCCACATTAGTGAATTGCTTTATGAGTTCTGGTAGTTTTTATAATAGGATGTGGATTCAAAAAATGAGTAATTGGGCCAAGATGTTTTTTATCCCCCCCATAGGTTATAAAAATTGGGCTTAAAGAAAAGTTTCAACTATTAAAGAATTGCTATCACTACTAACATGTAACTTGCTAAGATTTTGGAGGTATTTCATTAATAGGTGGGAAATAAATACATCTTTCATGGAAGAATACTGAATATAAAAGGACATGAAGTCTATAAGATGTATACAAAATGTTTATCTTTTGCAGACATAAAAAATATGGTGTATGAAAAAATCACCTTGCATTTAATGAACCTATTCTGTAGTTTGGCACCAATACCTTGACTTTAAAAAATGAATACCATTATCCAAAATTTTTGGTTAATAAAAGAATTTAAAATAATGAAGGATGATATTTGATTGTCTGGATATCATGAAGGGACCTTTAATAAGTTGGGCTCCTTAGTGGAGACCTACATTTTATTTTCTATTC
Source organism: Mustela nigripes (assembly GCF_022355385.1). NCBI lineage: Eukaryota > Metazoa > Chordata > Mammalia > Carnivora > Mustelidae > Mustela > Mustela nigripes. The sequence continues at coordinate 122,457,584 of NC_081568.1, forward strand.
ATTTGTTTCTTTTGTCTCTACCCTAGCAGGATGCTTTTGGTCTTTAGCATGCTCCCTTGCAGAATGAATACCTATGTATATTAGCTGAAGCCATGAAAACCTGCCAAGATTGCTGTTAGAGTCAGACTCTACATTACAGCTGTGTCTCACAGTCAAAGCTGGCTGACTGAAGGTGATTTAGGTTTATGTTTCCGTGGTTAGTAAGCCTTGGTTTATGCAAAAATACCTGTTGGCTAGGCATCAGGGTTCATAAACATAACTGCCTCTTATTTGGAGGCATGCTTTTCCTTTCTTTTTCCTCTTCCTCTAAAAAGCTTAAGCTATTACTGCCTTCAAAGCTTAGGGAAACGTCAGCCTCATTGGGTAGGCCAGCTTTTGTGTTTCAGTTAAATTCTAAGCCAAGATGCATTAATTTATTTATGAACTTTGGGTTTTTAAAATGTTTCACCTTGAAAAAAATCCATTTCTACTCCCACTGTTTTTAGACTTGAAAATGAAAGGGTAAGTATGTGACACAGGAAAAATTAAAATAAGGATAAGTCTTCTTCTAAAGCCCAAGAATTTTTAAAAGGTAGTTTCCATAGAGAAATTCAAAATAGAGAGCAAAATATTTATATCAAATAAAGGATAGGTTTTCTGAATTTGACCTTGTCATTTTCCAGATTTATATAATTGCATTTACCACTTTTTACTTTTGGAAACTTCAGTCAGTTCTGTTCAATTCAGCAGTGATTTAATGATCACTTACTACATAGGAAGTACGAGGCTGATGCGTTTGAAAGTAAAAATTATAGTTATTTGCCTAGCCCTCTAGGAACTTAGATTGTATCTAGTGCTTTAAAAGCAGTCATGTCCAGTAAATTTTTAGTTGCACAAGCCCTCTAGATTCTATTTTGAATACATGTTCTTAGGACATAGTTCACAACAGAAATCTCTGTATTTTTTCTAAACATACAGAGTCAAAAAGCATCTTCCAAAGTTTCCAAACTCATTGTTTTGTAATGTTTCTTTTCATTGTTCTCATTTACCTCATTATTTCCCTTAAGGTTTTATATATTGGCAGATTTTCTCTCCACTGATATTTTGATCAATTTGTTTCTTCCCTTTGTATTCAATGAATTTTTCATACAACCATCAACTTAGTATACTTTACACATTGCATTCATGTGTTGATCTATCAGGTTGTTAATGGAATTGTGAGGAAGTTACTAAATAATTTACTGCTTTGTTTGGAAGAGCCCAAGTTTTCTGACCCTTGGGGCATAATGGGAGATCCATCTGTTTGCCAAACATATGCCAGATGAAGCAGCAGACTCAAGATCCCAAATTTGAGTCCCAGAGTGTTGTAACATGCATAGGTATTATTTTGGGGAGAAATGATAGAATGAATAGCTAAATAGTATCTTTTTAGTAAATTATTTGTTTTTAGTATATTACCAATACCAGCTCTTTTCACTGTAGAAGTCTAGTATTACCTTTAGAAATTGAACTTTTTAGGGGCGCCTGGGTGGCTCAGTGGGTTAAGCCGCTGCCTTCAGCTCAGGTCATGATCTCAGGGTCCTGGGATCGAGTCCCGCATCGGGCTCTCTGCTCAGCAGGGAGCCTGCTTCCTCCTCTCTCTCTCTCTCTGCCTGCCTCTCTGCCTACTTGTAATCTCTGTCTGTCAAATAAAATAAATAAAATCTTTAAAAAAAAAAAAAAAGAAATTGAACTTTTTAATTTTGTTTTCTGAAGTAAGAAAATGTTCATCATAAAAATTTTGGAAAATGCACCTTCAGAGCCCACAAATTTAAAATAACCTGATATCCTATCACTGTGACATGTTCTATACGCACACCCCCACTGTACCATGTAAATGCTTTGCCATACATATATAAACTGTTGTATAAATGGTTACTTTTCAATTTGGAAAATTAATAGATGTTCAACTTTGTCAGTAGTCTTTAACACAATTATTTTACTGACTGCACATATTCTCTTACATGAAATAGTATATAAATAGATGCTTTTGACAATCATTTATTTCATTTTATATTTTTATTAACAATACTAAAATATTTTTGCATATATAGATCTCTCTGCATAGATCTCAACTGTTTAGAATAAATTATAGAAGTCATGATATTAGATTAAGTATACAAGGATAACTGTTCTCACTTCTACAAATACATAGAAATAGTTTATGAGATGATAAAAGAGTATCATAGTGCTAAAAAAAATATACAAACAAGAAATATTTGGACAGGAACAGTAAAAACTGAAGTCATATGGCCCAAGAGATGCTGAACTCAGAAGCTGTTGAGTCTAGAATTTCAACCCTTGCAAATGAAAAGAGACAACATAGCTGTTGCCTGAGTCCCAAAGCCAGGCCAGCTACGTGAGTAGTTGATGAAGTTTTACCCACTTGTAGGACAAACAGAGTGACACAATCTCAGAAAATACTGCACAGATTGGGGTTGCCTAGTGTAAAAGAAATATTCCACTGCAAGATGATTTTTCAAGCTAAGATTTACTGACTTGAAGCTTTGAAAGTCTCTCACATGACAGTACAGAGTGGGGAATTTTAATTTGGCACTGGATTTGACAGATACAACTGTTCAGTACCTGTACTTGTAGATGGTTGTTCCAGCCTGAGTCCTTGGATTTACAATTGCTCCTCTCACCATCTTGAAGGCAACAGGAAAGTGGACCGAGCATGGGAAAAAAATGGATGAGAGTTTTTCAAGCCACTTGTGAAGTGGCATTTGCTGCTTTTACTCAGTATCTGCTCACATCTAGGAGTCTCTGAGTCAAATGAATAGTGAAATAAAAGCTTGCAGTTCTTAATAATAGACCAATATATAAATTAACCAATTAAAATCTTGGAATTAAAATTTAATGGTTGACATTATGAATTTTAATAGAAAAGCTCTTTAGTAAGCTGGGTACATATATAAAATATAAAACTGAGAAAATGACTCGGAATTTTAGAACAGTAAGGAAAGAAAATTCAAGTATGTAATTGAATTTCTAGGGCCAGCACAGAGAGCTAATTGGAGAGAGATACAATTCAGAGTTTTAATGGCTAAAATTTTTGAGACTCTAAGAAAGTTAAGAGTACTCAACAAATAATAAAGCAAGTGGATAAAAAATAAAATATACACTTTATGCAGTCTAATAAATTTATTTAATATCAAGGACAGGTTGAAAAACTCAGAACTTCCAAGGGAAAAAAAATGGTTAGTAATGAAAAAAGAATTGAATTCTAGCAGACACCATCTCTAATTAAAAAAAAAAAAAATGTCAGGAGACAACAGAAATACATTTTAAAACCACTAAGGAGAAATTGTTATAAACCTCATATTCTCTATCCAGCTAATCTTTCAGGTTATGCGTTTCATATGTGTGTAAGCAAAACATGAGTAAGTGTTTGATAGCTGTGGGAACTCCAGGGAAGAAATATTAAAAGACACAATTCAATAAGAAATAAAATGAATCTCGGGCGCCTGGGTGGCTCAGTGGGTTAAGAAATAAAATGAATCTAGAAGAAAAGAGTGGGGAAAAAAAGAAGGGATGGTGAAAAAATTAATTTATAAACTAAGTTGTTAAATACAAACACATGTCAACTTTAGAAGGAGAAATGGATAAAGGATGTATGAGAGGAGGTGAAATCTATTTAGATGCTGGTTTTGAACTTTGTAGGAAACCTATAAAGTTAATAAGTTTGTTCAGTATTTAAGGCTAATCACTGAGGTTAGAAATAGAATGTATAACTTAATAATGAGTAATGGGAAAGGAGGAACTTATGAATTTAAAAAAAAAAAATGTGAAAGAAATAGAAAGGAAGGGCAACATGGCATATATGCCAGATTGCAAAAGTTAGACCAAATGCACATGAGTATTAATATCCACAATAAAGATAAATGGAATAATCTGTTTCTAAGAAAACAAAGATTAGAATTATATAATTATTTTTCATTAATAGCTGTATACTTGTCATAAAATAATATTAAAAGGGGGGGAAGATTCAGTAGATAAAGACGAGCAAAAGAAAAGCATATGAAAAACAGAGTTTAAGGCAAATTGAGATATAAATAAAGGACATTACTTGATGTTAAAAGGAAAATAATATCAATCATAATTTTGTATGTATCTAAAACAGAGCCTAGAAAAATACAGAGTAAAACCTGAGGATTGGAGGAGGAAAAAACAAAATAAATAATCATATCATGTTTTTTATAACCATTTCTAAAAGGAAAATCAAAGGTAAATAAAATAGATCATTTTTTAAAATCTTTGGCCAGTATTATAATAGAGTGGTATGATGGGGAAGACCCTCCGTCTTCCAAATAACTATGTCGTACCTGTGACACATGCAGGCATTACTCTCCACATGAGGTAATAGTGGCCTCCAAGGCTAAGCCCTCCCAAACAAAGAGGCAAACAAGACATGAACTGGTGCTAGAGATGCAGGCAGTTGTAGAGGCACGGTGAATATGCATAGCATAAAAGCTGTCTGAATGCCGAGCCAGAATCAAGGCTATGTGAAGTTCTGGATAGTATTTTAAAGTACAGCTAACAGGATTTGCTCATTATTGGAGACAGTTTTTTCAAAGAAAGTGAGGAGTCAAAAATAACTCCAAATCATTTTGCGTTAGCAAATGGATACAGTTGCATTTAACTGAGAGAGAATTGGTTTAAAAGAGGACTACCAGTACTTCATTTCAAGGTGTATGAAGTCTGATAGGTCTGTTAGATATCGCTGTCATTGGGAAGGTAATCAGAAATACAAGTCTAAAGATCAAAAAGAGGTCCAGACTATACAGATACATTTAAGAGTCCTCAGCTTCTAGGTAGTGTTTAAAGCAAGAGATGAAACATGATTGCAAAAGGCAAAGATGTAGTTTAGGTGGAGACGTGAGACATTTCAAAGATCAAGCCTTGGAGGACTCCCACACTGAGAGGTGAAGGGAACAGAGGGAGGAAGAGGAACCTCAAACTTTTAGATAAGATGCATTTTGATGAACAGAAACATTTTGTGCTGAGAAGAGTAGTGTAGAGAGAATGTCTGAGTTTGAGTTTAGGGTTCAGTCAGACAGGGGTGACTGACCTTAGGCAAGATACTTAGTCACTGTAAGGGACTCCTCACTCACTGATACCTAATCAGGTCCAGCTATGATTTAGGTTCAACTTAAATGTCACTGAGGTCTCCCATGTGCATTTTACCCATCATTCAGCTAGTTTTATTACCATGTCTTGTTTATTTCAGTGGCTTAATCTCGGTCTAAAATTAGCTTATCTATTTACTTACATGAATTGTATGTCTCCTTCCCTCTCACCACCACCAGATACGTATATTGCATGTAAGTACGTTTTTTGCCTCCTTCATGACTCTGTCTTCAATTCTTAGCTTGGTGTCTGGCACATAGAACAGGATCAGTAAATAACTATACCATAAATGATTTCCCAAGAATGAGAAACACTGAACTGAAAATTCGCTTATATCCTTAAGGATGCTCCACTCATTAAGCAAATTAATTTAGATCCTCAAGAAGATTTAAATATTTAGTATGTTGCTTAAAAATTTTCCGCAATTTTCTGCTTAAAAATTCTCCTCTATTTTCTGAAAGAAAACAGTTTTATATTTTTAGAGTTGCATTTTTGTGAATTATTTCTGTATCTCTTATCCGTTCTAGCCCCATCTACTTGTACCCATTAGTTCCAGAAATTTTTAAATATTGGACAAAAACTTGCATACCATCTACATCAGAGGAACAGTAGTTCCAGAGAGATAGTGGAGAAATTCTCCCTCCCCGAAAACATGGGCACTTCATGTGAAGGGAATTCTTCCTCGGCCAATGCATGGGCACTTCTGCATTCTGAAACATGCCATAGATGGATAAGTTTGGATTGTTTTTCTTCTTGTGCGGTACTTCCACATGCCTTTAGAAGTGAAATGTTTTTACATGCACCATCATATCTACATTCCTAAGAGAAGTTCTTTGAATTATCCTTATCTCCTGACCCCTTTTGCCACATCCTTTCAGAATCATCTCGAGCTCCTTTCCTTTGACATATAACTATAGTAAGGAATCTCCTGTCATCTCTTCTATTTCTGTAATCAGTCTCCATAAATACATAGGAAAGGAACAGTAATAACTTTTGAATAGTAGAATTAATGAAAACTAAAGATAAAAATTTTTTTTTAAAAAGTTCTCACAGGAAAGCAAAACATTCTCACGGAGAAACTGCAGTTTCTTAACAAAGATAATAAACAACATATTTGCAGCTTCCTAAGCAACCACCCAGTCACATAAATTATTTAAAGACCACCATCTTGACTTTTACAGCTAAATAAACTCTCTGAACACTGTGCTCTCTTTCATGTCAGTGCCATGGATTTATGATCTCTTCATGTCAGAATAAAAGAGCTTTTTAATTTGCCCATGAATTTAAGGATCTCTGGTTGTATTGTTTATTAGAAATACATTCAGCAAGAATGAAGAATCCTTTGTAGTTTCCTTCTGGAATTTCCTTTGAACAGGTGTATGACACATTCACTTTAAAAATATATATATCTTCCATGATACAGATACTGATTTCCTTTTTTCACATTAATTTGTTAAAGTGGCTTTAATTATTATGAAAGTGATATTATTAGGATAAAATTTTACTAAGGAGTTTATAATTTCTATTGAAAATGGAATTATTTCACGAGGTCCTATACACTTATTTCATCTTCCTTTATAGTAATGGATTTTTATAAGCCAGTATTTATACCATAGGAAATCTATAAATAACTTTGAATTTCTCCTAAAATACATGTTGTACATTGTATAATTTAGGTAGCAAAGTTTCTAACCTTCATTTTTGGCAAAGTAAAAATTATGACAAGTAAAACCCTCATACTTATCAGAAAACTAATTTGCATGTTTAAGAAATCACTTCTTTTCTGAATATCCTCAGTACAATGATTTCATATGTATTCAATGTTTATATAGTAATATAATTATTTTTTGATATATTATATTATATAAATATATTTCTGTTGTCTTTTTTCTTTTGTTAGTGTCACGATGGATTCATAGATTCTTATTTTTTCACTGTTTCACCTCCAAGTATAGTCATTTGTGATGCTTTGATGGGGCAGTGAGGGGGCCCTTTCAATTGGACTTTTATGTTCTTTAGACAGTTTTTCTCTTTAGCCTTCTTTGTTTTCTTCTACAAGAAGTCGCAGTCTCATGTTGTGTTTTCTTTGTTCTAATCCTGGAATGTGTCCAAGAGACCCAGTTTATTTAAATAGGTATATGGAAACCAAGATCTGTGTTTCTGGGTTTTAGGGCTACTTAGTGCTACTGGAGTTTCTTGACCTTTTAGTAATTTAAAAACTATGTGTTCATATTAACATGTCTAGCTTGAATTTAATATGGCAGAATATTTCTTAACCTCTTTAATTTTGTAATTTTTCTCTATTTTATAAAAAAAATCTCAGTCACTAATATCACTAACACACTTACTTGATTTAGCCTGCAATTTGAATAAAGTTGTTAACAAAATTACAATATCAACATACTTTTTTTTTTTAACTAACCGTTGTTTTCACTAACAATAAAGCTACTGAGAGAAGTTAGAGATTCTTTTGCAATTCTTTTTATTCTTAAAGATTCTTCACTAATGATATATAGTATGAATTGTGATTAAAGCTACATGTGTTTGTTTGTTTGTTTGTTTGTTTTACCCCCGTGGTTATATGACTGACTTGGTATATGGTTAAGTTGCAGTCACACAATTCCGGCTCCACTCTTCCTACTTCCCACATTAGTGCTTCTCCTCCAATCTCATTTTGTCAATATCTACATTTACCTCAGTTAATCTTGATTTTTTTTTCCTCTACTTGTGTGACCCTGCTGATTAAGGGCATAATGTAACCATCCTTATTAGGTTCAATATATGTTGATGTTTTGGACCTGAACTGACTCCTCTCCCACACTCATGTTTTATAATTATTTTTATTCATCTGTGGCTGATTTCCTATCATGATTTCTAATACTCCCTCCTAGACTTTTCTCCCTTTATGGTTCCATTGAGTTCTTATGTTTAACAGTGACTTTGTTTTCATTTATCAAGGTGAAGCCAGTACTGTAATCAGTATTTAGAATCTTTACATCTGGGAATTTGAAATGATTTCTGAATTAATTCTCCTTCCGATATATGCTTGAGATTTTAATGGGATCTTCCAGCTTAAAGTCAAAGCTACAAGACTACTTGGAATCTCCTAGGTCATCCTATGAATCACAAATGGGGGCTGAGTCAGCAGCCAAGTGTGGTACACACTACCTCTGAAAACCCTGAGTGATCAATAAAGCATTGTAATTCTTTAGTGACAGGATGCACATGGTACCATGTACTGGCATGTACTGGCTTTAAGGGGCATGTACTGGCATTACCAGGCCACTTGGTAACTAAAATTTACACCAATGCAACCTCTTGAAATTTAGATTTTATTTCTCACATTCTGGCATGTGTCTTTCCAAGGCATCAAGAATACTTACAAGGTATCAGGAATACTTATGACTTTGTGCTTCTCATTTCCGATTAGCATGAGGTAATAACTACAGGGCTACAGTTATGCTTGGTGGAATAGCCAGTTAATTGAATTCCTTTTGGACTGTGTTCTATTAACAAGAAAATTTAGGGCAAGACCATGAACATATACTATTGTATGTTCTAAGTGAATTAAATTTCTGAATGTTCCTCTTTGTAAGATTGAAAGTAAAGCATTTTGGTAAATTACTAGCTGCATATTAATGTCAGAGGTTGTGTTGATCGGTTCAAGTGAAGATACTATATTTATCCCCGTAGCTGCAATTGGGCTGTCACCTGTTAAGTTTATGTTAGTACATCCTTCTCCGCCAAATTCATCTGATTTTTTTGTAGAGACCAAATTGATGGGAACCACCAACATAATCTTCGTACTGATCTCTGCCATTCTACTTGGGATGTAGGGTTGCTTGTGGCTTTTCATCTTGGTGGAGGAGAGGACAATTTCATTCTTCCTCTCAGCTTTTCTTACAATTACACCCCTTACCCAAACGTCAAGAAATAACAAGGATTCAGTGGGCTGTTAAGCATATACACTTCAATTATGCTTTCAGAGTCTGGGTAAAATAATCCCAGGTTAGATTCATAGGCATTGAATTTAATATGAGTTGAACTTGGGTCATGATTGCATTTACCATATAGTCTTTGTATGCTGCCATGCTGATAGTGTTCTAATGCTGGTTTGGACACTAGTATTAATTTCAGCTCAAATTCTGAATGCAACTACCTTCAAAAAGTCTTGCTGTTCTGTTCCTCTTGTCTCAGTATACTAGTACTTGGGTACTCTTATATAAATGAACTTAGTTTGTTTTGGGGAAGTCTGGAAAGCATCATCATATGTACTCATCATGATGTTGCAGTTTTCTCCTGCATGGTATCTAGGCAGGAGGAGACGTCTAGATAGATGGCCACATTTGCATGGTTGGATGATTTAATGTAACAGAAGGTTCAAGGTTAGGATCTACTTCCAGATACACTCTTCCCAAGTCTCAGTATCTCAGGAATTCCATGTTAGCCTAGGAAACTTGTTAAGGCTGTGAATTAAGACTTCTTTGTAATTCTTTTCCTGCAACAATCGGTCTTGGGCTTGATTTTCTGCCCAGACTACCCTTTTGGTGCAGATTATAATGTATCCTTTATAAACATTCTGGCTTTCAAATCATGGCCTAAGGTGACACTTGGCCGGGTAGAGCCTTCCCCTTTATTCTTTCAGTATCCATTCAGGTCTGCAGCCTTTTAAGTTACCATCATTTCTCCCAAAAAGTAGAAACATTGCATGAATCAGTGCTTCTCTTTTTAACTATATCATATCTATCTCACCACAGTAATGATAACTATATATGATATAATGATAAATATATATGATAACTATAGCCTGCTGATGGTATCATCACCCAGTTTACAAACAGCTGTGGGATTTTTGTTGACATCTGACTAGTTTATTTTCCAATTTTATAAGTCCATCCTGAAGATCTAATATTTAGGACAATTTCTGATACCAAGTATCATGGGTTTTCCCCAGAAGCTGATTCTAATGCAAGGATTTGAGTACAAAAGTTTATTTGGGAAGTTCAGAAACTATTGGTAGGGATTGAGAAAATGATTCGAAGAAGGAAAAGCAACTGGTAAGGTTCATTTCAAAGGGAAGCTACTTAAGCTTTGTCTCACAGGGAAATTGGAAGAGAAAAAAAAAATCAAGAAAGAGTGGGTTTCAGGCCTTCCTATAAATAGAATTACAGTATCTTCATCAACTTCCCTGTGACTCTCAGATATAGTCTGAATATAAGACTGGATCTCTGTTGGAGTATTAACTAGTATAGTCACATGTTTCTACTCATTATTATCTAAGAAGAAAAGTGGATCCCACTGTAATTTCTTCACCATATTAGTAAATGCATCAGTGCATATTTCTGAATAGATAAAGAATATAAAACTTCTTCCCTTAGTATTATTTTGTGACAAGATTTTTGCTAAATGTATTAGAATGCTTTAAATTGTGTTGATAAAGTACTTAAAATCAGTAATTTTTATAATATCTGTTATAGAAATTTAATCATTGATTTTAGCCATTTATAGATACCTTATGTTTGCTTATTCAACATTATGTGGGTTTGTAGTCACCTAATATCTGTTAAAACAAAATTTGTAAAATGTATGTGTATGTGGGTATCTGTACTTTACCTAAAATTTAAGGTCTCTTACTTCATAATATGTCTCTTTTTAGAGTTAATTCTCTCACTATTCATATAACATGATAGGTCAACGAAATTGGATTATGTGGGATAAAAGGCTCAAAGGATGACATTGTACAGATTTGCTGCAATCTCACCACACTTTGCAGTATGGTTAATGAAAGAGCTGTTTAAGCCACTCAGATACCGTTTTAAATCCCAGTGACATTACTTAAACTCTGTGCCTCCATTTATTAACCTACAAAATTGAAAAGCTTTTGTCTACATCACTAGGTTGTTGTAGAATGAAATGAGATTATATATACTTTCATATACTTTACTTACCTTCACCTCCTTTCAACATGTGCTCTTGAGACTATTCTTTTCACTTCCTGAGTGAGCAATTTCTGAATGAATGAAATAGTGAATGAACAAAAGAATTCTAAAGCATTTAGAGTGAGAACTTCCAGAGATAATATCAAGACAACTTTTAGACAGAGAAAAATATTGTGATACATGTGACATTATAAAGATTTCTTTCCTTAGCACTCAAAATGGCCATACAAATTGAAAACAAAAAAAAAAAAACAAATCAAGAAAATGAGTTAAGGATGTAAAAAGACAGAACAACAACAAAAAAATGTATATTATCAATAAATGGATGAAAATTTATCTAGTATCTTTAAAGGGAAATTTAAATAAAAACTTCTAATTGCTCACCAATTTAATTATCCTTCCTAAATATCTATCACATTTGTCCTTTTTTTTTTTCAAATTTGTCCTTTTAATTCTATTCTCAGTTCTAGTAACTGCATTCATTTTCCCTTTATCTCTTTCCAGTGTTACTGTAATAACCTCTTAATGATGTTTCTTTGTTCTGAATCTATAGAACACTTGTGAAATAAATTGAAAAGGATGCAACAAAATGGAAAAACATCCCATGCTCATGGATTGGAATAACAAACATTGTTAAGATGTCTATACTACCCAAAGCAATTACACATTTAATGCAATCCCTGTCAAATACCATCAGAATTTTTCACAGAGTTAGAAAAAACTATCCTAAAATTTGTATGGAACCACAAAAGACCATGAATAGCCAAAGCAACTCTAAGAAAGAAAAGCAAAACTGGAGGCATCACTATTCTGGGCTTCAAGCAATATCAATTACAAAGCTGAAGTCATCAAGACAGTGTGGTATTGGCATAAAAACAGACACATAGATCAATAGAACAGAACATTAGAACAGAAATGGACACTCAGCCCGATGGTCAACTAATATTTGACAAAGAAAAGAATAGAGATGCCTGGGTGGCTCAGTCGGTTAAGTGTCTGCCTTTGACTCAGGTCAAGATCTCAGGGTCGTGGAATTAAGTCCCCATCAGGCTCCTTGCTCAGCAGGGAGCCTGCTTCTCCCTCTGCCTGCCACTTACCCCGGCTTGTTCTCTCTCTCCCTCTCTCATCTCTATCTCTCTGATAAATAAATAAATGCAATCTTTAAAAATAAAAAAGGCAGGAAAGAATATCCAATGGAAAAAAGACAGTGTCTTCAACAAATTGTGTTGGAAAAATTGGACAGCCAAGTGCAGAAGACTGAAACTGGACCACTTTGTTACACCATACATAAAAATAAATTCAAAATGTATGAAAGAACATAAATGTGAGATAGAAAACCATCAAAATCCTGGAGGAGAACACAGTCAACAACCTCTGATATGATTCATAGCAACTGCTTACTAGACACATCTCCTGAGGCAAGGGAAAAAAGGCAAAAATGAACTATTGGGACCTTATCAAGATAATAAAACTTCTTTGGAGCAAAGAAAACAATCAACAAAACTAAAAGCCAGACTACAAAATGGGAGAAGGTATTTGCAAATGACATATCTGATAAAAGGTTAGTATACAAAATCTGTAAAGAACTTACAAGCTCAACAACCTACAAGTGAATAATACAATTAAAAAATGGGCAAAAGACAGGAACAGGCATATCTCCAAAGAAAACATCCAGATAGTCAACAGACACATGAAAAGATGCTCAGTATCACTCATCATCAGGGGAAGGCAAATCAAAACCATGATGAGATAACCACCTCACACCTGGCTAATGTTAATGGCTAACATTAACAACACAATTGAAATAACAGGTGTTGGCAAGGTTGTGGAGAAAGGGGAACACTCTTGCATTATTGATAGGAACACAAAGTGGTGCAGCTACTCTGGAGAATAGTGTGGAGGTTCCTCAAAAAAGTTAAATATAGAACTATTCTGCAATCCAGCAATTGCACTACTAGGTATTTACCCAAAGGATACAAAAATACAGATTTGAAAGGACACATGCACCCTGATGTTTACAGCAGCATTATCAACAATAGCCAAATTATGGAAAGAATCTAAATATTGATGTATCCATTAATGAGTGGATACAGTAGTTGTGGTATATATACAAAGGGATATTACTCAGCCATCAAAAAAAATGAGGTTTTGCTATTTGCAGTGATGTGGATGGAGCTAGAGTGTATTATGCTAAATGAAATAAGTCAGTTAGAGAAAGATAAGTACCATATGATTCCCATCACATGTGGAATTTAAGAAACAAAGGAGATGACCTATGGAAGGAGAAAAAAAATGGGGGTGGAGGAACAAACCATAAGAGACTTTTAAGGATACAAAACAAACTTGAGAGTTGATAGAGGGAAGTGGGTGGGAGGATCAGCTAGATGGGTGATGGGTATTAAGAAAGGTACTTGTGGTGAAGAGCACTGGGTGTTGTATGTAAATGATGAACCACTGAATTTCTATCCCTGAAATCAATATTGCACTGTATGTTTAACTATAATTAAAATAAAAAGTTGAAAAAAAAGTTGTTTTTCTAACCTTCTGACTTGCAACCTAGATTTTTTTCCTATGAAATTTGATCATCTCATCAACCTACTTTGAACTTACTAGTGAGTACTTAGTAAGCTTAATGTAAAGTTATTTCTCTGGGATTATTATTATTATTATTTTTTTCACGACATACCTCTACCCAACTTCCTATCCTTTTTATTTTCTTAAGTTACTCAAACATACCATATACTTTGCTTCACATAAGTTGTATTCTACTCCAGGAATATTTTCCCTGCCTTTGCCTAGCTAACTTAATTCTCATATCACTTATTCCATATATTAAGACAGTGACCCCCAATCTTGAGTTATGTTTTTATTATGTGCTTCCAGATCACCTATAAAAAGTTACCCCATATAAGTTATTTGTATTATTTCTTATCACTTGCTTCCCTAAAATGTGAATTTTTCAAGTATAGTTATATTGTGAAAGCAATGCCTGAATCATCTTTAGTGTTCGAACATGGTACATTTCCAATGTATTGAGTTGCATAATAAATAATCTATTATAATTATCAAATAGATGACTAATGGATATAATATATATGATCAGTAATTAACATCATTTTAACTAATATATATAAATACCAATTTTAGTGCCCAGGGAATATTTATATAAATCAGTTTTATATCATGCCAGAAAGGATCCCTCAATAAATTCCAGTAGGAAAACATAATATGTGCTACATTTCATGACCAAAATACCATAAATTTATAAATAAAGTCAGCCACAATTAATCTAACAATCTAAAATTTTTAAATACAATGAAAATTTCTTGAGTTAAAGAGGAAATGATAATTGAAATTACAAGTTCTTTGAAAAATTATTTAATTTTAAATAAATTACAGACTCTGGCCAAAGCTGTGCTCAGAATAAATTTATAGCCTTTTTTTTTAATTAATAAACTACAGAAGAAAGAAGGGGCATAACTCAAAAATAGCATTTGATTTCAGGAACCTTAAAAAGAAACTACAAAACAAAAACAAACACAAAAGAAGAAACTATAATAAATTTTTTCAGAGGAAGTTAGAATTAGGAAAAAAATAAAAGAATAGCTTAATGGGTTGGGAAAAATAAGATTTATTAGTACTCTAAAATGGGTATTTGAATATAAGATTACAAAAAATTTTGGCATTTGAAATTTTATTCTGAAAGAAACAATTACTTAAGGATGAAATGGAATATAATCACAGAGTAGAGAATTAGAATTAAGAAAATGATGTTTTCAATTTTATGCATTTTGTGTTCATTTCTGTATTAATAGTTTTGAAAATTTAGATTAAATATATAATGTCACTGGGTACTTTTTATTATAAAAAACTAATGTACACTTTGAAGGAGGCCTATATGATCCAAGATACTGGGAAGGAACTAGAATCAGATAAATGTTTATGCTGAATCTCTGGTTCACCTTTTCTTTCTATGTTGGACTTAGCATGGGAAAAAAACAGTTGTAAATAATCAAATTAACACAAACCATAGCATGGAGGATATACTCAAACTGTCTCTAATATACCCAACAATTAGACTTCTCTATATGTAGATTCAAAAATGTTTGTTATTCATTGGACAATCTCATATTTTCAGTATAAGATATATGTGGTCTTACAACTAGAACAATTAAATATATAGCCCAACATTTCTAAAAATAAAAAACTGAGAGTACACCTCCCATGATATCAGAAGGAAAAAAAATTTAGAGTGCTAGATACTCTAGCCCTTCCTAGGGCTTCATAGGAAGTATGTTAGTAGATGTAAGGAGAAATTACAAGGCCTTGCTTCCAAAAAGGCATATCTATATAAAAATTTTTCCTACAGGGAAAGTAGAACTGAACAATAAAATTTGAAGTGTGTCCACACTGCTAGTATTTGTGTTGTTTTTGTGATTATGAAATGCAGAGAGATGACATCAGACTGTGCTGAGCAGAAGGGCTGAATTTGTACTCATCCTTAAGTGATTTCTTTCTCTCTTCTCTGAGAGACACAACAGAAATAGAGGGCTATAGTCATTAAGCTTCTGATTTAAAAAGGAACATGGTGGGCAAAACTACCCTTCATGTTTCCAGGACCCAGGGCAAGAGCACAGGTGGAAGGTCCTGCATTATCACCATTATTTTCCCACCTACCTCCAACATCATTCCCCAGTCCTACTGAAGTTCACACAAGTAGGCTCAAGGCTGTTGAGGCAGGTAATATCTGGACTCCTGTATACAGAATGTGGTCCAGAAGGGACACAGGAGTGAAGACACACTAACTCCATAGATGTTTTTTGTATTTTGTTTTTTTATCCCAAGAGTGAGTATGCAGCTGTGGACCACAGATAGTCTTTATAAAATTATTTTTTTTTAAATCAGGACATTACGAGAGATAATAGCAGGAAAATATAAATCATTTTAAATGTAATTTTTGACCAGTATGTTAGCGAGGGCTTTCCAAGGAAGTTACTATTACTCTAAAACTGAATGAATATAGTAGAGATATTAGGCATAAGAAGGTGGATTAAAGAGAATTCTAGAAAGATTGAGTTATATGGACAATACTTTAAGTTATATCACTTTTACTTCAAAAAAGTTCTAAAAATAATGTTTTATGATAGATTAGTATAAAAGGTGAGAGCAAGGAAGTTTAAAGAATAAAGCCCTGATCACTGGCTAAAAGAACTTGAAGGAATTCAAATTTTATCAGGATATAAAGAAGCACGTTTTGGATGGAGAGAGATTGTGAATTTGCATTACAGATACTAAGTTTCAGATCCCTGTGGGATGTACAAGTGGATAGGGCTTAGGGAAGAGGTCAAGGTCAAAGATATTTGAGACTTACCAGAGTTGGAATCGGAAGCCATGAGGAGAACATTCAGGGAGAGATTAGAAAATAATAAAAATAAACAAAAAGATACCCTAGGACTGAATCCTAAGTTACTCTAACATTCAGAGGACAGATAGAGGAGCAGAAGCTAGTGAAGGAGACTGGAACAAAAGTAAAGTAAGAGAATTAGAAATAATGGAAGTAGAGTTTAGAGTCATGAATGTCAAAATGAAAAGAGATTCAGGAGTTAGGAGGGACTGGGAAATCTGAATGCTGCCAGTAAATCAAAATATAAGGACAGAAAAGTGTCCTTTAGATATGCCAACATTGAGCTGACTCAAGGAGGAAGAGTTTTAGTGTAGAGGTAAAGAAAGAGAGCTCTGAAGTGAGTAATAGGTTAGTAGGCAAAGCCAGTACTATTTGAGGACTTGAATTTGAAAGTTGGGGTAATATGCACTATTGACTAAATATTCCAGCATTTCTCTACCAAACCCTCCTTGCTGGGCTTACTCCACAAACATCAGGAATGGCCATATGATATGCTTTGTCTAATAAAATATGAGTAGAAGTGAGCTATACTATTTCCAAACAAAACCACTAATAGTCATTAGATGGCTCCACCATGGCTCTTTGCCCTGCTACTAACCTAACATGTATGCACCGGGGCTGTTCCATCAGCCTGGGTCGAGGAGGAAAGAAAGCCAAACCAAGAGGAAGTGAAACATGAGACTTCAGAATAGCCTAGTGACAGTTAATTAGAAGGAAATACTGTTGATTTTGCTGTCTTGATTTAAACGTGATGATTTGTAATCATACTGCAGCTATTTCCTACAGAGAAAAAGTTAATGTGTAACAGGAAATATAAATGCAGTCTGGGTATGTAAAGTGAGACTGCTAATGTAGAACAGGCTTAAAAGAGGTAATAATATGAATATGTTAAAACAGGATTATATAATACATATGTTTGTGTGTGTGTGTGTGTGTGTGTATAGTATAGGTGGTGAGCCAACACTATTTTTAAATGATTTAAATGATTTTAAAACGATTTTGTGAAAATCATACAATGAATAGATTTACCTATTTTTGTGACCTACTCTGCTGATGTCTGGTTATTCTATTACTCCTTGGTATTCCGAATCTAATAATGAGGCTGTTAAAAGACTCAGAATATTATAAATTTTGCTCATTTTTTTAAAGATTTTATTTACTTATTTGAAAGAGGGGAAGAGAATGAATAAGCAGGGGGAGTGGCAGATGGAGAGGGAGAAACAGGCCTCCTGCTGAGCAGGGAGCCCAACATTGGGGGGCTTGATTCCAGGACAATGTGATCATGACCTGAGCTGAAGGCAGATGCTTAAGTGACTGAGTCACCCAGGCATGCCCACACTTTGCTTGCTATATAATTTCATTATATGTAAATTTAAGTATGTGTAAATTAGTCTAAGTAGCAACTTATTTTTAGGACAAGCATCAATTTTCTCATTTCTGTATTTCCCATTCCTATGTGACAAATTACTGCTTATCACTAAAACATTATGATTATTAAAACCTAATTCCTAATTGTGTTTCACAGTAAGAAAATTGACTGTGGAGATTAATACTTATTGATAACGTGTTTCTTCTTTAAAGCAATCATGTATTTTCCATCAGAAGCATTTAAAAAAAAAAATACATTTTATTCAAAAGTGCTATAACAGTAACTTCCTAAAAACATTCATATATAATCTGTTTTCTTTGATTTAAAGTGCATTTCCAAAAATGTGACTCTATAAAGCTGACACATCTCAGTGTTCCAGTTTTCTTCTCCATCAGTGACTTTCCTATCATACTCACTCAGTTACCAAGTTCTTTTTTTTTTTTTTAATAATGTAGTCAGTAGTGCAAGCTTAACCACTTATTAGAAAATCAAGCTATGTTCTTTCCACTTCATACATCATCAACAGCAGTAAAAATCCTGAGATCAGGATTTTGGCAGCATTTTGACACTGCATTAGGTGGAAAAAAATCTAACTTGCTTCTTAGAAGTTCACAGCTCAGCATTGATGATAATAGTGCAATTGTTTTTTCTTCTGTGAAATAAGCAGACCCGATTTCTGTGGCTTCCCAGGCTGAATGCATGAGCAGTGAAAAAGTGCTATTTGAAGTCTGACAGGAAACTTTTCTGATCACAGTTCTACTTCTCAAGTTAGGTAATTTATTCAAGATCATAGAACTTGTAATTCTACTAGTGATAATGGAGAAATTTTATTTATAAAAATTGGCTACTCTATGGGGCGCCTGGGTGGCTCAGTGGGTTAAAGCCTCTGCCTTTGGCTCAGGTCGTGATTCCAGGGTCCTGGGATCGAGCCCCACATTGGGCTCTCTGCTCTGCAGGGAGCCTGCTTTCTCCTCTTTCTCTCTGCCTGCCTCTCTGCCTCCTTGTGATCTCTATCTGTCAAATAAATAAATAAAATCTTTAAAAAAAATTGGCTAGTCTATACAGGCTTAATTTCACTTCTTTCATTTTATTTGATAAGTAAGACAAAGGTTTCTGTCCCCCTCACCCACTGTATTTCTTTTTCTTCTCACTGCTAGTTAAAAAATCTGTTTTATTGCTGCTGTTTGGAATAATCTTAATAAAATCTGTTCACATTCGCAAAAAAATATTTTTTGAGAGGTGGCTTCGGGGTGGTCTTCATGGTTTCCACTTCCCACATCATCCCAAGGATAGCAGCAGAACATGGGTTATAGGTTGAAGGTGAGGACAGAGGGATAGAAAACAGAACAAAGAGGAGGAAACTAGGCAGAAACTAAGAGATTCTTGGAGCCTCACCTTGAAGCTGTACAAATTAAAAGGTAACCCAAATGGAAATAATGTGTTGCCTAAATCTGTAGAATTAATACATGTTGATAGCCAACTAATAATAAGGCAATTTGCTAAACACTAAATCAAACACAGTTTGATTTAGGTACTGGGCAACGTCTGTATAATGAAAGGGTTGCACATGCAAGAAAGTCAGATGCCCAGAGTGATAGAAACAAAGTTAAATATATATTATATGATGCATATATGATGTCTAGTTCTGCTTTAGCGATTCACAATCTGGGACAGTTTCTCTGACACAGCTACACAGATATGCAGGAATAGTATGTAATGGCAGTATATACTCATGCCTTGAAAATCAGTTCAGAAATTGAATCAAAATATAGGTCATAATTATATATGTGGATCCATAGAGATTTTGAATACCTCTAAATACCTTTGTGAAGGAGAATTATGATCTTGAAGAAAAAAATATATACAGTTTGTTTTAGCAAGCTAGGAAAGCATACCATCCTCAGAGGATTTTTTTGGAAATAAATGATATGTATGTATACTGCCTATTGGAATACATCATACAAAGGAAGTTATTTTATTTTCGCTTTATGAAAACAATGTGTGAAGAATGTTGAGCATTTTAACATGCATTAATGTACTGTGATCCTATGAATGATGTGTGGTGACTAACAGATATTTCAAAATAATTAGGATTAATATAATTCACTTGGAGAATAGGGAGAAGATTATTTCCTTGGGAATACTCTATGGAATTTTAGATACCAGTCAAATACAGTAGTACTTATTGTGCACTGTGTAGAGATACCTATCTGAAGAGAGAAAGGGCTGAAATATAACATCTGTGTTTTATATGAGCTGAGCACTCCCAAGAGGAATGCCTTTTTAAAGTATCCATCAAGTTGCTTTGAAGGTTAATAGTACTAATTTTTTTTTAAAGATTTGATTTATTTATTTGACAGACAGAGATCACAAGTAGGCAGAGAGGCAGGCAGAGAGAGAGGGGGAAGCAGGCTCCCTGCCACACAGAGAGCTCAATGCGGGACTCGATCCCAGGACCCTGAGATCATGAACTGAACTTAAGGCAAAGGCTTAACCCCCTGAGCCACCCAGGTGCCCCAATAGTGCTAATCTTTAGTTAAGGCAAAATATTCTCCTGACATGAATCAGAATCAAGAGAATCTTATATTTGTATTTAGATAGAAAACATTTTAAATATAAAACTTTAGGTGTTTATTATGCACAACTCTTTTTTCTAGAATGCTAACACTTACAATGAAGTATGCTTTATTTGCCATATATGAGGTGACAGAAAAATAAACCATATAAGAAACTTTTTTTAATTTGTTCTGTGAAGGCACTAGGTAACACTTTTGGAGTATGTTAAGATATGAAGGAAAAAAGAAAGATATGAAGGTCTTAATGGGTTGGTCAGCTAATATTGTTCTCACCTATTTTACTTGTTAAGAAACTTTTTAAATGTAATTTCTACCTCCAATGTGGGGCTCAAACTTATTAGGACCCCAAGATCAATATATGTTCCACTGACTGAGCCAACCATTCCCCTTAAAAAACTCTTTTTTTAAATCTTTTTTTCTTTAATTTTAATTTTATTTATTTGTCAGAGAAAGCACTAATAGGGGGAGATCAGCAGAGGGAGAAGCAGGCTCTCCTTTCTAAGCAAGGAGCCTGATGTAGAACTTGATCCCAGGACCCTGAGATCATGATCTGAGTCAAAGGCAGATACTAAACAACTGAGCCACCCAGATGTCCCAAGAAACTCTTAATGAGCAATAATTGTGTTCAGAAAACAATGCCAATATCATTATAATTACGAGACAATACAAACGTCTGGTCAATTAACTCTAGCTGGAAAAAACGGTCTACATTATGATCATCCACTACTTGCATATGAAGGACTTATTTCTCAGCTTTCATTATATAGCAGGGGCTGTTGTGACTCTCAGTGCCGAAGTAGCAGCTTTTCCTGATTGCTATATATACCGATGTGTCACATCTTCCTCCACTTTCCCTTATGACATTTTATTTCTTGTGTTGAGTGAATTATTTTGCAAATAATCTCACATATGTGTACATCTTGGGCTTCTTTTACCTACTGATATTTTCTCCCTGTATTTGGCTTCTTTCTGCTGTATGTGAAAAATTCTCTCTCTAGCGTACAAAAGTCATTGATGTGTCCTCAACTTTCTCTAGTTAAATAAGCTTTTTCTAACAGATATCCTTGAAATATCATTAAAATGTCTGTTGTTGCATAGCTTAATCCCTAATCTTAAAACAGTGTTATTTTCTATAAGGAGCTAAATAGGTTTTGTGAATTAGCCTTGTAACTTATAAACATTTTCATTTTCTTTTTGATTAGCATACATATGTGAGTTGAAAATTGCTTGTAGCAATGTTGGTTTCAAAAACTTTGGGCAAACTCTATGATTTAAAAAAAAACAAAAGCAAATGAAACTACTAAATATGAGAAGGTATCATCTACTTTATATAGAGAGGTAGTGAAAGAAAAAAGAAAACAAAACAAAAAGCTCTGTAACTAAACCCATCAGTTATCCACATTCCTGTTTCTACTTCCCTTACTTTATAATTTGGATGTGAAAAGCCTAAAATAATAACGTCCCAAGAGTAGAGAAATATTTTGTTAAGAGAATTCAAATCTTAAATGGGTCTGCACATCAGTGAGTCTCCTTACAGTGAGATTCTGACATTTTCATGGTTTCACATTTGTGATAATTTTTTATGTGTCACCTTGACTGGGCTAAGTGTTGCCCAAATTAAACATCATTTCTGGGTATTTCTGGGAGGGTGTTTCCTGATGAAGTTAGCATTAGAATCAGTGAACTCAGTAAACGAGGCTGCCCTTCTCCAGGTGGATAGTATCATCCAATTGGCTGAGGGCCTGAATAAAACAAAAAGATGAAAAAAGGAGAAATTCAGTCCTTTTGCTTCCCGCCAGCCTGCGTGAACTGGGACATCAGTCTTCCCTTGCCTTTAAACTGGGTTTTATACCATCAGCTCCTCTGGGTCTCAGGAGTTCAGACTTAGTTTGGGATTATACTACTCTTTCCCATGTTTACAGCTTGCAGGAGGCAGATTGTAGGACTTCTCAGCCTCCATAATCACATAAGCCAATCCCTCATCATAGATATCTTCATATAAATGTACCCTATTAGCACTGTTTCTCTGGAGAACCACTGCTAATGTAATATCCTAACTTCTTTCTCACTTTAGTCTCCTTTAAGTTAAAGGAGACACCAATTTTATCTCTCAGCTACCTGACAGGAAAATTGTCATGGCACCCAGGTCTAGCACATTACTTTTGAACCTTCAATTTGGGGGGAATAATTCAGAGGAAGAAGCAAGTTTCTGATGACTCTTTGCAGAGGCTGTGGTAGAGATGAAAGCACATGAGTTATCCAGTGCTAATGGCAGCATCTGGGCAAAACCTATTTGTTCTCCATCAGTTTCGGCCTGAGTCTCCGTGAGTTTTCCAGTATTCTTCTTGTGCCCCCGAGGCTCCTCAAATTCCTTCCACTTGTAAAGAAATATTTTCTTGCTGGAGTTCATCTTGTTTCCGTTGTTACAATAAAAACTTGTCTGAATAATAATTTCTCATGAAATTCTGAAGTGGATGGACAGTATTCAATGACACCATTTTTTAAAATTTATTTTTATTAACATATAATGTATTTGCTCCAGGGGTACAGGTCTGTGAATCATTAGGCTTACACCTTTCCCAGCACTCACCGTAGCGCATACTGTCCCCAATATCCATAACCCAGCCACCCCTATCCCTACCCCTCTCCCCCCAGCAACCCTCAGTCTCTTTTTGAGAGATTAAGAGTCTCTTATGGTTTGTCTCCCTCCTGATCCCATCTTGTTTCATTTTTTTCCTTCTACCCCCCACAACCCTTCCTCTTAAATTCCTAGTATCATATGATAATTGTCTTTCTCTAATTGACTTACTTCGCTCAGCATAATACCCTCTAGTTTCATCCAGGTTGTTGCAAATGACAAGATTTCATTTTTTACGGCTGCATAGTATTCCATTGTATATAGGTATATATACCACATATTCTTTATCCATTCGTTTGTTGATGGACATCTAGATTCTTTCCATAATTTGGCTATTGTAGACATTGCTGCTATAAACATTTGGGTGCATTTGCCCCTTTGGTTCACTACACTTGTATCTTTAGGGTAAATACCCAGCAGTGCAATTGCTGGGTCATAGGGTAGCTATATTTTCAACCTTTTGAGAAACCTCCATGCTATTTTCCAGAGTGGCTGCACCAGCTTGCATTCCCACCAACAGTGTAGGAGGGTTCCCCTTTCTCTGCATCCTCTCCAACATCCGTCATCTCCTGACTTGTAAATTTTAGCCATTCTGACTGAAGTGAGATGGTATCTCATTGTGGTTTTGATTTGTATTTCCCTGATGCTGAGTGATGTGAAGTACTTTTTCATGTGTCTGTTGGCCATTCGGAAGTCTTCTTTGCAGAAATGTCTGTTCATGTCCTCTGCCCATTTCTTGATTGGATTATTTGTTCTTTTGGGTGTTGAGTTTGCTAAGCTCTTTATAGATTCTGGATACTAGCCCTTTATCTGATATGTCATTTGCGAATATCTTCTCCCATTCTGTCAGTTGTCTTTTGGTTTTGTTAACTGTTTCCTTTGCTGTGCAAAAGCTTTTGATCTTGATGAAATCCCAATTGTTCATTTTTGCCCTTGCTTCCCTTGCCTTTGGCGATGTTCCTAGGAAGATGTTGCTGCGGCTGAGGTCGAAGAGGTTGCTGCCTGTGTTCTCCTCAGGGTTTTTGATGGACATCTAGATTCTTTCCATAATTTGGCTATTGTAGACATTGCTGCTATAAACATTTGGATGCATTTGCCCCTTTGGTTCACTACACTTGTATCTTTAGGGTAAATACCCAGCAGTGCAATTGCTGGGTCATAGGGTAGCTGTATTTTCAACCTTTTGAGAAACCTCACATTGAGGTCCTTCATCCATTTTGAGTCTATTTTTATGTGTGGTGTAAGGAAATGGTCCAATTTCATTTTTCTGCATTTAGCTGTCCAATTTTCCCAACACCATTTGTTGAAGAGGATATCTTTTTTCCATTGGACATTCTTTCCTGCTTTGTCGAATATTAGTTGACCATATTGTTGAGGGTCTATTTCTGGGCTCTCTATTCTGTTCCATTAATCTATGTGTCTGTTTTTGTGCCAGTACTATACTGTCTTGATGATTACAGCTTTGTAATAGAGTTTGAAGTCTGTAATTGTGATCCCACCACCTTTGGCTTTCTTTTTCAATATTCTTCTGGCTATTCAGGGTCTTTTCTGGTTCCATATAAATTTTAGGATTATTTGTTCCATTTCTCTGAAAAAAAATGGATGGTATTTTGATAAGGATTGCATTAAATATGTAGATAGCTCGAGGTAGCATAGACATTGTCACAATATTTGTTTTTCCAATCCATGAGCATGGAACGTTTTTCCCTTTCTTTGTGTCTTCTTCAATTTCTTTCATGAGTACTTTATAGTTTTCTGAGTATAGATTCTTTGCATCTTTGGTTTGGTTTATTTCTAGGTATCTTATGGTTTTGGGTGTAGTTGTAAATGGGATTGACTCCTTAATTTCTCTTTCTTCTGTCTTGTTGGTATACAGAAATGCAACTGATTTCTGTGCACTGATTTTATATCCTGACACTACTGAATTCCTGTACAAGTTCTAGCAGGTTTGGAGTGGAGTCTTTTGGGTTTTCCACATAAAGTATCATATAATCTGCAAATAGAGTTTGACTTAGTTTGACTTCTTCTTTGCTGATCTGGATGACTTTAATTTCTTTTTGTTGTCGATTGCTGAGGCTAGGACTTCTAGAACTATGTTGAATAGCAGTGCTGATAGTGGTCAGCCCTGCTGTGTTCCTGACCTTAGCAGAAAAGCTCTCAGTTTTTCCCATTGAGAATTATATTTGCTGTGGGTTTTTCATAGATGGCTTTGATGATACTGAGGAATGTACCCTCTATCCCTACAGTTTGAAGGGTTTTGATAAAGAAAGGATGCTGTACTTTGTCAAATGCTTTTTCACCATTGATTAAGAGTATGATATGGTTCCTGTTCTATCTTTTATTAATGTATTTTATCACTTTGATTGATTTTTAGATGTTGAACCAACCTTGTAGCCCAGGAATAAATCCCACTTGGTTGAGGTGAATAATCCTTCTAATGTGCTGTTGGATCCTATTGGCTAGTATTTTGGTGGGAATTTTTGCATCCATGTTCATCAAGGATATTGGTCTATAATTCTCCTTTTTGGTGGGGTCTTTGTCTGGTTTGGGATCAAGGTAATGCTGGCCTCATAAAATGAGTTTGGACATTCTCCTTCCATTTCTATTTTTTGGACCAGTCTCAGGATAATAGGTATTAATTCTTCTTAAAATGTTCTGTAGAATTCCCCTGGAAAGCTGTCTGGTCCCAGGCTCTTGTTTGTTGGGAGGTTTTTGATGACCGCCTCCATCTCCTTACTGGTTATGGACCTGTTCAGGTTTTCTACTTCTTCCTGGTTCAGTTTTGGTAGTTTATATGTCTCTAGGAATGCATCCATTTCTTCCAGATTGTCAAATTTGCTGGCATATAGTTGCTCATAATATGTTCTTATAATTGTACTTTATAGGTGTTGGTTGGCATCTCTCCTCTTCCATTCATGGTTTTATTTATTTGTATTCTTTCTCTTTTCTTTTTGGTAAGTCTGGCCAGGGGTTTATCAATCTTATTAATTCTTTCAAAGAACCAACTCCTGGTTTTGTTAATTTGTTCTACTGTTCTTTTCGTTTCTATTGCATTGGTTTCAGTTCTAATCTTTATGATTTCTTTCTCTTGCTGGGTTTAGGTTTTTTGCTGTTCTTTCTCCAGCTCCTTTAGATGTAGGGTTAGGTTGTGTATTTGAGACCTTTCTTGTTTTTTGAGAAAGGCTTGTATTGCAATAAATTTTCCTCTCAGGACTGCCTTTGCTCTGTCCCAAAGGTTTTGAACAGTTGTGTTTTCATTTTCATTTGTTTCCATGATTTTTTTTTCATTTCTTCTTTAATTTCCTGGTTGACCCATTCATTTTTTAGTAGGATGCTCTATAGCCTCCATGTATTTGAGTTCTTCCCAAATTTCTTCTTGTGATTGAATTCTAGCTTCAGAGCATTGTGGACTGAAAATATGCAGGGAATGATCCCAATCTTTTGGTACTGGTTGAGACCTGATTTGTGACCCAGGATGTGATTTATTCTGGAGAAAGTTCCATGCGCACTAGAGAAGAATGTGTATTCTGTCGCTTTGGCATGAAATGTTCTGAAAAATATCTGTGATGCCCATCTGGTGCAGTGTGTTACTTAAGGCCTTTATGTCCTTGTTAATCTTTTTCTTAGATGATCTGTCTATTTCAGTGAGGGGTGTGTTAAATTCCCCAACTATTATTGTATTATTGTTGATTTATTTCTTTGATTTTGTTATTAACTGGTTTATATAATTGGCTGCTCCCATGTTAGGGACATAGATATTTAAAATTATTAGATCTTCTTGTTGGACAGACCCTTTGAGTATGATATAGTGCCTTCTTCAACTCTTATTTTATTATAGCCTTTGGCTTAAAATCTAATTTATCTGATATAAGGATTGCCACCAGCTTTCTTTTGATATCCATCAGCATGGTAAATTGTTTTCGACCCCCTCACATTAAATTTGGATGTGTCTTTGGTTTTAAACTGCATTTCTTATAGACAGAGTATGAATGGATCTTGTTTTTTTAATCCATTCTGATACCTTGTGTCTTTTGATTGGGGCATTTAGCCCATTTACATTCAGGGTAAATATTGAAAGATATGCATTTTGTGCCATTGTATTGCCTATAAGGTGACTGTTACTGTATATTGTCTCTGTTCCTTTCTGGTCTATTACTTTTAGACTTTCTCTTTACTTAGAGGACCCCTTTCAATATTTCCTGTAGGACTGATTTGGTGTTTGCAAATTCTTTTAATATTTGTTTGTCCTGGAAGCTTTTACTCTCTCCTTCTATTTTCAGTGACAGCCTAGCTGGGTATAATATTCTTGGCTGCATATTTTTCTCATTTAGTGCTCTGAATATATCATGCCAGTCCTTTCTGGCCTTCCAGATCTCTGTGGATAAGTCTGCTGTCAGTCTAATATTTCTACCATTGTATGTTACAGACCTCTTATCTTGAGCTGCTTTCAAGATTTTCTCTTTGTCACTAAGACTTGTAAGTTTTACTATTAGATTATGGGAGTATAAACCTATTTTTATTGATTTTGAACAGGGTTCCCTGTCCTCCTAGATTCTGATGCTTGTTCCCTTTGCCATACTTGGGAAACTCTCTATTATAATTTGCTCAAATATACCTTCTGTTCCCCTCTCTCTTTCTTCTTCTTCTGGAATCCCAATTATTCTAATATTGTTTCATTTTATAGTATCACTTATCTCTCAAATTCTCCCATTGTGGTCCAGTAGTTCTTTGTCTCTCTTTTGCTCAGCTTCTTTATTCTCTGTCATTTGGCCTTCCATATCACTAATTCTCTCTTCTGCCTCATTTGTCCTAGCAGTAAGAGCCTCCATTTTTCTTAATTGTACCTCATTAATAACTTTTTTGATTTCAACTTGGTTAGATTTTAGTTCTTTTATTTCTCCAGAAAGGGATTTTTTCCTCCTGAAAGGGATTCTCTATTATCTTCCATGCTGGTTTTTTGAGCCCAGCTAGTACCTTGATAATCATCATTCTGAACTCTACCTTTGACGATTACCAATGTCTGTATCAGTTAGGTCCCTAGCCCTCAACACTGTCTCTTTTTCTTTTTTTTTTTTTTTTTTTGTGGTGAGGTTTTCTGCCTTGTCATTTTATCCAGATAAGAATATATGAATGAGAAAGTAAAATACTAAAAGGGTGGCAAAAACCCCAGAAAAATATATGCTAACCAAATCAGAGGAGACCCGAAACCAGGGGGGGAAGAAAGGGGGAAATTATATACATATATATATATATATATACACATATATATAGTTAGACTGATGAATAGAACAGAGCCACCCACTGGATTTTGGGTGTATTCTGGTCTCTTAGAAGAAACTTCCTCCCAAAATTTTAAAGAAATAAAAAATTATATATATACAAAAATAAAGGTAAACACGATGAAGGGATGGAATATGACTGTAAGGATGAAAATTTAAAAAGATTCTAAAAAAGAATTGATAAGATAAGTTGGTTGGAAAAAGAAAGAAAAAAAAGAGGAGAGAATATGATTAGGCTGGAGCTAGATTTAGGGTATATTTTGATCTATTAGAAATTATATCCCAAATTTTAAAGGAAAGAAAAACCTATATGTATACAAAAAATAAGGTTAAATACAATGAAGGGTTAAAATGTGTCTATAACAATGAAAATTTTAAGTTTTTTTTTTTTAAAGAAAGGTATAGGTAAGATAAAATAGTTTAAAAAACATTGAAAGAGGAAAAGTTAAAAAAATAAAATCAACAAAATTTAACTTTGCAAGACTAAAGGATCATGGGAAAAAAGCCATGAATTTTATGTGTTGCTTTCCCCTAGCTCTGGAGTTTCACCCTTCTCCTTGATAGGTGAACTTGGTCTTGGCTGGATGTTCTTGCTGATCTTCTGGGGCAGGGGCCTGTTGCAATGATTCTCAAATGTCTTTAATGGTGGCAGAATTGCACTGCCTTTGTTAGGGGCCAGGCTAAGTAATCTACTCAGGTTTGTTCTTAGTAGCTTTTGTTCCCTGAACGTTTTCCATAGAGCTTTGGAAGATAGGAATGAAAATGGCAGCCACCCAATCTCCAACCCAGAGGAGCTGAGAGCTTGGGGCCCCACTCTTCAGTGTGCCTCAGAGAAAAGCAGTCAACCCCTCCTGTCTCCCTGGTCTCCAGTTGCGTTCTGTGCTCACCTGGCCTGTGACCAAGCATTTCTATCTCTGGCACACAGCCCCATTTGGAGTCTCCAAACCCAGCAGATTCTGCTGTGCATTCCTCCTCCCAAGGGGGTCTCTCCAGATCTGACACTTGTGGAGTTCCTGCTCAAAGAGAAGTGGTCTAATTGTGCCTTGGATCATGGCTTAAGGTAACCTCGAGCTGAGAGCCCCCACCTCAGGGGATCTGTAGCCAGCTTCCCCTTTCCAATACCTGGTAGCTCTGCCACATCAGACACTCCCAGTCTTTCTGTGATCCCATGGGTCCTGAGACCACATTGTCCCTGTGAGGGCTCCACTCCCACTTGGCCTCTGGAGTGACATCCCTCAGTGGAGCAGACTTCTAAAAGTTCTGTTTTTGTGCTCTGCTGCTCCACCACTTCCTTGGAGCCAGGTCCTTCTCCCACAGTCTAACTTCCCATTGCTTCAGATTCACTTCTCTGCACATCCTACCTTCCCAAAAGTGCTTGATTTTCTGTTCCTAGAATTTCTGCTCTTCTTCTCTTCTATCTCCTGTTCTGTTTGTAGGTGTTCAGAATGGTTTGAAAACTATCTACCTGAACTCCTGGGACCTAATGCTATTTCAGTTTCCTACTCCTCCACCATCTTGCTTCCTCCTTCCCAATGACTCCATTTTAATGATGGCAACCTAAGTCCCAAATTTGTCACTGAAATTTTTGGCCTTGATCTCAGAATCAAAAAAATAATTACCCTTCCATACCAGGAAGAAGAGGTATAAATTTGAAATGCTGTCAGTATCACAGCATCCAAATATTTTTGGTAAGGCCATAAATAAATGGACATTAATGGATAATGTTCCATTCTGTCTGCTTCAAACAGCTTTTCATGAACATTTATTCAGCTTTTTCCCTGGGTTTTAAAAATGATGAAGTAATTCTAACACTTTTTCTCACAACGTTTAGAAACCAGAATAGAGTCTTATACTATAATACTCATAATACAATGTAAAAAGAGTTGTAATTGAGGGATTGTATAGCTTTTAGTGAGGGCATGAAGTTCAGGGAAAGTGTAAAAGGAAGAGAAATATTTTCTTCTGTCTAAACTAGAGGCAGCAAAGGATGCTGGAAGAGGTGGTAATAGCCTCCACACAAAGAGCCTGAAGGCAGAAGTAGTAAGATTATGGAGCAGAAATAAAAGGATGAAAATTTGAGTGTCTTCATCTGTATTTTTATATCTTCTGTCTGTTGTGCTAAAACCAGCTTCCTCAGTATCAAAGTTACATAAAATGGACCCGGGTGACTGCAGTCCCTGGATAGGGTTGGGTATGCAGGCAGCAGATATAAAGGAGAACCTCCCCCACCAAAACTAAAAAGGGACACCAGCACTACACTGAATAGTTTCTCAATAATGTCTCAGTTTTTGTGACATTTTTCTACTCACTGTAAGCATTTCTTCTCTAGTGCTGTACTCGTGAGTGGATGAGTCTCACTCCCAGTTAGCACGTAGAGAAGCAGCTGGTTGTAGCTCAGGGGTGACAGCCAGGCTGATGAGTGCCTTTTTTATTTGTTTGTTTGTTTATTTACTGGAGACTGTGTTAAGTACCAGAGACATTTTAGAGAGAAAAATTTAAGCAGTAGTATATCAGCTCATGAATTTATAAAACTAATAGTCAAATTTCTAAAAACTGTGATCACACTCATAATCTTTATTGAGATCTTATTCACTCTTCTTCCATGTCCAATAATGTTTGCTTTTTAAATAGGTTTTTTTTTTCACATTTAAAAATCTTAGGTAACACTTGTAAAAATCTTTAAAGCCACAAGTCAGGATATTTACAGAAGTATTATTATTATTTTGCAACAGTGTAATGAAACTGTCTTGCTTGGGACATCACTAATGGCATTTTCAGTGGACATGCCTGAATTTATTTGGGTTGTTAATCTCATTTTGGTAGGCAACAAAAGTTAACGAATAAAACTAGAGAATGAATTCTTAAAGAACATTATAAAGGAACTATTAGAAATTTTGTACATACATCTAATTACATGAAGATAGTAGAAGCTAATTTATTAAAGGCCATTATAGAATCTTTCCTATCATATACATTTATTAAAGTACATGGCTTAAAGATTCCTATGGTATTTTATTAGGTTGATGTGAATTATAGCATACGCATGCTCTATATGAGCAAATTTGTATTTACTTTAAAATAGTATATATTTTATTTCCTAATAACAACTTTAGATAACCTCCTAGGTCATAATTAATGACATTTCTTTGTAACTTCTATGTTTATTCATTTTCTTATCTCTTCATTAAATAGTTCCTGGAACATTTTCTGGCTGTTTATGAGCCTCAAATCATCTGATTGCTCCTGTTGTCACGGTGAAATTAGACTATCTATGAAAGAGCAGAGCAAAATGCTTTTAGCTACATACATAAACCAAGCTACCAGGGCATATCTGAATTTTCTAAAATTTTCTGTGACCAGTTACACTAGATAGGAAACAGAAAGAAGAACTTGATTTTTAGTGTGAGAACTGAACTTCAGTGCTGTCAGAACAAAGCACATCTTATTTTGACTTGTACAGTGATCACATTTGCTTTGTAAGATGCAGATGGAAAGAAAGTAAGAAGTAGCGGAATGTCATTTTGAAAAGTCCTCTTTTGACCAAGACTGCATGGCAAACCCCATTAGAGCATAACTGTGAAATTTAGAAAAAAAAAGTGCTGATTCTTGGCAGGAGAGAAAAAATAAAATTTAATTACTCTTACATCTTTCCTTTTTGTTGTTGTTGCCAGTCACACTGGTGGACGTGGGAAGCAGCTCCAACCTCCAACTAAATCATGTACAATCCAATCACTCCAATGTTCAGAATACTCTGGATATTTCTCTATTGTCTACACATAGGAGAGGAAGAAATTAAAGGTAAGAAGAAATATTCAGCTCAATATTACAGATGGGTAGTAGTAGATGGCACAGAGAAGTTAATTGTTTGATTCAAGTTCACGGTCATTCTTCATTCAGAAAATAAAGGCATTATTCCGATTCCCCAATGTTGAGCCTTCTGTAGTCCTGTAATGATTTCACTTTAAGATTTTAGCTTTTATCCTTTTTTTTAGAAAACTACCAAATATTGTCTTACATCTCGCTTTCTAAATAATTTTGAGCCTCTATTAACATTTGTTCTTTCCTAAGTGTAAATCTCCCTACTTTCTTACACAATTGAACATTTTATAAGCTACGCATAAAAAATATTTTTAGAGGTTGCAGTAGAGATGAAATTGTTAAAAATGTTCATACTCTGTTATGGGACTTCAACATTGTGGTCAGAAAGTTAATGTGAAAATTCCAAGCTTATAAAATAAACATATATGCAAATAAGTAGATAAGAATAGGTTTTAAAAATGTTTCATCTGACTCATAGGCGCTAAGTGAACCATGAAATGTGAAAATCTAAAACAAATGAAGCTGAGAACCAAATTCAAACATGCTCAGGGAAACAAGTAAGATTTTTGTTTTTGTTTGTTGTGTTTGTTTGTGTGTGTGTGTGTGTGTGTGTTTTTCCTGTCTAGAGCGGATATCTTCAGTGATGGATGATATGAAAAAAATGTCTCATCTCAATAGTCTGTATCTTGAATAAATTAGACTTGTGGAAACTTATGAAAATTTCATGTGATGTGCTACTGCCCTGCTTCTCTTTGGTCATTTTCTATGTTTTTCTTGTCTGGCAATGTTCAAATCCCTCCTGCCCATTAGATGCGAAATTTTTGAGAGTAGGTGCTATGTCTTAGTCTATCTTTACATTTTCAGGTACTTCTAACACAGGGTTGGCTCACAATAGTCAGCAAATTATTGAATTATTAAGTGACTTGAGGGAAAAGAAAAAACACAATCTTGAAGACTTGAATGTTAATAAATCTTTCAGAAAAATTAACTTTAGATCATGTCCTAAGAATCTTTTCCATCTACCCTGCCCCCCATCTTTTTTTTTTTAAGATTTTATTTATTTATTTTAGAGAGAGAGTGAGTGGTGAGAGGGGCAGAGAGAGAGAGAGAGAGAATCTCAAGCAGACTCCCCACTGAGCACTGAGCCCAACTTGGGGCTCAACCGCAGCACCCTGAGATCATGACCTGAGCTGAATCCAAGAGTTGGACACTTAACTGACTAAGCCACTGAGGTGTCCCTACCTTACCACCCTTATCTTAATGGAATGGAAGTCCCACTGGAATGGAAGGGGAGAGAATATATATTTTGACTTTGGAATTAAAGGAATCAAAAAATAAGAGTCCCTGTGAGATAGGAGTGATATTTTGAAATGGAGCATGAGAGAATAGGATCCTGAAAATTCTTAGATTGAAAGAAAAAACATAAGCAAAAACTTGAGATGATAACATTAATGTGAGAAACAATAGTAGTAGGTGTATTTAATTGGAGCCTAAGGTAGGTATATGGGAAGAACTGTACAAATTTATGTCATAGCCTTAAATGCCCCTGCAGATGAGTCAACCTTAATTTGTTAGAGACAAACTCAGCAAGTTTATAAAGATCATCTTTTGATATATCTAGTTTCTTTTTATTTGATTTGATTGGATATTCAGCCAGTATATAAATATCCTAAATACAGGTAATTATTTCCTCATATACTATTGACCTAACAGTACATGATCTTAAATTTCCAGTGTAGGCATACTTCCCTGCCTTTAGAATCTTCCTTTGTTTTAAAAACAATGTTTATGAAATATTTTTAAAGAAGAAAATTATTATATATGCTTTCATTGTCTCCTGATTCAACTTTTTCATCCTCTCTCCAGGTCCATCAATGGGACTTTGTTTTACTGCCTGACTGTTTAAAAGTCAGAGCCATTTTTATATTTTAAACCCTCAAACTTAATGAAATATAGATAATACCAAATTAAATGGTTTTCTTCACTTCTTGGTGAATTTCATCGTGAAATATTTGGTTCAGTTGACCCAGTTATAGAGATTTGAGAACCCAGGATACTGAGGTGTGGAGTGATTCAAATCACTCTACAGATGTAGACTAACGTGTGGTATGCGATTTTTAACTCTGTAGGTTCAGAGAGTCCAAGATCCAACCTCTTAGTATTTGGAGTAGTCCCTTGGGTCTTATTTTAAACAAATCCCTTTCTTCTATCTCTCCTCAAGACACTAAATGAGGAAAAGTATTGGGTCAATTCCAAACCACTCTAAAATGGAATTAAACTGATGCTTATTTCTCAAAAAAGAAAAAAAAATAGTGAGCTAGAGTAAAGTTATCCTTAAAACATCACAGTCAATACAATTGCCCTAAGTTTTTTTTGTTTTTTTGTTTGTTTGCTTGTTTTTATGTAGGACATGTTTTTAAAAGATGCCAATAGGGAGTGAAAATAAAGAAAGGTAGTTTTCCAGTCTTGTGATCATAATGCTCTCCTCACTTGTGTCTTTGTGTCAAAACCTGAAGTTCTTACAGAACCAACTATAGGCAAACAATCTAAGAAAATGCTACAATAACAGAAGGACTATTTGAAATTCAGCCTCTTGGAGTTTGACACATTTTACCTTGACTTCCCCCTCTCTCCTGCCCCTTCTCTTACTTTTTCAGGCAATGCCCTTGACCACTTGATGCTGATCCTCTAGCGAGGCCAGCTACTGGCCCAGACAACCACCCTAGGCCACGTCCCCACACTTGGAACATCAGCCCCTTCCCTCCTCTGACACTTGAGCTTCCACCCTGCAGCCAGCATCTACTAGGCAGGAAAAAGTGAATCCTCAGCTATGACAAGCAGAGAAGTTGCCACTTATATTGAGTGCACTTTGGGTCCTTAGAGAAAAGCAGGGAAACCTCAAGTGAGGGGAAACCCTTCCTGCAGCTTTGCTGCTAACTTAGATGACTGTTTAACCTTCATCCTCGCAGCTGTTGCTTTTTTCCCAAATGAAGACGTTTAGGAGAAAGAGGGTGAACTAGATCCTGAAGTTTAAAATATTTTTTCCTCATTGTATTCTCTGTTCCCTTTTTCCCTGTTTATTAAGTTTAAGACAAATGTACTATGAAATGGAGTGGACCTCTGACAACACCTTTAAGTTTGTAATTTTTTAAAAGATTTTTATTTATTTATTTGACACAGAGAGAGAGATCACAAGTAGGCAGAGCAGCAGGCAGAGAGAGAGGGGGAAGCAGACTCCCTGCTGAGCAGAGAGCCCGATATGGGGCTTGATCCCAGGACCCTGAGATCATGACCCGAGCTGAAGGCAGAGGCTTAACCCACTGAGCCACCCAGGTGCCCTAAGTTTGTATTTTTTATTATTATTATATTTTCTTCTCCATTAGGGCTAGCTCCTCTGTAACTGTGCCTGCAGGGAAGGAGATACTGCTCAAGCAGGCATTGTTATTATTAGGGGTTAAAATATATCCCTTTTATGGGTTATTTTGCATTTCTCTCCTGGAGATAATAGCAATATAATTTTGAAATATTCTTTAGTAGGAGCTCCTGTTTGTTATCCACAGTGAAATGAAGAATTCCAGTTGCACTGGTCACTCTATTATATTTGAGGTAATATTTACTCAGCAATACTGTTTATTGGAAGTTTCGCTTAGTTTACTGATATTTTCTCTTGGTAATTTAGACGACAATCCTGGTAAGCATTAACTATGCCAGGAAAAGTGGTTTGGGCTTATTGAGAGGAGTATGAAGTTGTGTTGCATTTCTGTCTGATAGGTCCTTACCCACTGCGACAGCATCAGAGAAAGTAGAACAGATGGAAATGTGCAACAGGCTTGAGAATCCAGAGTGGATTCCGACCCCTGTTTTCCCACTGCCCAGCCCATGAGCAAGGCATTTTGCTTCTTCACATTTCAGACTGTCTGTAACATAAATGAAAGGTTCGGCTGTTTCTAAAGCCTCTCTTAGAAATGAAAAAATATCGCCTAGCAGTGTCCAACATTAAAATGGTGACAGATCCTTGCTCGGGATTATGAATGTATGATAAAAAGGTATCGGTTAAATAACTTGAAAAATGATTTTCCGTATCTCTAAAAAACAGAATCTTGTGTGGAGAAGTAAATAAGATGAGTCTGACATAAATGTAGGAATCAGAGCTCCTGCCATCAGTACTGTTTTTACATGAGATGGTTGTAAAAGTCACCAAAGTCAAGTCACCTGTCATATTAAGTTCAGTGACAGGAGTGAAATGTAGTGTGCTAGCTGAAAATAAGGAGAGTATGAACGTTTGGAAAATAAATATTTGAATGGTTTTACATGTTACTGTGACTGGATAACAGATATTTGGACAGACATTATTCTGGTGTTTCTTTGAGGGTGTTGTTAGATGAGGTTAACATTTAAATGGATTAAGTTGTTTGCCCTCCCTTTAATGGGGGTGGGCCACACCCAATGTATTATTTAAATAGAATAACAAGGTTGACCCCTTCCCAACTAAGAGAGAATTCCTGCCTGACTGACTTCAAAGTGGGATATCAGTTTTTTTCCTGCCTTCAAACCCAAACTGAAATGTTGCCTCTTTCAAGGTCTTGAGCCTGCTTTTCAGTCTGGAATTCCGCCGTGGACTCCTCCGGTTCTTGGGCCTTTGTTCTTAAGACCGGACCTCGCTCTCTCTGGCTCTCCTGAGTTTCCAGCTTACTTGACTCATCCTGCAGATGTGGAGACTTGACAGTCATAATCATGGGAGTCCATCCCTTATAATAAATCTCTTTCTATATACTTGAATGTATTCCATATTTTAGAATATATTATGCACATTATATATGTTTATTGTATGTATATGTGTATGCAGATTCTGCTGGTTCTGTTTCTCTAAAGAATCCTAATATAATGTTTGGGGATAATGTACACAGATAAAAAAGCAGACATTCATATGTTTTTAAAACTCCTCTCGGGCATTAAGCACAAAGAGAACAGTGAATTGGTACAATTGATTGTGGCTTTCCCTTGACGCCTCATGAGAAATTTTAGGCTTGCCTTCTTTCTTCATAACCCAGAAAAGAATATCTAAGAAAGTCAGCAAATTAGTCTTTCACAGGGGCACGTTGTATGGTCACTTTTCAAATTCTATTGTGTTATAACAAAAGGGCAATGCAGATTGATTGTGCCATTATCTCTCATTGTGTGCCTTCAGGCTGGGTGGCCAAATTTGGTCTGACTGTTCAGCTTGTCTTTAGAGGTTAGTATCTGTTATGTGGCCTTACTGGGAAACATAACTGTGCCTGTGAATGAAAGTGAGTCAGAGGATGTGAGGGGGAATATGTTTATCACTTCACTCTTGGAAATCCTGGAAGGTATTCTAAATATATTGACTGTTGTCTGCCTTTTTCTGAAATATGTGAATAAATCAAGATACGAAGCTTAAGGGATAAAGAAGGAGTAGTCAGGAAAAAAAAGGTATTTTGTTACATCTACTACAAAAATTTTATGGAGTACATTTTCAATTGTTGAATAAGTAACACTGGACTCTTCATCATTCCTATGCAAGGTGCTAATAGAACTGTAAGGTGAATGAAAATATTTTGTGGTACACTAATCCCCTGCAATGATAATAAAGATGTTCTCAAATTGCTATCAATGGAAGCCCTAAAATTTTTGAAGAAGGAAAAGCCATATTTTCTCATGGTAAATGGGTGGCTCTAGAGTACAACCTAATTAGCACATCAGACCAACTAGTGGTTGTATGTTTTATGTCAAGAGTGAAATGCTGAATATCTGTAATGTTTTGTTGTCACAACATGACACAGAACAGTAGGAAATGAGCTCCTGGCTTTAAATACAGAAGTAATTAGACTGGCATACTGATGTTCTGGATCCAAACCACTGATGAATTAGAGATAAGAATTGACCCTTGGAAAATGCAGACACATATAGTTATTATAATTTCAGAACCGTTACACACCAAGGGCTGAAAACGTCACTAGCAGCAGAAGTACATGCAGCAGAACAAAAGGACAGTGAGTATCATAGGTTCTCAGCACAAACTGGAGTCCCCGCAGTGTGAAGCAGTGACATCTAAAATAGCTCCTGCACCTGGTAGAGAGAGTCGTAAGAAAAGTCCCCTGGAAATCCAGGTTGAAAAGGTCAAACTTCTTCTAATTAATATAGATAAATCAATCAGCCAGTCAATCAATCCGGTCTTCACTAAGGGGACTCTCAAGCCAGGCAAATAGGATGTGATGCATCATTCTGGCAAATGTGACCCCAGCTGTCATGACAGCCCTTGGGCAGCTGGTGCACTTTGGAAACATGCTGTGACACTGTCACCAGGAATTCAGTAAGTGCAGAAGTATTTCCTGGAAAATGTGGATGCACACAATTAGGCAGAAAGGAGCAGATTCAGCCCAAGAGCAAAGCGCAAACCTGGAACTAATGACCATTTAGGTTAAAACATTGGACATAATGGCCAGTGTTCCATGGGTCACATGGTGTGGCTCATCAGCTGTGGCAGATCCTGGCACAGGAACCAGCTCTCTCAGTCAGTAAATCCCAGTGCTGCCCACACAGGAGACACCTGGGCTCTGTCCATTTTCTTGCAGGGCATCACATAAGGTCCCACTTTTTTATTTGGATTTATTAGACTTCTTTCCTGTCTAGCTTTTTAAACAAGCAGTTAAGCATTTGCTGAGGGCTTCTGAGCACTAAAATCAATGCAAGGATATTCAAGTGGTTTCAAGGTATCAGCATAGAGATCATTTATCAATCACAAAGGGGGAAACTCGGATAACATTCAGGTAAGTAATAGTGATCCAGTTCACACTGTCTCACAAATAAGAGAAATCGGCACACAGACTTTATATTTGCAAAGATGTGATGCAATGGAAAAATTCCTAGCTTCATCCATGTGGTTTTTTTTACCAAGAGAATAATTGAATTTAAACGTGAGAAAATAATCAGGCAAATACAGATTATTAAATATCTTACAATACAGTTGTTCTAAACAGTCAGACAAATCTAGAATGTAGGATATCCTATAGTGCAAGTAGCTTAAACTTTTCAAAAATATCAATGTCCTGAAAGAAAATAACAGGGAAATGATTCTTGCAGATTAAAGGAAAATAAAGAGACCTGACAATCAGAAAAAATGCACCAACTTGTTTACCTGAGTGGAAGGTCAAAAAAAAAAACTATAAAGATATTTGAGGGATGATTTGGATAGATTTGTCGGAGGAAATTAGAAAATGTTTTTGAACAATATTAAGTTTATGGAGTGTGAAACCAAGTAATATGAAAAAGACCCAGCGGCAATGCATTCAGAAGAAAGACCAC
Organism: Mustela nigripes; assembly: GCF_022355385.1. Lineage (NCBI taxonomy): Eukaryota > Metazoa > Chordata > Mammalia > Carnivora > Mustelidae > Mustela > Mustela nigripes. Next base: position 122,497,079 of record NC_081568.1, read on the forward strand.
CACGGGAGTTGGTGGTGAAGCTCATAATGGCCACAGACTTCTCTCATGCAGAGAGGGCTCTGCTCAGTTTCTGCTATTATTAGAATAGTTTTTCCTGCCACCAGGTGGAGGGACCAACTGGTTAGAAGTAAGTTTCTCTCATAAAGAGAAAAGGGCCAGATTCAGGCTTTTTTTTTTTTTTTTTTTTTTGAGAGCTCTTTTAAGGACAAGGATACAAAATTATGGATACAAAATTAGATAAAACATTTAGGATTTACTTATGAGAAACAGAATTTTTTAAATTATAAACTAAAATGAAAAAATACCATTTTTCTTAAGCATTACCTTGAAATGGATTGTGTAAGAAAATTTTTCAGAATTGTACTGAGGAGCGGGTCTTTTTTTTTTTTTTAAAGATTTTATTTATTTATTTGTCAGAGAGAAAGAGAGCACAGGCAGAGTGGCAGGCAGAGCCAGAGGGAGAGGCAGGCTCCCCGCGGGGCAAAGACCCCAATGTGGGACCCAATCCCCGGACGCTGGGATCATGACCTGAGCCGAATGCAGCTGCTTAACCAACTGAGCCACCCAGGTGTCCCTGAGGAGCAGCTCTTGAGGGAGGGAGGGAGTGTGATGAGAGGGAGACAGAGAGTCTGAGCTGTGGTTCAGCTGCATTAGAGCCCCGCAGGCAGGTGCCACCAGGGGCTCTGGAAGTGGAGTGGTCCTTCAACATTGTCCCTGTGTCAGGCAAGGGACAAAGGAGACAGGCCTCTGTACTGTATTGGTTTCAGATTTGGGGTGGTCCTCTAAGGAGGCATAATCTTGGGCAGGGCAGCTCTCTTCATGCAGAGCAATTCCTAGGAGATGTTGCATCTGTGAATACACAGCAACAACTACCTCCAGCATTGGGGAATATGAGGGCTTCTGTTCTGAAAGAGGGATCTGGGGATTGTACCTCCATATGCTCAACAACCCCAAACAGCACAAAATGCAGAGGGGAAGCAAATGCATTTTTATTAATTGTCCAAGTTTTATAATACAATATTTTCCTTCATTTTTGGGTTGCACACTTTTTGATTTTTTTCTTCATTTGCCAAAAATTCCTAATATTATTTTCCCTTGAAGACAAGAGAAAGATAATTTAGTCTTACCTTTAGGGGGACTGTTTGACATTACAGCTTCACTACTTAAATAATTTATTTCATTTGGAAAATTATTTAAAATTTGGACAATTCTCCCAAGCTCTTTTCCTACATGAGCTTCAAGATTTAAAGTATTTCAAGATATCTTGGGCAGTGACTAAGATTAAATGCTGTTGTAATGATGATGCTAATTCATCAATAGTATTCAAATATTACTTGTCAGAAGGCTTATAAATTTTTTCAAATTATTTATTTATTTATTTATTTATTTATTTATTTATTTGACAGAAATCACAAGTAGGCAGAGAGGCAGACAGAGAGAGAAAAAGGAGGAAGCAGGCTCCCTGCTGAACGGAGTGCCTGATGCGGGGCTCGATCCCAGGACCCTGGGATCATGACCTGAGCTGAAGGCAGAGGCTTTAGCCCACTAAGCCACCCAGGCACCCCAGAACGGTTATAAATTTTACATTGGGCCCTGAACCTACATTTCAGGATATAAAGGAATACGCACAGTGGCGGTAGGAATATTCTGGAAGCTATTTTGATATTGGGATGAGCAATAGCTTAACTATAGATGGAAATGACTGCAAAGCACAGATATAGACATTTCACTAAACACAAATTTATCTTAATTGCATCTCCATGATGCCTGCGGTTACACAGAAGCAGCCCACACATAAGGGCTGGTGCAACCGAGGGCTCGAAAGCTGAAGGTAAATTGGCTTCCACCCCAGGTTCCTAACTTTCTGAGATTTCTGTCTCTTCATTATCCCTCAACCCCATTGTGTTTGCCTCTGCCCTTCAGACACAGTCTCCACAATGAATAATCCACTAAAGTGCAACAGAATCTTGCATTACAGACTTAGTGATGGGAAGTGAAATTGGAGGATGTAAAGTTTCTCGGGTCCCCATCACCCTAGCTAAAGCATTACACGGTTTCCATTAGGTACTTCCTTGGCCTTTTGTCCAGCCCCTCCTACCAACCCAAGTTCCTTTCATGTGTCCTTTCTAGTCAGGTCACAATTACACTTTCCCACCAGGACTATAGCTGTTTGTCTGTATTCAGCTATTATCTAAGGAAGTGCAACATTTTCTGCCTATCCCCCATTTCTCTGTTAGTTCCTCTGGATTTCACAGTGAAATTGTTTTCTCAAAGTCACCTGAACTCTCACTCCATAACAACTTGCTACACTTACAGCAGAAGTCTCCAGACTCACTGTTCTACCTTTCAGGGAGCCCTGAATCTCCTGCTTAGCCCCCTTGAGTATTAGCTGCATGGAAAATCTTTCTCTTCCATCACTTTTCCTAAAAGTCTCAAACACTTTTAGAACTTAGATCTCTAATGCCCATTAAATATAAATATAATAGATCTTATAAGAAACAATCACCAAGATTCCCAAGGAGAATCTAAGAGTTGCTACAAGCAAAGAGATCTATGACATACATCCATTTTATTTGTTTGACTTACATCCCTTTTAGAATTACATTTAAAATCAGATGGCTTTAAGGAATTTAATAAATTACTTCTCTGACAGTAGAGAATAAAAAATGGATCACTTTATTCAAAATTCATCAAATTTGAATTCTGTATCCGACACTCAGTATAATGACACTTTCAACAGGATGTTTACGAGGATGCAGGTGTTTGATGTATCTCTTTTGCTCACTACAGTAAGATCTTACATGACAACTTTTTAACGTATCTTTCCTTTTGAGTCAACAACTAATGGTTAGCGTCAGATTATTAATGGACTAGATTAATGGACTCATTCCTTCATCCTCTTGCATTCTCTTCAGTTGTTAATTTCTTACCCAATTCCGTTTCACAGCCTTCTCACGTCCCTCAAATATACGCATCAGTAAACTGGATATAGGTTGTTTTCAGGAGAACAAAGTAAAATCTCTCATTCTGACCACCTTTCTTAAGGGTACATGCAATGATTATACTTTTAATTTGCCCTCCAATGCAAGAATATAACTGGGAGGAAGCAGTTTGTAAAAATGTATCTTATGCTATTTTATCCAGAACTATAACTTCCTGGATTAGTTTAATTTTAGCTTTACTACTATTCTCCTGAGTCAGTGTGTGGGAAAGATTAAAAATTTGAAAATTAAAAAAAAATGTGTAACCTGGTTGTATTTTTATTTTGAAACCTTCCATTACATATCACCATCATTGAGAAAAGACATTCCTTCAGCCCTATACTATTTGTTTTTGTTATTTTTTTTATTGGTGGTATGTACTTTATTATTTTTGTTAAGTTGTTATTTAGTTCCAGTTAAGATATAGTCGTATATTAGTTTCAGGTGTCAGATGTACAATCAGCCCTGTACTTTAAAAAAAAAGAAAAATGTGCTCATTTATATATTTGGTGGGTAGGTGTTGTTTTAGCAAATTTAATACTATAATACTGTATTCATTAAAAAGAGTATTAGAATTGTAGTTTCTGCAATAATAAGCTCTATAGCAAGTCGGAAAGTCCTTCAAAAGTCAAATACCTTAATTATTAAGTTACTAAGTTAATAATTAATAATTAATTAAAGTCAATTAATTGCTGTTTCTTCTTTTCCTGCCTTACCCCAAATCTCCATATGGTGACAACTGAGATGCCGTTTAAAATCCTTAAGACAGGGGAGCCTGGGTGGCTCAGTTGGTTAAAGCCTCTGCCTTTTGCTCCCATTGTGATTCCGGGGTCCTGGGATTGAGCCCCATATTGGGCTCTCACTCGGTGGGGAGCCTGCTTCCCTTCCTCTCTCTCTGCCTGCCTCTCTGCCTGCTTGTGATCTCTGTCTTCCAAAAAAGAAAGAAAGAAAGAAAGAAAGAAAGAAAGAAAGAAAGAAAGAAAGAAAG
>NC_081568.1:122501057-122715990 GCF_022355385.1 Mustela nigripes
GAAGGAAGAAAGGAAGGAAGGAAGGGAAGTCTTAAAATCTTTAGGACAAACCCAAAGAGGCAGGAAAATTGCTGTTAGCCTGTGTTCACCCCAGGGAAAGAGGAGAAGGAGTGGAAGAAGTGTCAGACCTAGTGCCTGTCACTGATAAGATTCATCAAGGGCAAGGACATTTAATGGACTCCAGAGTTTACCCTTTTTCTCAGAATTCAATCTACTGAGTCTCCAGCCTTTGTATCAGAGGGAAAACAAGAAATGCTTCCTTTTGAGAGTTTTGCAGTTAAAGAGTCACTTTACAGAGAAGCTAATGGGTAGAGATTTTTCTTTCAGAGGCACAAAAAACTGTGTCTTTGTTCATCAAAATGTCTAATGTTGGGTGACTCTTCCTTGTAATCAGAGTTTACATGATCTGGCTAATGGTAGGCCGGTTAAGTTTGTAACTACTGGGTTACCCCAACAGAATCCCATTCTCTTTCCAGCAAAACTTCCTAATTAGTAGTAGATTTCCATAGTGTAAATACTCCGACTATGGCTGATTTAGAGTTATAATGTGATACCACAGACTGGAATGGGGAAGAAGTGGGGCACAGTCAGCTGTTCCCTGGCAATATAAGTTATAGGAGGTTTAGCCCTTGAGGTGAAGAGGAATAGAAGCCCTTCGATCTTCCTACAGTTTAGACCAAAGGATTCTTTCCACTGTGCAGCCCTGTGAAACTAATTGAGACTCTTAATAGACATATTATTCAAAATAGACACCCATGTCTGAAAGAAATACACCTTCTAGAAACTGAACCATAAGCTTCAGTCAAATCAGTTCATGCAGTTTGTCTATTCAGCAGTCTTTTCAAATTCTGATTGTGATGCTCTAAAAAGAATGTATTGCTTAATCAAAAGGGAAGATTATATTTGGTATGATTTGGGGAAGTTCCACTGTTTGGAAGAATATGCATTCTAAAAGAAAGTTTTCTTTTTTTTTCCTTCCTAACTTCTTCAAATGTTTCACATTAAATGCCCAAGTTAATTATAGTCACCTGGCTTAAAGCTTTACACCATAGACCTTAGACCTGGAAAAGATGATAAGACAATGGTGAGTGAAATGTCAAAAACTCTACAACTATTATATTTCTACTATTTTGTCTTATTCTTGACCATGGTAATATATTGTTCAGCCCAATTTTACAGAGATGTTAAATGACTTGCCCCAAATCACATAATCATTCTTAAAGATTAGGGCTAGAACCCAGATCGTCAGACTTCTATCTGAGGTCACCTGAACTCCTTTTCACTTCCTCTTTTAAATATGAGATAAAGTTTTAATATTCCATATATTTGAGTGCTCTATAACCTAAACTTCTCTAATTTTTCTAGGGTCTTAAGTTGTTATTGAATTTTGAACCTGTTTCTGTCACTTCTATTATGCCACTGCCTATGAGAAACTGTATGCTGATTTTGGTGTGGCATTTAATACTGCTAGATGATTATAAGGTCCATCAAGGAAAATGGTAGATGTAATTTGTTTTAATTAGGAAGAAAGTTAAAATCAAATTTTTTTCTTATTAAAATCAAAACAAATATTAAGAAGTGGTCAGTTGCTTTTCTGTTTGTTAATCACTATTACTGTCATATTTAGCAATTTCTACTCATTATTAACATAGCAAAAATCAGCAGATTAGCTATATTTGGTTTACCTTCATTTTTACAAGTATACTGGTAGTCTTCATAGCATTGCATATGGGCATATTATATGGATGGGTGATTACAAACTTTAAAAATTACTCAGTAGCTTCTAATCTTATCTTTAGTGCTATTATAATCAGTTTTATCATATCCTTGGTGACTAATTTTAGGATTGCTATTGTACACATTCTTAGATTATTTTTATGGCAGAAAGAAGTTGTAAGAAATTCTAGAAAATTTTTTTTAAATGTTAAAATTTTTCAAAATAAAAATTAGTCCCTAGGTCATGACATCATAATTGCAATATTTGATCCCCTAAATTATATTTAGGTGTTTTCCAAAAATTTGTTTTCCTTTCTCTCTTCCTTCCTTTCTGTCCTAGTCTCTTTCTCTCAATCTTGAAATATACATCAGATTTTGAAAGATGTTGAAATCTTTCATATAATTCTTTTTATGATACTAAATAATATTTGAGTGATTATAAAGATTTGAGGGTATATTATAAATTATTTTTCTTCTTTCTAGTTTTCATTTCTCTCCTGAGATGCTAAGCTAGGCTTCCACTGACATTAATTTCATGACAGATGTGTCCATGACATCTCATATTCTGAATTGCTATCATCAAAATATACCTGAAGTGAAGACTATTTTTGCCTGCCGTTTGGGCAACATGGTCCTCCTCTCCAGAAAAATGCTTTTGATATTTAATACTTATGTCCCACAGAAAAGTCTTTGAGGTCTGTTAATAACATCACCTTACATTTTGTACATTTACATTTGCTGGTGAATTTCAAATCCTGTATTAGGCCATTAAAGAAGCAATTTAAGGAAGATAGAATAAATATTTTTCTGAATATTTTATAAGGACACTGAGCAAGGAATGTTAAAATTGAAATACAAAAAACTGCAAGATATACAGAAAACATTAGGCAAAAAGATACCAAAGTTTTAACTAAATGTGTGAATACGTTTAGAGTTTATGTGGTCTTTAGAATGTTTTAAAAAAATTTTTATTTTGAGTATAGTTGACACACAGTATTACATTAATTTCAAGTGTGCAATATAGTAAACCAACTTCTCAATTTATGTTGTGCTTCTTACAAATATAACTACCATCTGTCACCATACAACACTCTGACAAAATCATTGATTATATTGCTTGTGCTGTGCCTTTTACACCCATGACTTTTCATTCAATAACTGGAAACCTGTATCTCTCACTCCTCTTTACTCATTCTGTTCATCACCCTAACCCCTCTCATCTGGCAGCCGTTAGTTCTCTGTATTTGCATGTCTGATTATGTTTTTTGTTTGTACATTTATTCACTTGTTTTGGATTTAGATTCCACATATAATGTGAAATCATCTGGTATTTGTATTTCTCAGTCTGACTTATTTCACTTAGGATAATACCCTTCAGGGCCATCCATGTAGTCACAATCGATAGAACCTCATCCTTTTTTATGGCTACATTATATTATTCTGTGTGTGTGTGTGTGTGTGTGTGTGTGTGTGTGTGTGTACATCATCTTCCTTATCCATTTATCTACTAATGAACACTTAGGTTGCTACATATCTTGGTTCTTATAAATAATGCTGTAATAAACATAGGGGTAGAAAAAAATATATATATTTTTGAATTAGTGTTCTCATTTTCTTTGGGTAAATACCCAGTGGTAGAATTATAGGTCATATGGTATTTATATTTTTAATTTTTTAAGGGGCCCCCATGTTGTTTTCCAGGAATATTTTATATTTTATATTCCTACCAACAGTGCACAAGGATTCCTTTTCCTCCACATCACTGCCATCACTTGTTATTTCTTGTCTTTTTTTTTTAGTTTAGCCATTCTGAGAGGTGTAAGGTGATATTTCATTATGGTTTTGATTTACATTTCCTTGATGATTAGCAATGTTGAACTTCTTTTTATGTGTCTGTTGGCCATCTCTATGTCTTCTTTGTAAAAGATGTCTGTTGAGTTCCTCTGCCCACTTTTTTAATAGGATTGTTTGATATTTTGGTGTTGAGTTGTATAATTTCTTTATGTATTTTGGATATTAACTCCTCATCAGGTATATCTTTTGCAAAGATCTTCTCATATTCAATAGGTTTCCTTCTTCTTTTGTTAATAGTTTTTATCATTGTTTCTTTTTTATTTTGATATACTCTTAATAGTTTATTTTTGCTCCTTCATCTAAGAAGACATATTTAGAAAAATGTTGCTATGGCCAATGTCAGAGTAATCACTGTCTGTGTTCTCTTCTAGGATTTTCATAATTTGATGTCTTATATTTAGTTCTTTAATTTAGAAATTGGTAGTGTTTCTATACAGTGATAATGAAGTAGCAGAAAGAGAAATTAAAACAATTTCATTTATAATTGTACCAGAAAGAAAAAAAAAAAACACTATCTCAGAGTAAACTTAACCAAGGAGGTAAAAAGACTTATACTTTGAAAACTATAAACATTGATGAAAGAAATTGAAGATGACACAAAGAAATGGAAAGATATTCCATGCTCATAGATTGGAAGAATTAATATTGATCAAATCTCCATACTTCCCAAAGCAATCTGCACCTTTAATGGAATCTCTATCAAAATAACAATAGCATTTCTCACAAAACCAAAACAAACAATTCTAAAATTTCTATGGAACCACAAAAAACCCTGAATAGCCAAAGCACAGCTGGAGGTTTTTCAATTCCAGATTTCAAGGTATACTTACAAAGCTGCAGTAACCAAAACAATATGATACTGGCAAAAAAAATCTGACACATAGATCAATGAAACAAAATAGAAAGCCCAGAAATAAACCCATGCTTTTATGGTCTATTGATCTATGATAAAGAAAGCAAAAATATACAATGGGGAAAATTTAGTCTCTTCAATAAATGGCATTGGGAACAGCTATATGCAAAAGCTACATAAAAATGGACCACTTACTCACACCATACACAAAAATAAACTCAAAAAGACATTTATAATGTTTAAATTACTACTCTATGGATTTCTTTAGATATATCTATTTTTATAAGACTGATTTTAAATTTTATTGAAGGAGTATGTCTGTGCAGGTAGTAGAGTAAGACATTCTGAAAAATTGTCTTTTCCATAAAAATAATACATAAACTGGCAAAAACTGTTGGAACTACTTTTTTCAGAATTCTGCTTATTAACTGAAGGCTTATTTTTGAACTCTATTCTGTTTCTTTGAACTTTCTATCCTGAGCTAGTAGCTTACAATTTAGTTAATGTAGTGCTAGAGTATATTTTGGTAAGTATCTTGTCATATCTTACCTTTTCTCTTCCAAATGTTCTTGGATTTTTATTAGATTTACCTTAGGATTATATTAAGATCACAGATTATACTGAGAATTGGTCTTAGATTTTCCTACTCAGAAATAATACATTACTTCATATTTGTTTTAGTCTTTTTTATACACTTCTGGAATAGTTTATAACTTTTTCATATAGTTTTGCATAGTTTTAATTAAATTTATTCTTTTATTTTATATATTCTGTTATGGAAAAGATTTATTCTTATTATATTTTACATTTGCTAATTGTAATATATGGAAAGCTCTTATTTGTTTATTTAATTTGCAGACCTATCATATGTAGATTTTATGTATCTTGATTCTCTAAGTAAACATAATCTCTGACAGTACATATTTTGATTTTTTTTCCTGTTTGAGTTGCATACTCTTCATTTCCATTTCTTATGCTATCATCCAAGATAATAAAATCTTTAGGTTGATGATTAATAACTGTGCTGACTAAGAATTCTTATTTTATTATTTATAGAACGATAAAATGGTATGATTTTTGGCATACCATAGAAATCATCTAATCCAGTCCTTTAAATTGAAATATGTGAGAACAGGGAACAGAGTAATAAAGTGACTAGCTTAAATATTTTTATTTACTTCTTTGAAAGAGAGATCCTGAGTGGGAGAGAAAGAAGGAGAGGGAAAGAGAAGTTCAAGTAGACTCTGTGCTGCGTATGGAGCCCAAGGTGGGATTTGATCTCAGGACCCTGAAATCTTGACCTGAGCCAAAACCAAGAATCTAACACTCAACTGACTGAGCCATCCAGGCATTTCTAAAGTGACTTCCTTAATTTTATATCGTTCATTAATGGCATTTCTATGAGAATTCTCCCTTTGGCTTTCATTCCAGCTATTTACTACTCTAGCCTGAGTAGTAATCTTCACAGGGCAATCAGTGAGACCACTTGGAGTAGAATCTCACTTTAATTTTTCAAACGTTGTCATTATACTGGCACTCTGCTCAAGCCTGCCAGGTAAATAGCTGAAGCCTCACTTTCCACCACCATTAGGTACTTCTCAGGGCTAAAAAAAGATAAATAAATAAATCAAGGTAACATACTCTTCCCTCTGGCCTGGTAGTCATTACATGTATTTATTTATTATACATACAAGACTACATACATAGTCTTTGATTCACATATATTCAGAACATATAAAATTATTTGATCAAGTTTCTTTCTCTAATGCATTTTCAATTTCAAGCTCATATTTTAATTATTTTGGTTTTCATCAGTATAGTTTTTTGAGAAGTCTGGGTTGGTTAAGATGACATTACCTTTACTTTCAAGGAAACAGGTGATTTGACTGCAAGAAATATTATTTTTGAAGATGTGTCTAATGATTTTTGAAATTACAAAGACAATATTCTACCTTTGTCTATGTGAATATTTTGTCAGAATCAATTATAGAATTTGTAATTGTATGGATGTTGACTAATTAATGTAAAACCCATTGGAAATACCAGAGAGTTAAACAAGTTCTGTCTAGTACATAAGAACAGTTTCTCTGGTAGTTCAAATTTTGTTAAACTAATGATGTCAACCATGTGAAGGGTCTTAGGTAAATTTAGGTGATAATTACACGTTATAGACCATGATTCAAACATCATTTCATATCATCAAAGCCACATTTCACTGTGGCAGAGACCATGGGTTCCAAGCTTCTCAGCAATTCTTTCAGTACAATTATGCAACATGATAGGACCCAGTAGTCAAGGTTGCTATATTTGTATTCAACTGAGCATCTTTATTGAAACGTTTTATTTCATGATCATAGTTCACTGGTGTGAACAAATTCTAATAAAGATAACTGTGGTCTGCTTGTTCCCCATATCAGAGGCCATCATAGTTATCTATCAGGGTACAGTTGAGAAGCACAAACAGAAAGGTGATGAGCATAAATATTTTCTATTTCATGTATACAATTTTCTAATCAGTTAATCCAGAAGAATTGTGATGCTGCCCCACTAACTCTGAATTCCATGATAGTAGAGACATTATTTTTAAACTATGCTGTTTATCACTCTGTTACCATGACTCAACCTATAGTCTGTTTGGTAAGAAGCAGGTGTTCATATTACACAATTTCCAGAGAAAAGCCAGAGGACAGTATTTTGATGAATGTTAAGCCAACCTAGAGTCACTAAACCATATCTTTACAGAAAACTTTCCTATTATATCCCTAAAAGAAGTAATCACAGAAGAAAAGCCAGGCTATTTGGGGATTTTATACTTCCCCCAAATCAGTATATGATGCCTGACCTCTGTGTAGAACATATCTGATACAAAAGGATTCTTTTTGCCTACCTAGTCCATGTCAGCCTTTGTATTTATACAAAAACTTGTCTTTGGGGCACTTTGCAGGACCATGAAGAAAGGCTTAGAAACATGAACTCAAGAAGATTGTCACTGAGTGACTCACTTATATATTTTCTAGAATTCTAATTTTATGATTCTGTAACACCTGTGTAAAGTTCCAAGAGTAAAAAAAAAAAAAAAAAAAAAAAATCTGTAAGAGAAACCAGATAAGGGTCATCATTATGGAAAATATTTTTAGTCCCTTATATAATCAATTAAAAATTATTTGTTTATTCCTGTGATTAGTTCTCCAAGAGCATCATAGTCCATAAATATTGACTTGGGTTCATACGCACCTCAGCACTCCTCAGTGAATTTTAGGAATAGGGTTGGGGCCTTGAGAGTGGAATACACAAGTGGCCTGACTGTGCCACTAAAAGTTAGTAGTGGTCAAATTCCTAAGAGTAAGTTAGGAAGCCTGGCTGTCAAGGCAGATGAATTAGTAAGGAATTCCTAGCCTTTGTATGCTTAGCTCTTTATATATTTCTTTTTAGCAACATGCATCCACAGAATTTCCAAATGCTATTTCCTCTGGAGGAGTAGGAAAGAGTATTTCTTAGCTCTTTCCACTATTCATGTACGTAAACACAAAGACATTTATGTAGCTTTTGACATATCCTAAATCTGAATGAACTGTGAAAAACAGAATCTCACTGTAAGACCATAGTGGTTAACATACTCTTTCAGGTTTATTCTACTTGATGAGTATTATGAATATTTACTTCTCTTCTATCTGCCTATATATATTTCCTCAATAATGCTTAAAACTTACATTATGATTGTTAACAGTCAACTACAATAGGCTAATTTGTATTACAGTGCTGTAAAGTTAGGTGACATTTTGCTGCCTATAAGAAATACAATGAATTAACATCATGAAATACACAACTGGATGTTAGGTTCCATGACAAAATGTTGATTTCTTAAGAAAACATACTTTATATCTTAGTATTAGACTGAGTAAAATAAGAAGAAAGGGTCAGTTCTTTATCTCACCCGCTACGGATACCATTAGGAGACAGATCTTGGATTACCTTTCTTTATTAAGTACTTCATGGTTGTACATTTCTTTCTCTTCTCACTTCTGTTCTCCCCAGACACAGACACATACTATTTTGACCTGTCAACAAACTGAAATCATTACTAAATGCTCACCTATTTAATTTTACAGATAGGACGTTTTAAGGTAAAGAAGGTTAATCTTAGTTTTCAGATTCTAGGTCTGGGTTTGCTCGTCATTTTATCCCACTTACCCAGCACAGTGCCAGGCATATAGATGATCCTCAGTTAATATTTATGAAATGAATAAGGAAATGAAAAGAGGTACACTAAGTAAAGACATAGGAAGAAAACAAAATCTCCTGGCTCTTTTACTCAAAATTTGAATAGAGTCTATGAGTCAGAGGTTGGTGGTGGTAAAAAGCATTGCGGCCAATACTGTGGATGTTAGAACTTCTGTCAGCTACTGTGTCTGTCTCAGCATTATTACCTGATAACCTTAATAATTTTCCCTGGGAAGAGATCTTTTAGCACCACTGAATTGTACTATATAAAGTGCAAAGATTGTCATTGATTAGAATAATTATTATCTATTAAAAGCATTAGGTCAGCTAGACCTGTGGAAAGAAACCCTGCTCTGCTTTTATTCACACCAGGTTAGTAATCATGGTACGTTATTTGATATTAAATGGAATTTTTTAAGGTTCCTCCAAAATTATTACCCATTGAAGACTTATACAGGTACCTATTTAGCACACATCATATGTCAGAACAATTCTTGTCTGATGTAAATTTAAATATTATGGAAGGGTTTTTATTGCAATTGTACCAGTAGCAAATAGAACTCTCTCAAACTTATTGAGTAGTGTTCATTTTTCTCAGTTCAATTTAAGACGTGAGGATAAAAGCAAAAGTATTCCTCAAAATGCCAAACCCAAGAAAGGGGATGAGAGAGTAATGGTGATAAAATGAAATCTTTGAGAAGGTTTATACTCATTATGTCAATCTGCATACACACACTTACCTGCTTTTCAGGTGTTTATTTAGGATGGTGACATAAATAGCACTAGGCCTCTGAGAGGTTTGCTAATTCTAGCTCTCTAGTTACATGATGAATTTGTCAATTTAACCTTAATGTCTTTAGCTGTCTGACAAAATTCACTAGACTACAGTACTGGAAGCTAAGAGGGAAGAAACCTCTTTTCTGGCTATATAGGAAAGCTTATCTCTTTGACTAGCCCTGCACCAGTGGATCAGTAGATCTTAGTCTATTTTCTGTCAGTGTGGTATGTGAAACCTAAGAGACAGTTACATTGTTTCAGAAGTTTGTAGCATTTGTTTATATAGAAGTCTACTAACAGCCTCTATATGTGTTCAGGTATGTCATGCATGTAGAAGCTTGCCATGAATGGCTTCCCCAGCATTATGCAGTACACAGTTTCCATCATCCTCTAAAACAGCCATGGGTCCAATCCACTCTTGTCCTTTATTTCAAAGAACCAGGGATATTTGTATCTTATGAAGACAACAATCATTTTAAAAGTATGGTCCCTTATGTTCTGTGTTCACAATTATAGATAAAGAAGGCAATCTATGCCTTTCTGCGCTTAGATCTGCTAGTTCATGTACAAACTTTTTTTGTGCATATATTGTTGATGCAAGCGAGAAGCATCTCATTTCCATTTTCACATTTCCCTAAGTCTCTTACTTAAAGAAACTTAAAAAAAAAAAGTTTATGGGCTATCAGAAGCACTTAGACCAAGACCTAAAATCTATCTGGCCATCTGTATAGTGACATGAGTGTTAATGAGAGAACTTGCTAGGCCAATAATTGCCTCACACATCACATACTTTTTAAATTAATTTGTGAATGTCTGTTTCCCCCACAAGACCTAAGTAGCAGGTACATAGGAACCATAACTCTTGTGCTCACCATGTCTCTAAAATTTTTCACAAAAAACTTGCTCAGAATGTATTTGAATGAATTTTTAAAAAATATTTTAAAGATACATAAATTGTAAATGAAACAATATTATTACCTTAACAGAACATCTAGCAAGTCATGACATCTGAAAGCTAAGAAAAAAATTGTACTAAAATTATTTAATTTAAATGGAGGAGAAGAAATTCACTTTTGTTGTTTACTTTCCCATTACATATATTATCCAATTATATTTACAGCTATCTTAAAGAGTAACTCTCATTGGAAGGTTATTAAACTCTCTGACTATTGTTTGCAATTTGTCTAGTTTTCCTTGTAGTTCTATCATTTTGTGATTCATGTATTTAGAAGTTCTTTTGTTAGTTGCATAATTATTTAAAATTATTACTTTCTCTTGAAGGATGACTCCTTTATCATTCTGACCTTTTTTAATTCCTTAAAATATTCTTTACTCTAAAATCTATTTTTTGTAAAGTTAATGTAGCCATTTTAGTCTTCCTTTTATTTAGTGTTAGCATGTTAAATCTTTTTCCATTCCTTTTAACCTATTTGTATCTTTAGATTTAATGAATGCTTTTTATAGGCAGCATAGAATTAGTTGACTAACATTTCATTGTGTTATTTAGACCATTTATGTTTATTATTATTATTATTATTGATAATAGGCTTAAATCTATCATCTTTTCATTAGTTTTCCCTTGGTCCCATTTTTTTCATTTTTATGTTGTTCATATTTTCTGCCTTCATTTGCAATGATTTTATCCCTTTTTTGGCTGTTTTTATTACTATTATGTGTTAACTCTTGCTTTTTTAGTGGTTGCTTTAGGGTTTTTAGTATACACACTTAACTTATCATAGCCTACATTCATCTACATTTTATCAATACTTCATGTAATGAAATTATACCAATTTTAAAACACTTAAAGAAATTGAAAATAATATACTTCATTTCTTCCCTTTTCCCCTTTGAGCAATTTTTTGTCATAATTTTACATTATATTGTAAATCCCTAACACATGATTATTATTGTTATTTAAAAAGTCAGTTATCCATTAAAAAGGGTTGAAATAATAGTAAGAAACATTTATTACATATTTACACATGTAGTTACACTTTCAAGCCCTCTTCATTCCTTGTGTAAATCCATATTTTTGGCCTGGTATCATTTTCTTCTTGCGTAAGGACATTCTTTAGTATTTGTTGTGATGCAAGACTTTAAAGATGAATTATTTCTGCTTTTTCATGCCTCGAAAATGCTCTATTTCATTTTTGTCTTGAAAATAATTGCAGTGCTATACAGATATAGGTTAACAATTTTTTTTTTTCTTTTAGCACTTTGATGATGTTCTACTGCCTTCTTATTTTTATTGCTTTTAAGAAGTTAGTTAATGTTCTATACTTTTCTTCTCTAGTGGTATATCTTTTTTTTTCTGGGTCTATAAAGATTTTCTGTTTATTCTGGGAAATTTCATTATTATTTTACTTTTCTATTGCTGCTATAACAAATTATCACCAAGTTAATGATTAAGAGAGCATAATTTTGTTGTCCCACAGTTTTATAGGTCAGTAATTCAGTACAGGTCCATTGGACTAGTTCAAAGAGGTGGCAGGTAGCACCCCTCTCTATGTTAGAATCTACTTCCTGAAGTTAGAATCAACTTCATTCTTGTTGTTGGCATAATTCAATTATTTGTGGTATAGACCAAGTTCCCCATTTTCCTGCTGGCTATAAATCGAAGACTGTTTCCAGCATCTAGATGCTACCACATTCTTTGATTCATGGCCTTCTTTATTTTTGTATTTCTATAAATATTCCTGAGCTGTGTTCTGGAACTTGATTAAGTAACTGATAATAATTTGGTTCTTTCATGTCTTGCTTTTAAGATTTCTTAGGTGAGATTGGAAAAAAAAAGTTCAATATGGTCTAATCCTTCCAATTATAAGGCACAATGTTTCTGGATACCCTACTCAGTGCCCTATAAATTTTGTTTTTCCATTCTGGCTGGTGAGAAAAGGCACTATTCCCAGCTCTATGCGAGCTCAGGCAGTATTTCTTCCAATCCTTATTATGACTCAGTCCTCATTCTCAGGTAGTTTCTTAATATGTATTTGTTGATACTACTTTGCTGAATATTCAAAGGCAACCTTCAGAAGATAACTGGAGCTCTCTGTTTATATAGTATTTTCCTGTCAGGTATTCCATTTGTCGAGGACCAACCAGTTTGGTTTCTCCTAGACTCTCAGTTCTGCTTCCTCTACAGGGAGTGCACTGGCATTCAACTCATTTCCCCTTCCCGTGGTCTTGGCTTATAAGCTGTCCAAGCACTAAGCTGGGATAATTAGAAGGTCTATCTCATTTTTTTTCTTGTGTCTGAGGGAGCATTCACTTTCATTACCCAATGTCCATTATATTGAACACCATTATTTCATAAATTCTGTTCAGTTTTTTGATTGTTGAATACAAATGAATCAATCAGTATTCATTTACTTCATCTTTGTTAGAGAAATCTCTCCAGAGAATCTACTGAGAACTGTAGAACACTGTAGACTGTGTTCTACACTGAGAGCTTGAAGCATCATGTCCTTATTTTTTGACTCAATAATTTATTTTATTATTTTATTTTAAAATCTTGTCCTACTCATTTTTTTTAAAAAGGTAGAAGGATTCCTGATAAAGAAAGGATATATATGTATGAGAAAGAATAATTCATATTCCAATAACAAATAATATAGATAAACTAAATCGGGGCACAATTCTAAGTGACTATATCTGTGTTGGACATAGTAATAACAATAATAATCTAAGACAGCAAGAATAGTTTCAATTTTAGTCAATATCCTCTCTTTATAAAATTGAGAATGTGAGATAATCTGTTTTTTAAAGTTTATTAAATCAGAATGGCTAAAATAAAGGCTTATTTTACTTTTTGTGATAGGCTATACTTCATTTACCTGAAGCATTTTTCTGTGGACTAACTCATTCTGTTTGATGCAGTGTGAGTAAAGTTTTGCCTGGTCTCTCTGAGGTACCAGCAACCTGTCCATTTGTATCTATAAAGCAGATATTCCTCTTTGGTCCTTCACTAACATGCATAAGAGGATTTTAGTGGTTTATATTTTACTCATCATCTGGCATTTTATTCTTTAATCAGGGCTTCTGACCACAGGACCCAGGGTGTGCTATGCAATGCATCCCTTCAGAAAATAAATAAGAAAACTTGCCTAAGAGGAATGTCAAGCTGTGATCACTCATTCCTCAATCAGCACACACCAGAATCTCTTTTACAATGCCCAATAATTAGAATGGTTAAATTACTTTCTCAAGGCCATACATCAATTTAGGGGAATATTATAATTGCCTCTCAGATCGTCCAAGAACTCTAATAATAAAATGTGACTGTGGAAGCAATTTGTAGTCCTCATTAAAAAAAGAGCTGTACAAAAACAAACTTAGACACACAGATGCAAAGAATTTTATTTCCTTTCCTCAAAAATTCTAATTTGACAGTTAAATAGAAGTAAAAAGTTTCAATCTTTTTTTCTAACCTTTTCCATCACTCCAGTGAAGAGTACTTTGTGAAGAACAAAAGTTCATGCAAAGTGTTCTACCAGCCCAATAAAAGGTGGGCTTTTATTCTTTGAGGTTAAGTTGAGATTGAGACAATTAGTCATCTGACTCTAACTTAAATGATATCAAAAACTGAGATAATAAGCAACATGATCCTACCCTTGGGATTGTGCTCTGAATGTGAATGGTAAATATCACCTTTATTTTAGATTCATTTTTTATCTTTAATTTACTTCCATGCAATTATCCAGAAATGAATGTATGCTAATTTACTACACTATTTGAGGCAGACATAAAATGTGCCAAGGTTGTCACTGCCATGTCACTTGTTCACCCATCCACTTTCAGGAGCTGAAATAAGTATACCTGCTTCATCACAATTCTTAGACATCATTTACTCTTCATCAGAACCATCTTATATGGTGATATTATTTTAAGTAATTAGAAAAGCTATCACTTAATCCATATGAGTCACAGAAAAACCAACAATAGTAACCCACAGTTAACGATGAGCAATTCTCCTTATAGTAGAGGGGAGATGGTTAATTAGAGAAGGGAATTAATGAAATCATCCAGCTAAGCCCCTGGTGAGAAGGTTTACAGAGGGCGGATTCACAAGTGAAATATATTGTCTTGTGCTAAAGCAATTATAAGCAATTAGATACCAAAAGAAATAATTGAAATCTAAGATAAAACAATGGTTTTTTTTTTTTAATGATTTTGTAATGTACACACCCAGAACTCTTAACTGCAACAGTGATAATGGTTTGAACCTAGAATGAAATTATACTAGCTGCTAATATTTCTCATCTCTTAAAAGATTTGTGGCAACACATATTGGGGCCATTTTTCTCCTTTTCAAATTGCCTTTATATTCAGCCAGTGAATAAATGAGGCTGAAAATTAATTCACATAGCATTTAACCAATAGTCAGTAATTTCTATTCAGCAAGCAAGAAACAGCCCAATGCACTTAGGAATGATTTTCCCAAAAGCCACTCTGTTAGCTGCCACCTGAAGGGAACAAATCCATTTCATTGCCATACCTTTTCACCAAATGAAACTCTTGTTTTTATTAAGATGCCAGTATCTAAGCTACATTTTATTCAGTATAGAGGCCGTTTGTCTCTTGTTTTTGGCCAGACTGCCTCTGAACCTCTTCCAATATTTGGGGATATCTCCACTTTGTAGATCTTCTTAGTTGGCTGCCTTCTATTATTAAAGCAGAAAAGGCTAGTCAAATACTTTCTTAGCCCTCTTTCCAGCTATGGCAGGAGACTGGACCTACCAGTGCAATGCATCCAGACCAGAGGTTCAAGGTTGACAGGAAACTCTAGTTTTTGCAGTAATAATAATTGAAAGATGAAAGGATATAACAAGAGCAAACTTCAGGGTCTAAAGTTTCCCCAGTAGTGGTGATAGCTTCAGCAGATCAGGTCTGCAGTATGATTTTTGTCATTGCCCTTTACTGAATCCCCCACACACTGAACAAAACAAAACTGTTTCTCTAGTTCATGATATCACCGTCTTTCCAAAAGAACCTTCTTGTCTCCCACCAGATTGGTCTAGCAAAAAGAACCTGGCCTTTGCAGTCAGATACACTCAGGTTCTGACCTCATCCTGCTCACTTCTCTAAATTGTATTATTAGGCTCTAGTCAAGCTGAGGACAGGTTTTTCTCTTTTCAAAACTGGATTGCTCTGCATATCAGAGGAGTGTACATGTGTACAACACCTAGCATATGTCAGGATAATTTACTGATATATTAACTGCTATTTTGCTTTTAATAAAGTTGAATAATCAAAATAAACTTCTAATAATATTTTGTGCTCTAGATGTTTTTTCCCCCTCTCAATTTCTGTGATGTTAGTAAAGCCTTTGTGCTTTTTCATCTCAGAGTAGTTCAGGCTAAGAGATTATCTGAAGATATTTCCCAACTGCTTTAGTTTTTGTAAGGTTGAGTTCACCAAAACATTATTTTAAGAACAAAGAGAGGTAAGTGCAAGCAACAAATGGGAAGAAGTCTTCCCAAACAGGCAAAGAAGCCTGTGAGGTTCTTAGACTGGGAAGACAGAGTAGCCTCAAGGAGTGAAGGTGTTTACGTTGCACACGTAGAGAGATAGAAATCTGTCACTGGCTATACCAGCCTCCACTTAGAAGAGCAGAGCTCAAGGTCAGCAAGGGGACCATACAACTATACTAAAGAACATTTTCTAGTTTTGTTTTTTGGTTTTTGCACAGCTACACCTCTTATATGTACACATGTCCAGAGGAGGGGTAAAGATCTTACCACAAATTCATAAATGAGCCTAAGTTTCCTGGTAACCCAATAAAATGAGGATTCAGTGTCATATTCAGTTCACTTTGAAGGAAATGATATATGTCTTTCTTGCCTTTGTGGACTTGATTCTTTTGGTTATACTGACACAGTGGTACCTCAGAAAATATCAGTTCTATTTTTTTTTTGCCCCCCCCCCTTTTTTTGTCTTTCTCCATCACTTCCAGTTATTGTGAAGTACCTAGTTCAAGGCCTACCACACAAAAAGTTACTCAATGTATTTTAGTTCTGTGCTTTCCTTAAAGTTGATAAATCTTAAACTTGTGAGGTCATTTCTAGACCTAACACATTAGCATGGGCTTGAGATTTCAGTGGCTTCAAATTAAATTCATTCAAATATGATTTATCTAACAATTTTTAAAAATATTTTATATTGATTGTTTTAAGGGGAAGACAGAAGACAATCATGTTCATTACAAGCCCCACCTCACCTTTGATATATTTGGGGTAGGGATGAAGAGGATTATATTTTATTTTGAACATCAACAAAACAAAATAAAAAGATGGTAGGAATAAATTGAAAACAAAGGGTGCATTTACAGGAGGAAACAATGAACTAAAACTTATCAAGACTGTACATACATATACACCGGGTTAAGAACAGACATGGAAAAATGATCAGAGGACAGAATTTTCAATTGTATATGAATTAGCTCTTATCCTAGGAATTTGTTCATGTATTAGCACATATAATTTTTACCGAAGTTATGAAATATATCTTAATTTCATTCATTTAACAATTAAGTAAAGTGGAGGTACTGAGAAGTTGAGCTTTATCCACAGTTACTCAGTAGGAAAAAACAGTCAAGGTTTTAACCTAGCAATTTGACTTGAGATTCCACATATCCACCACCGTATATTAATTTTTGTGGTTTAAAAATATATCAACTTTTGGGATGCAGCCAAAGTTGTCCTAAAAGGGAAGTTTATAGCAATGCAGGCCTATCTCAAGAAACAAGAAAAATCTCAGATAAACAACTTAACCTAACACCTAAAGGAGCTAGAAAAAGAAAGAAAAACAAACAAAATAAAATCAGCAAAAGGAAGGAAATAATAAAGATTAGAACAGAAATAAATTATATAGAAACAAACAAACAAAATAACAATAGAACAGATCAATGAAGCTGGGAGATGGTTCTTTGAAAAGATCAATAAAATGGATCAACCTCTAGCAAGACTCATAAGAAAGAAAGAAAGAAAGAAAGAAAGAAAGAAAGAAAGAAAGACTTAAACAGAATCATTAATGAAAGAGAAGAAATAAACAATACCATAGAAATTCACACAATTGTAATGGAATATTATGAAAACCCATATGCCAACAAACTGTATAACATAAAAAAATGGATAAATTACTAGAAACATATTATCTACCAAAACTAAAGCAGGAAGAAATATAAAATTTGAACAGACAGATTACTAGCAATGAAATTGAACCAGTAATCAGAAAATTCCCTAAAACAAAAGTCCAGGACCAGATGGTCTCACAGGCAAATTCTACCAAACACTTAAAGAGTTAACATCTATTCCTCTCAAACCATTCCTAAAAATCCAAGAAGAAGGGAATCTTCCAAATGCATTCTATGAAACCAGTGTCACCCTGATACCAAAATCAGATAAAGACAACCACAAAGGGAAAAAGAGAGAGAGGGGGAACTGTAGGCCAATATCTCTAATGAATATAGATGCAAAAATCCTCAACAAAGTAATAGCAAATCAAATCAACAATACATTAACAAAATCATATGCCACAATAAAGTAGGATTTATTCCCAGGTTACAAGTATGTGCAGTTCAATATTCACAAAACAATCAGCAAGACACATCACATCAATAGCAGAAAGGGATAAGAACCATTTCAATAGATACAAAACATTTGACAAAGTATAACATTCATTATGATAAAAACCCTAGGCAAAGCAGGTCTAGAGGGAACATTTCAATGTAATAAGGGCCTTATAAGAAAAACCCACAACCAATACTTAATGGTGAGAAACTGAGAACAAGACAAGAATATCCACTCTCACCACTTTTATTCAACACAGTACTAGAAGTCCTAGCTACAGTAATTAGAAACATAAAGAAATAGAAGGCATCCAAATTGGTAAGAAGAAGTAAAATTTTCACTATTTGTGGATGACATGGTACTCTATATAGAAAACCCTGGGTGTTCTGGTGTGGCTCAGTTGGTTAAGCATCCAACTCTTGATTTGGCTCAGGTCATGATCTCAAGGTTATGAGATTGAGCCCTTCATCAGGCTCCACACTGGACATGGAGCCTGCTTAATATTTCCTCCCTCTCTCTATATATCTCCCTCCTGCTCTGTCCGAAAGAAAGAAAGAAAGAAGAAAACTCTAAAGACGCCACCAAAAAACTACTAGAAATTATAAATGAAATCAGTAAACTCACAGGATATGAAGTCAATGTACAGAAATCTGTTGCATTGCTATAATTAAGAAGCACAGAAAGTGAAATTAAGAAAATAATCCTATTTACAATTACATCAAAAACAATAAAATATCCAGAAATAAAATTAACCAAAAAGTGAAAGACCTGTACTCTGAAAACTATAAAACACTAATGAAAGCAATTCAAGATAATGAAATGTGACAAAAAGGTATACTATGTCTAAGGGTTGGAAGAACAAATATTAAATGTCTATACTACCCAAAGCAAACTACAGATTTCATGTAATTCCTATCAAAGTACCAACAGCTTTTTCCACAAAACTAGAACAAACCATACTAAAACTTGTATGGAACAACAAAAGACCTCAAATAGCCAAAGTAATCTTGAAAAAGAAAAACAAAACTGGAGGTATCACAATTCTAAATTTCAAGTTGTATTACAAAGCATTAGTAATTAAAACAGTATGGTACTGGAATAAATATTGACACAGAAATCAGTGAAATAGAACACAAAAGCCAGAAATAAACCCATAATTATGTGATCGATTCTTTGACAAAGGAGAATAAATATCGAATTCAAAAATGGTGTTGGGAAAACGAGACATCTATAAGCAAAAGAATGAAACAGGACAATTTTCTTATACCATGCAGACAAGTAAACTCAAAATGGATTAAGGACCTAAATGTGAGACCTGAAACCGTAAAAATCCTTGAAGAGAGCATAGGCAGTAATCTCTCTGACATCAGCTATAGCAACATTTTTCTATATATGTTTCCTGAAGCAAGGGAAATAAAAACAAAAATAAACTATTGACCTACATCCAATAAAAAGCTTCTACACAGAAAAGGAAACAATCAACAAAACTAAAAGGCAACTGGGGTTCCTGGGTGCTCAGTCATTAAGCATCTGCCTTTGGCTCAGATCATGATCCCAGTTTTCTGGGGTTGAGCCAGCATTGGGCTCCTTGCTCAGTGGGAAGCCTGCTTCTCCCTCTGCCTGATCCTCCCCTGGTCGTGCTTGTTTGCTCACTCACTCTTTCTATCTTTCAAATAAATAAATAAAATCTTAAAAAAAAAAAAAAAAAACTAAAAGGCAACCTATGGAATGGAAAAGATATTTATAAATAATATGTCTGCTAAATTTTTAGTATCCAAAATATGTAATAAAAAACTTATAAAACTCAATAAGCCAAAAACAAATATCTAATTTAAGACTGGGCAGAAGACATGAACAGACATTTCTCCAAAGATGACATCCAGATGGTCAAAAGACACATGAAAAGAGGTTCAACATCACACATCATCAAAACTACATTTCACATCTGTCGCAATGGCTTAAAACACACAGACACACAGACACACACACACACACACACACATACATACAAGAAACAAGTTTTGGTGAGGATGTGGAGAAAGGGAAACCCTCTTGCACTGTTGGTGGGAATCCAAACTGGTACAGCCACTATGGAAAATAGGATGGAGGTCCTCAAAAAATTAAAAATAGAGTTACCCTATGATATAGTAATCATACTGCTGTGTATTTACTCAAAGACAGCAAGAACACTAATTTGAAAGGACACATACATCCCTGTTTATTGCAGCATTATTTACAAAGCAAACTATGGAAGCAGTCCAAGTGTCCATCAATAGATGAATGGATAAAGAAGATGTGGGGTGTACATATAGAAAGAGTATAATGCTAAGCAAAATAAGTCAACCAGAGAAAGATAAATACTCTACATTTTCACATATATGTGGAACTTAAGAAACAAATGAGCAAAGGAAAAATAAAAGATGGAGAGAGAGAGAGAGAAATCAAGATATAGACTCTTAACTATAGAGCACGAATGATTACCAGAGGGGCAGTGGGTGGGGGAATGGAGAAAATGGGAGATGGGAATTAAAGAGTACACTTAAAAAATATCAACTTAATAACCTATGAGAGACAGAATAATTCTATGAATGACCAGAATAAGAAATAAATAATGGAAAGTGCAAAGACAGCTTTTCTTTTGAAAATAGAATTAAATAAATAGGAAGAACTTTGCAATGGTCCTGAGAGGAATAAAGGACCTGAGTTTATTTAAGAGAGATTTTTGTTATGGAAGCACTTCCTAGTACTGCTGCTGTTGCAAAGGAAAACTTGTGTTTATATCTTAGACTTTATCTGTTCTTACATTCAGGAAATGACAAACCCTAATTCTCAGCAAAGAGGACTCATAGTAAAGTTCTTTGTCATGCCTTGAGACCTGTGCTCATTATACCTTAGCAGTATTTGTTTGGCTCTGGTATGAAATTGGATAAAAGATGGAGATAGAACACTTGCATGGCAAATGGTTGCCCTGTTGTAGATGGCAGCCTGTATATCATTTAATCTATGAAACATAATTGCAATTGATGTGACATCTGTGTCCATAGCTAGGAAATCCATAATAGCAGCCTGGAGAGCCCCACAATTAGACATGCAGCAAAACAGAAATGGAGAGTGGATTGTGCAAGCAAATGAGGAGCTACAAACAATAGCTAGCCTGGTGACTGAAAGAATTTCCATATTAGAATGGACACATTTGTATTGTTTCATTTATTTAAGCATGGCTCAGCATGTGGCTGACTGCTGTGAAATCTGTAACTTAGTTTTCAGAATGGCTTTGAGGGTTGTTTTTGTTTTTGTTTTATCAATGGTAGAAGCAACAAGGTTGTAAAAGCATACTCAAAATTTTTGAGATGTGTCTAGATATGAATCAAAGTGCAAAATTTCAAGGAAATGAAAATAAATGTTGACTTTTTATTTTAATATGTTTCTAATGTTTTCCTTTCAATATGTTACTTTTAAAAAAATATCGACTTCTTGTATAATGTGAATTCGTAATTAACTCTAGCATAGAAATAATTTCATCAGAGTCCCATCTTTCTTTTTGTGCCCCTAGGCATTTACATTCTTACGTGAGTCATAGAATTTAAAAGTTGACTTAGAAGTTACCTAAAAGAAGAGTGGAAAATATCCCATTCAGTCACAGTTAGTGTTTTGGTTACAAATGAATATATATATATATATATATATATATATATATATATATATGATTTTAAGAGTGTGAAAGAGAGTACACGAGACAGGGTAGGGTCAAAGGGAGAGAACTGAACAGAAAGCTATGCAGGACTAGATCCTGGGACTCCAGGATCATGACCTGAGCCAAAGGAAGTCACTTAACCAAATGAGTCACCCAGGGACCCAATCCAAATATATTCTGATACTAATATTAAGCCATATCTAAAAGAAACGTAACTGGTGACAATAAGGTGTTGGTTTTGACATCGTTCAAATCCCCATATTATCACTGTTTAACTCCTGAATGCTTGGGCTGATTATCTAACCTCTCCTAGCCTTAGTTTCCCGTAAAAATGGTAAAATTGTAACTACCGCACAGGAATTTTATAAGAAATAAATGATGTGATGTATTGTAGAATGACTACATTCTAAAGTCAGAATTACCTGACTTTATTGTGACATGTAGCTTATTTGTTCATTAAAAATTGGTTAAACCAGAAACGTATAGGATTCCAGATGCCTTGGAAATTATCAGTATGATTAGCACAGAAAATGGAGAGTGATGTGTACTTCTTACTGATTTCCATGAAGGTCAGTCAAGAGTTTCGTCTGTATAAGAAAATGCCTCACTCAATGCCTAGAACCTGGCTCAACATATATTTGCTCTTTTCTCTTCTTTTCCCTCACTGGGAATTCAGTGGAATCACGGAGAATTCCAAAACCAATTGTTTTCTTGTAGTTGTTTCAAAGGAATTATTTTCTTTCTGATTTAGAAAATGTATCTTTATAATAATAATAACAATAATAATAATCAGCAAATATAGGTTAGCTTTTTAAAAAAATTTATTTATTTTTTCAATTTCTTTTCAGTGTTCCAGAATTCATTGTTTATGTACCACACCCAGTGCTCCATGCAATACGTGCCCTCCATAATACCCACCACCAGGCTCACCCAACCTCCCACACACCTCCCCTCCAAAACCCTCAGTTAGCTTTTAAAATAGGTTAGCTTTTAAAAGAAAACAGAACTGTTATTTTCATAACATGCAAGTCACATTTAGATGTCATATTATTAATGCAAATTGTACTATCAGTAAAACATCATCATGGAGGACAAGGGGTGTTAGAGAGGAAAAGGGAGTTGGGGTAAATTGGAAGGGGAGGTGAACCATGAGAGACTATGGACTATGGAATCTGAGGGGTTTGAAGTGGCGGGGGGTGGGAGGTTGGGATACCAGGTGGTGGGTATTAGAGAGGGCACGGATTGCATGGAGCACTGGGTGTGGTGAAAAAATAATGAATACGGTTTTTCTGAAAATAAATTAATTAATAACAAAACAAAACAAAACAACAACAAAAACATCACTGAGAAGCTCAAAGCACATTTCAGACTTTGGAAATAATTCTCACAAAATTATCTTTGGAGCTAGTGACAGGATCATATTGGTCCTTACTGTCCCTCTCACTGAGGTGGCAGTAAGGGTCCGTTTTACTCTTGGAAATGGGAAGAAAATTCTCTTTCCTCCTTCCTGAGGGAGCTCTTGATCCATATCTTTCTTGAAGAAAATGGTATTGGAGAAGGCTCAAATTTATTAATTTGACAGAGAGAGATCACAAGTAGGCAGAGAGGTAGGCAGAGAGAAAGGAAGGGAAGCAGGCTCCCTGCTGAGCAGAGAGCCCGAAACCAGGCTCCATCCCAGGACCCTGAGATCATGACCTGAGCCGAAGGCAGAGGCTTTACCCCACTGAGCCACCCAGGCACCCCAACATTTATTTACTTTTATAATTAACTTTTTATTATGTTATGTTAGTCACCATACAATACCTCATCAGTTTTTGATGCAGTATTCCATGATTCATTGTTTGCATATAACAGCCAGTGCTCCATGCTATATGTGCCCTCCTAAATACCCATCACCCAGTTACCCTATTCCCCAACCCCACCTTCCCTCTAAAACCTTCAGTTTGATTCCTGAAGTCCATAGTCTCTCATGGTTTATCTCCCCATCTAATTTCCCTCCCTTTATTTTTCCCTTCCTTCTCCTAATGTTCTCCATCCCATTCCTTATGTACCACAAATAAGTGAAACTGTATGATAACTGTCTTCCTCTGTTTGACTTATTTCACTCAGCATAATCCCCTCCAGTCCCATCCATGTCAATGCAAATGTTGGATATTCATCCTCCCTGATGGCTGAGTAATATTTCACTGTATATATGGACCACAACTTCTTTACCTATTCGTCTGTTGAAGGGCATCTTGCTCCTTCCACAGTTTGGTTATTTTGGACATTGCTTCCATGAACATTGGCGTAGCTCTATTTTTAACTTTTTGAGGAACCTTCACACTGTTTTCCAAAGTGGCAGCACCAACTTACATTCCCACCATAATGTAAGAGTGTTCCCCTTTCTCCACAACCTCCCCAACATTTGTTGTTTCTTGTCTTGTCAAATTTTGCCACTCTAACTAGTATAAGGGAGTATCTCAATGTGGTTTTGATTTTAATTTCCCTGATGGCTAATGATGTTGAACATTTTTTCATGTGTCTGTTACATGGCAATTAATATTAAAGAAGTTCTGTGAATTTGTTTTTTATTAGAAGTGAATCTAAGAGCTATTCATGCTCTTGGTCAGGCAACATAACATGTAAGATTAGTAGAAATAGAATTACCAGGGAATGAAGTCATGGCTAAGGAATGAAGACAAGGGCATCTCTTGTTCCTACAGATATATAGATGATATAGATATAAATATAGATAGATATAGATATAGATAGATATCTATCTATGTATCTATATATATATATGATTTTCAATTTACTAGACTATGGTGTTGCTCATATATTGGCAACAAAATTGCCACAGATTTTCCCCTGAGGTTCTTTTGGTAACTATAGCTTAGTTTAGTCTCCAGTGTGGGTTGGAACATGTTAAAGAGAAACATTTTTTCTTTCTTTCTAGCATTTGATCAAATAAGTACCATTTGACTATGCCTTCTCTCCCTCTAAGTACACTAACATTAAGTCACCAATCTGTAATTGTGGGCATGATGACTAACATTTTCTTTTTACTCTTTTTCTCAAATTTGAGTTCCCATCAAGGACTCCATAAAGCATATCTTGTCAAGTTAAGTGGTTAATGCTGGCTAATTGAACACTATAATAAAAAAGTGGGGAAAAAAGGCAAGTGGTTAAGCATTTGTGGTAGTTTTTATTTGAAATGTGCACAAGGTTTATAGGTTTTCATTAATGCTAATGGTTCATCTGAGTGAAAAGTGTGTTGAGACAGGTACTCCTCTGAATGTGATTTTCAGATCTCATTCACACACAGCTGCTCTCATGGAAGGGTAAGGCAAAGATTATTTCTGCCAAAGTACGTATTTTTCACACAACTAAAGGTGGGGCTCTTGAAGCACTGACACATTTTCTAAAAACCAGATATATTATTTATTCTGTTTTTATATATGTAGTAATTGGCAAACTAGAAATAATGGAGAATTATCAGTCATCTTCTTCCCTTCTGGCTTGGCACTCACTGTGGGAGCTAATGAATGTGATGGTAAGAATTTATCTGTCGTCTTGTGGCTACTGGGACTACTTGGCAGTCATTTTCATAGATACCTAGCTGTTGTTGTGGTTCTGTCTCCAGGGCCAAATAGGATCTCAGTGGTGCATCTAGAGATGATACTAGTCCAATGAAGTACTTTCATGGTATTTGGATAAATGCTGCATGACAAATTTTAAATTCATTTTTATTTTTGGGTATGATATCAGATACTAATGTTCCTGATTCTAAAGGTCAGAAGCCATGGTAATAAAGAAACCTAATACATTTTTAGCTTTCAACAAAAAATCACATCTTCTTTTGTAGCCAGTGTAAATTGGGACTCTTAAGGTTGCAATTTCAAAAATATGTTCCCAAACTCTCATAAGCATAGAGGAAACATACTGCTTTTTTATAACATAAAAGTCTAAGGAAAAAAATGGGGTCTCTACTAAAGAGTAAGCCTGGGACAGTGGACACTATGAGGGTCCACAGATAGTTCAGGAAGCCATTTTGTATTCTGAGGAGTCAGAAATTCCAAACTCTTCTTGCTTCCAAGTTGCATACAGTAAAACCAAGGAATCTGTGGGTAGAACTGAAACATCCCATGTGAGAGCAGAGCACTAGAAACTCTTATTCTATTAACTTCCCTTGAAAAGATCCCTAGGATACAGGTGATCCAGAGCCATTCCACTGCTTAAGTCCTAGACAGAAGCTTCTCTCTGGCTTTGTGGATAAAGAATAAATTTGGGATACATCACTATAACTAAGAAGCAAGATACACTTAAGAAAGGTTATAAATAAATAAATAAAAGGAACGTTACTGGGACTGAGATAAGGGATATATTTTTCATATAACTTCAAGTTATATAGTAAATTAAGATAAAATACAGTAAATAAAAGAAAATAGTAATAAAAGAAAAAGTATATGGTTTTACAGATACTCTTTTTATCGGAATGTCTAACAGTAGGGCGTAAATACCATATACCAGGGAACTGAGAAGTTATATGAATAAAATTGTTTAAAGTGGAAAGAACATGAAGGGTGTGGAATTCACTCCTGGTGACTCTAAAATGTTCTGCTGAAGGAGCACACAGAGGCAACTATAGGCTGAGAGAAGAGTCCCCAACAGCCAATTACCTACCAATTATGCCACTAAAGCAGCTAGGAACTTGGCAGCTAGACAGATCATGAAAATAGTTTTAAAAGTTCCCATGGTGTCTAAGAGAATCAGCCTGGAGAAATGCATTAAGAAACAAAATTGTAGGCTTACTTCTTTAATACATCACAAATCCTGCAGGTTAACTTATCATACTCATTGATCAAGTGTTGATGATTCTTATAGAAATGAAAATTTACTCTAAGACTATAGGCAACTAATAAAATTCCCTTGGCAATAATAATTCAGAGATACGAGAGGATATTTTAAATCCAATATTTTGAGTCCAATAGCTATTGATTATTTCTTCTTTCATTAAAAATTGAAAAAAATTTGTATTTCTTCCTCTTGTGTAGTTTTATTTTGAACACCATATTGCTTCAGACTAAATATTCTATCTGAGCTCAAGACAGACAGTATTTTCAACTCCATAGGAAGTCATGATTGCCAAGAAAAGATTTCAAACTGGCAGGTCAATTAGGAGTACAGAACCCCTGCCTCTAGGCAAATTTCCATGCTGACTCAGAGCAGCATGTCAATGGCTCTTCTCTGCTGGCAAGGTATATGACCTTACCAAATTTACATTTTCTTTTCAGAAAAAAAGAGTACTGAAGAATTTTATAACTCACTTTCAGAATATAATTGTGGCTTCAAGGATCACAATAATACTAAAATTTAAAAACTGGATTAAATTCTTAAATTCAATAATGATTGCTTGGAAATCTCTTCACAATTATTTTCAACTAAGGGTATTTTAGAAATTTTTGTAAATTAGAAATAAAGTATACTTATTCAACAGTTACTGGGAAAGCAGATTAACTGTCCTGTTTAACATGTTAGAAATAGTTATTTCAGCTTTCTCTAATTTAACCGGAGAGGAAAATCAGTATGTGTTTAAGTAAGAGTCATGTATCCTAGCCCACAGTTATATTCACCATAGGGCTGCTGCTATCTACCCGTATTAGCAGTAAAGCAGTACATTTTGGTAGGGGAGGGAGGCGCTGCATTTTTTTCTTCTTCAAAATTTTGGTAAGCAATTTAAGGAATACATATTTTTTTTTTTAAAAATTATTAAATGAGTACATCTCATTTTGAGAAATTGCTTCTGGACCTGTCAAGTAAAATTTTAAGGTAAATTTAAGTATAACAGGTATATATATTTTTTCAAAGAACCCCTATAGTGACTTAGTTGGTTAAACAAAGAATCCTTTAATAATATGTCCTTCAGTTTGTTTCTACTGTTCTTATCATTCATGTGGAACAGAAACTCATTCAAAATACCGTGTGTAAGGAGTGCATAGCTCTGAAAAAAAAAAAAAACAAAAAACAAACAAACAAACAAACAAAAACCCATGAGAGCAGCAATAGCAGGAATTTTTTTAAAAAGAGTGTAGATGTGCTCATAAAGACTGGAACCAAAAACCTTCAAGAATGGAGATACTGCCCCTTTCTCCTATGTTTCTATCTTTCCTCTTATACCTTCTGATCTCTCATGACGGGCTTTTCTGATCTACGTGAACTCTGTCTCCTAGCTTCTTATTACTCATAACTATGGCTTCCCATGTGATCTTGGGGCTCCAACTCTTCGTTTGTATCCTTCTAATCTCAGCTCCAACAACAAACTATGTCTCTCCAGTCACGGTAAAGTCTGAGTGACTCACTTCACCTTTTATAGCTTAAGGATTTGCTGCTTTAGAACAAGAGGCTAACCCTAAGACCAGTCAGCTGCACCGGGCATGTTATATATATGTGATATGAAATAGAACTATTTAAGGGCTATACTTTCTGCATATTCTGAGTGTGAGGAAGATGACCTTAAAAGGGAATTAATTCTGTGGGAGAAATTCTGAGACATTCAGAGGCTTGGCTTGCCTGGTGAAATTTTTATACTTCTCTTAGCTTTATTTGTTTTCATTTTTTCATAAAGTATGTATTTTAAGTGTGTGTGTGTGTGAGAGAGAGAGAGAGAGAGAGACAGACAGACAGACAGAGACAGAAACAGAGAGAGAGACAGAAAGAGAGTTGACATTGTGGTTACTTCGGAAGCTTCTACTCCCTTTCATTCAACATAAAAAAGCCAGTCATGTGATTTGAATGGCTTTGACCTCATCCTCATTTCCAGTGGTAGACCAATTCCAAACCATTCAGGCCAGCCACTTGTTAATAGTAATTGATAATCTGAGACCTATGACATTTAGTATTTCAGTTTTCTTGGGTAAGGAAATATCCTAATTGAATCAATCAAAATAAAGCCTGAGACTATTGTATGATTTTCAGTAATGTGAGGTTCTCTCTCTTCCTGCTTGGTATGAATGATGAAGCATGTGGTGTCTGAAGCTTGATCACGGAATGGGCAATCAGTTACTGTTGAGGTGAGTCAGTCTTACAACTGAACACACGCCACCTATGTTTGAGCTTCTGAATTAAGCCTCACAGCATATTTCTTTAAATGTTTCTAGTTCCCTATTATTTCACTAAGTTACTTAAAAATGGAAGATTTCCAACTAATAAAGTCTATTGTATTTTTCTTAGATAAAATTTATTGAATAAGAAACTTGACTTTTACTTAAGTATTAGCTCTACATAAAACACTATGTTTAATTTAGGTTAATATCCAGTAAACTCTATTTCATAAAAAAGTAGAGGTGGGTGAAAACGGATTCTAGGAAGGTTGGGCAAACAGTGGGACAAGGTGAGAAAATTGTCAATTACCATGAGTTCTGTGCAGGCTTGAACAAGGGAGAGAAAAAATTTTTTCACCGTGTAATATAATAAATCCTTTAGTAGCTGTTGTACCAATTAAGGGGATGGATTATGGGTTACATTTTCAACTTTAGTTCCTTTTGAGTCTATTCTGCTTGTTTGCAGCTTAACCATGAGGAACAAGAGCCTTTTTTTTTTTTTAATCCTCTTAGAGTGGAATGCTCTTTCACTGGCAGAACTCAAAGTCAGCACTGGCTGTGGAAGGTGGTGGTAGTTCAAGGAGGTTTGCAGAACTTTGTGCT
Source organism: Mustela nigripes (assembly GCF_022355385.1). NCBI lineage: Eukaryota > Metazoa > Chordata > Mammalia > Carnivora > Mustelidae > Mustela > Mustela nigripes. Next base: position 122,530,425 of record NC_081568.1, read on the forward strand.
CCTAACCAGAACCTGAGTAGAGCTGTAGGCCGATGTGATGTGGACTGTGGAAGAATGTCCTGGACTGAGACATGTCTATGAGCACTGAACAGTGGACAGGGAGCATACTTCATGGAAATGACCAGAACAGAGGCCAAGAAGATGACTGTGTGGGTGGTTTATGCCTCTGGATGACTGGAGCAACTCCAAGGCAGCAATTGGTTCTAGGCAGGCATACCTGGAGAGGGGAGTACCACATAGGAGGAAACTCTTCATCTAGGTGCTCTAAGATCAGGAAATACACTCTTGGAGAAGGTAGAGCTTTCAGGAAAATGTACTGTATATTAAAGCTAGAGGAAACTTGGAGATCAGTATTTGCCAACATAGGTCTCTTGTAATAGTATTTCTTTGATATATTAATAGATGTGTCATAAAAGGAGATTTTGGAGGGCATTATCTAGTTAAATACACTCAATTTTTTTCTTTTTTAAAAAAAGATTTCATTTATCTATTTGTCAGAGAAGGACACAGAGAGAGTACAAGCAGGTGGGGCAGCAGCTGAGGGAGCCGCAGCTCAGCAGGGAGCCTGGTGTGGGGCTATTCCAGGACCCTGGGATCATGACCTGACCTGAAGGCAGATGCTTGACTGACTTAGCCACCCAGGCATCCCACAGAGAGGGATTTTCAAAATAATTTAAGATATTTATTTACTGTTAGGAAAATCAGGGTCTCATTAATATGTACTGTGAATCTACTATTCAGTGTGTGCTCGCTCTTTACTTCTTAGGCCCCCTCTCCTTTTTTCTTTTTCCTCTTTCTCTTTCTTTCTTTTCCTCTCCTTTCCTTTTCTTTCTTTCTCTTTCTCTCTCTTTATTTTCCCCCTCCCTTCCTTCATGCCTTCATTCCTTCCTTCAAAATCATTACTTGGCAGTGAACTCATGGAATATATCTTAGAAATGTTATTTGAGTTTTTTTTTTTTTTCATGAGTGACTCTTTTTTTTTCTTCAGCATAACAGTATTCATTATTTTTGCACCACACCCAGTGCTCCATGCAATCTGTGCCCTCCATAATACCCACCACCTGGTACCCCGACCTCCCACCACCCGCCCCTTCAAACCCTCAGATTGTTTTTCAGAGTCCATAGTCTCTCATGGTTCACCTCTCCTTCCAATTTCCCCCAACTCCCTTCTCCTCTCTAACTCCCCATGTCCTCCATGCTATTTGTTATGCTCCACAAATAAGTGAAACCATATGATAATTGACTCTCTCTGCTTGACTTATTTTACTCAGCATAATCTCTTCCAGTCCCGTCCATGTTGCTACAAAAGTTGGGTATTCGTCCTTTCTGATGGAGACATAATACTCCATAGTGTATATGGACCACATCTTCCTTATCCATTCGTCCGTTGAAGGGCATCTTGGTTCTTTCCACAGTTTGGTGACCGCAGCCATTGCTGCTATAAACATTGGGGTACAAATGGCCCTTCTTTTCACGACATCTGTATCTTTGGGGTAATCTCTTCGATATCAGACACAGCAACTTCTTTCAAGATATGTCTCCAAAGGCAAAGGAAACAAAAGTGAAGATGAACTTTTGGGACTTCATCAAAATCAAAAGCTTCTGCACAGCCAAGGAAACAGTCAAGAAAACAAAGAGGCAACCCACGGAATCTGAGAAGATATTTGCAAATGACAGTACAGACAAAAGGTTGATATCCAGGATCTATAATGAACTCCTCAAACTCAACACACACAAAACAGACAATCATATCAAAAAATGGACAGAAGATATGGACAGACACTTCTCCAATAAAGACATACAAATGGCTATCAGACATATGTTCATCATCACTAGCCATCAGGGAGATTCAAATTAAAACTACATTGAGATATCACCTTACACCAGTTAGAATGGCCAAAATTAGCAAGACAGGAAACAACATGTGTTGGAGAGAATGTGGAGAAAGGGGAACCCTCTTACACTGTTGGTGGGAATGCAAGTTGGTGCAGCCTCTTTGGAGAACAGTGTGGAGGTTCCTCAAGAAATTAAAAATAGAACTTCCCTATGACCCTGCCATTGCACTCCTGGGTATTTACCCCAAAGATACAGATGTAGTGAAAAGAAGGGCCATCTGTTATTTGAGTTTAATCATGACATGCTTCAGACAAGGAAACTGAGGCCTAGACAGATGATTCAGCTCAACTCAGCTCAACTGGTTGAGTTGATGAGGATCAAAGTGTGAATTAGTGACATTTTTAAAATGTAGACATGCACCCAAGCTTTACTTTCTCTCTCCCCCATGATGATTTCTCTCTTCTGTAACACTTAACATGCAATAGTCTCAATTTCTTTTAAGAAATATTCCCTCTCATTCATCTTGCCTGGTGAATTTTTAAATATAATTGTAAACTGTTAACTATGTAAACATTCATCAAATTTCTAAGTGGTGCGTCCAAGTCAATGGATGCTTGATTCCTTAAAAAATAAGTGGATCCTTTGTGTCACAGAGACCTCTAGCACAACAGTTATGAATGCCTTATAAAACGATAACATCTTCAATAAATAGACTGAATACTGTACAAACAGGAGTTTGTGAAGACATCTATTTTATAGAGTTTCTCACTAAAATGGAAGTACCTATATTTATTGTATCTTAGCCATTGTTAAGAAGGACCTGTTAGGACATGAAAATTGGTTTCCTTCATAAGGCAGATTCAACTTTTATATTTTTCTAAATATAAAAATACACTCTTGACTATAGAAAAAGAATATTGAAATTATATGAGCAGATTGCCTTATGCTACATTTTAAGGAGTAGTATAAAACACTCCATAAATGCTATAGCTATTTATCTTCGTATTTCTCTGAAACACTTAGAGAGAGCCCATGGTGTGCTGGAAGATTGGAATCTCAGATTATATCTTAGTAAATATTGCAAAATCCATTTCAAATAGTTGAGTAAGTTTTCATAGTTCAGTGAAGTGTGAGGCCAAAAGGATGGAATATATAGGAAGAGTCATTCAGTCAGTCAGTAGGAAAATGTAAGAACTTGTCATTTTTAGCATGCGTAATTATAAATTGTAATTCAAAAAAACCAATTAAGTGGAAACTAAATACGGACAATGCCAAGCCTGATTTTCAGTAGGAGCATTTCATATAATTGTTCAAATGTAGAATAACAATGCCAAACTCTATTAAAATCTTGACATATTATAAAGTATTGAATAACACACAGAATCAAGTTTGATGAGGTAAACTCTTTTGAGTTATATATAAATAGAAAAATCAAGTGACTTGTATAAAGAGTGGAAAACAGTTTATTAATTATTATATCACAATAGATAAAATCATAAAGGTTGATTCAGTATAGGTTTGCGTAAAACAATGTCATCTTTCTGTAGGAATGATGAAGTCAGTCTAATATCAAATAAGCCTATTTCATTGTAAAGACTAGACTTAAAAATTCAGCACATTAACTTCAGTTCATAAACAAAGCTTGTCATGAACAAGTTTGGTCGCTAGGATCATGAAAGGTAGGACATAATTTGAGGGAAAAGGAATCAAATATGGACTCACCAAAGTAGAATAAGCAATCTGAATATTTCTACTCTGTCTTGATCTCAAAGGGAAATGCTGTGAAGAGGTTAGGAGATATCTGGAATGTAGACCAAAGACCCACTTGTTTGGGTGACATAATGTTTAGCTCTGAGAAGTTTGGAGAAAGCTAGGTGGGTGGAGACTGAGCTATGGTGCTTTCTCTCCATAACCTCTATCAACTGTGGGAAACTCCAACTTCTCTCACTTGGAGCCTTCAGCTACCCATTCATTAAGCTTTGCTACAGGCATTTAGTACTTCCATCTCCAAGGCTTTTAAAGGCATAGTCAAAGCAGTTTCCAATCAAGACCTGTAAAATGGTTATTTCTATTTGAACTCAGAGGAGAAGAAATAGACTTTTTCCCCTGCAGAAGCATGTTCTGTTCTGATAATGTCTTCCTTATGCCTCCCAATAGATGGAAGTGCTCTTTAACCCATTATGGAAAGATTTCTGTAGCAAGAGAGTGAGGAACAATGATGGAACCTTATTAACAAACTCATATCTGTAATATGCTGCATAAGGCAGATTCACTGGGAAACTATTGGCCCAAGTTTCAAGTCCCTAGCTTAGACGAGCCTGTTCTGAGACCCTGGAAGGAGCCTTTGCAATGTTTTCACGTGATCGTATGTTTGTATAATATTTGTAAAAGTACCATACTTTGTTTCATTTCTTTTGAACAGCCTCCACAAAATATAGAACTGTAGATGAGAGAACCTTACTGCTTCTCTCATATGCTAAGAAAACTGACTTTTCATGTTTTTATATTTTATATTTTATATTTCTGATCTAATCATATCCAATCCTTGGATAGCAGGTTTTTAGTTTTGTTGTTGTTTTGTTTTAGGTTTCTAAACTGCAGCATCTCAGTACCTTCTGATGTTTGCATCTCCTTTTCATGTAACTCTGTTGCACTTGTCTCTTTTGACTATACTTTCAGTTTTCAGTGTTATGGTCCCAATTTTCTTTTCCCCAACATATTCGGGGTAGGGTACTTGACCTTGTGGTGTGTTGCAAGGGAAAGAGAACAGTAAACTCTGTGTTTTATCTTTTTGGTCTTTGTTGGTTTCCATTTCATTGTTTTAGTTGAGCTAGAGCTAGATAGCATATATATTATTCTTAGGTATTTTTTGTTGTTTTGTTCTGTTTTATTTTCTTTTAAACCCTGTAAAAGCCGAATAGTTTTTTTTTAATATTTCAAGTTTATAGTTAACATATAATGTAACATTAGTTTCAGCAATAAATTTAGTGATTCGTCAGTTACATATAACACCCAGTGCTCATCCTAATAAGTTCCCTCCTTAACCTATCTCCCATCTAGCCCATCCCTCCATCAACCCTCAGTTTGCTCTCTTCAGTTAAGAATCCCTTATAGGGGGCCTGGGTGGCTCAGTGGGTTAAAGCCTCTGCCTTCAGCTCAGGTCATGATCCCAGGGTCCTGGGATCGAGCCCCACATCAGGCTCTCTGCTCAGCAGGGAGCCTTCCTCCTCCTCTCTCTCTGCCTGCCTCTCTGCCTCCTTGTGATCTCTGTCTGTCAAATAAATAAATAAAATCTTAAAAAAAAAAAAAGAAAAAAAAAGAATCTCTTATAGTTTGCCTCCCACTCTCCCACTCTTTTTTCCTTTCTCCTATGTTTATCTGCCTTGTTTCTTAAATTCTACATATTATTGTATTTGTCATTCTCGGATTGGCATTTATTATGTAACGTAATACACTCCGACTCCATCTACATTTTTGCAAATGGCAAGATTTCATTCATTTTGATGGCTGAGTAATATTCTTATATATAATAATTATATATGTATGTGTGTATATATATTATATATATAATGATTATACGTGTGTGTGTATATATATACATATATACACACTGTTCCACTATATGGTTGTGTGTGTGTGTGTGTGTCTGTGTGTGTACTACATCTCCTTCATCCACTCATCAGTTGATGGACATTTGGGCTCTTTCCATAATTTGGCTATTGTTGATAATGCTGCTGTTAACATTGGGGTGCATATGCCCTTTAAAATCACTATTTTTGTATCTTTTGGGTGAATACCTAGTAGTACAATTGCTGGGTCATAGTTCTTATTTAATTTCTTATCAGTGCTGCAGAACCTGATGTGTGTAAGCAACATTATCTATATGATCTGTAAAAAATACAGATTTTTTTAACCCCAGCTTCTGTAGCTTGCACCTTTCTCAATGATTGTGTAGTGGGTCTTGTCAACTTAGTTATCATTTCCTTGTCTCCCATAGGGCATGCAAAAACTTCCAATTACATTCACCTCAGTACATGTGGGAGCAAGTGGAGGGCTGAATATTTTAATCAAGGCTCCCCTTACAACTTCCTGCTGGACATTGGAACCCTGTGACTGTCACTCTCCACAATACCAAATGAGAGTAAGGGAAAGCCCTCTTGGCTTTTGACTTTTTCAACACATCTATTATAGGATTTTGCCATAGATTGCAATGTAGACCACAAAAATGCCCCAAATTCTTGTTTTCCTCATGTATTCATGTACATTGCAATGTAAATGTGCAGTTCTGTCCATGATGAGGTGGCGTCTATTTCTCCACTCTAAATTTGAGCTGGCCCAAGTGATTCACTTTGACCAAAAAAATGTGGTGGCAGAAGTGATGCTGTGCAAGTTCTCAAGCATAGGCTTTAAGAGGTTTTATAGTTTAGTTCTGTTTGGTCTCTGCCTTCACCATGATAGCAAGACTGAGATAAAATCCTGAATGATGAAAAGTAATGTGGAGCAGAGTGATTCATCCCAGCCAAGCTCACCCCATTTCAGCTACCAAAGGCCTCCTTGCTAACTGCAGACTCATAGACACATATGCCTGAGCCACTCAGATCAGCCTAACTTCATACTCAACCTATAGAATCATAATAATAATAATTGGTAGGCAACATAAGTTTTGTTATGGTTTGTTATATAACAATAACTGAGAGGTCAGTCCCTAAATCAATCCCCTTCTTCTGATGAAACTAAAATCTTTTTTTTTAAGATTTTATTTATTTATTTGATAGAGAGAGATCACAAGTAGGAAGAGAGGCAGGCAGAGAGAGAGAGAGAGAGAGGAGGAAGCAGGCTCCCTGCTGAGCAGAGAGCCCAGGATGCGGGGCTGGATCCCAGGACCCTGAGACCATGACCCGAGCTGTAGGCAGAGGCTTAACCCACTGAGACACCCAGGTGCCCCGAAACTAAAATATTTTTAAATTTTATTTCTTTACAGAATATCCTGAGTTATCTATAGCCATGACTTAATGATGCCAGAACTTTGTTTTATATATGTAGTGGGAAATCTGTAGTATTTGGAAGTCCATTCTTCGTTTCAACATATTATTTTCTCTAAGATCTCATAAAATACTCTTTGAAATTAAAGTAGAACAATGATCCCTTTGTGCTAGTTGTATCTGCCATCTCTTTCAGAGAATTTATGGCATTCATAGATTGTGTGGTGAGCCACAGGCAATCTGATTTGTAGCACATGAAACGATAATTGATAATCTTTCAATACGACTATTGTTGCAGACTTATTCTAGGATTATATTAAAATAAAAATCTGAGGAACATTTCAAGGTAACAATCATCTCCAAGTATAGCCAATACTGAATAAAATTTTTGTAGTTTCCAGCTTAATGATCAATAATAAAAATGATATGTATGAAGCTTTCTACATTTACAGATACCATGATCAATATATCTCATTTAGATACTTTAAAAAACTTTATAAGGCAGGCAAGGCATACATTATGATCTTTATTTTATGTAAAAGGAAATTGAGCCTTAGAGTATTTTTAAGTGGAAGTCCTGGAATCCATCTCAACTTTGGAAGAATGAAGTAGAAGAGACATTATATACATATCTAGATATAATATAAGGTAGAATGTGCCAAAGCATATAGAAAAGGTAAATATAGTGCTATAACTATTTAGAGGAGGGAGGAAGACATTACTTTTGCTGACAGATCAAAAGTGGTATTTGAATTGGGTTTATAGAAAAGGACATTAGCTGAGGAATATAACAATGAATCAAAGTCATAGACATCTATTAATATAAATACTACACTGATAATGGATTCTATTTAAAAAATTACCATTTCAAATTATGCAGAAAAAGCAACTATTTAAATTTGTTATTGATTTAAAAATCTAATAGCAAACTAAAATATAAGATACTTTTCTTAATTGAATAATGAGTTCCTTTCAAAAACCTAGAACAAACATCATACTTAAAGGTAAAATTTCAGGGGCACCTGGGTGGCTAAGTGGTTTAGGCCTCTGCCTTCGGCTCAGGTCATGATCTCAGGGTCCTGGGATCGAGCCCCACATCGGGCTCTCTGCTCAGCGGGGAGCCTGCTTCCCCCTCTCTCTCTGCCTGCCTCTCTGCCTACTTGTGATCTCTCTCTGTCTGTCAAATAAATAAATAAAAATCTTTAAAAAAAAAAAAGTAAAATTTCAAAAACATGCCAATTAAATGAGGAGCATGACAAGGATGTCTTCTAGGACCTGGGCTCGGGTGAAACCAGTAAAAACAAGGCTAACATTTGCATAACCCTCTGAGGGAGTGACCCCTTAAAGTTTGTACCTTAGGCCTCACACTGAATATTCTAGGCAATAGAACTAAAGACATGTAATTAATAAGATGATTTGAATAAGTCACATGAATAGAAAAAGAGAAAAAGCTGTTTTTGTTAACAAACCACGTAATAATGTTCAGATATCAAATATGTATCAGTCTGGGTTTTGAGAGGTGCCATTATGAACCCTAGACCCATCATGTTTCATTTCCAAAACTGAAAATCAGGAAAAAATTTTATAGCAGCATTCATAATTTTCATAGAAAGGCTTTTATAATTTTCATGAGCTAAATAACAAAAACCAACAGCAATCTTACAACTACCAATTTTTTTTTATTATGTTCAGTTAGCCAACATATAGTACATCATTAGTTCTTGATGTAGTGTTCAATGATTTATTAGCTTTGTGTAACACCCAGTGCTCATCACCTCTCCTTAATACCCATCACCCAGTTACACTATCCCCCAACCCCCTCGCTTCTGTAACCCTCAGTTTGTTTTCTGGAGTCCAGAGTTTTTCATGGTTTGTCTTTCTCTCTCTGATTTCTTCCCATTCAGTTTACCCTCCTTCCCCTATGGTCCTTGGCCCTATTCCTTAGGTTCCATACATGAGTGAAACCATATGATAATTGTCTTTCTCTGTTTGACTTATTTCACTTAACATAATCTCCTCCAGTTCCATCCATGCCGAGGCAAATGTTGGGCATTCATCCTTCCTGATGGCTGAGTAATATTCCATTGTATATATGAACCATATCTTCTTTATCCATTCATCTGTTGAAGGGTATCTCAGCTCCTGCCACAGTTTGGCTATTGTGGACATTGCTGCTATGAACATTGATTGGGGTGCATGTGCCACTATATCTGTATCTTTGGGGTAAATACCTAGTAGTGCAATTGCTGGGTCATAGGGTAGCTCTATTTTAATATCTCATGGAACTCCAAACTGTTTTCCAGAGTGGCTGAACCAGCTTCCATTCTCACTAACAGTGTAAGAGGGTTCCCCTTTCTCCACATCCTCATCAACTTTTATCAGCACATTAGCCTTGTTGAACACTTCTCTTAGTTGTGGGGAAAGTCTCTGGCTGGAGGTAAGTTTCCACATGAAACGAGCAATAGCTTTTCTTCACCCACATCAGTGCCTAACTTTTTCCTCTCCTACTCTTCTTCTCTGACCCTGTTTAATCAAACTCACCACATATTTTCAAGAAGTGTCCCACTGGTGGCACAGTTGGCAGTGTCATCTGTAAGGGGTCTGCTTTCTGTGTCAAAGGGTCCTATGATTTTCCAAAGTAGTTTACCACTTGTCACCACTGTTATTAATTCCTGCTGTTACCAAGTAACGGGAAGCAGACACCACTACACTTGAGGTTCCCTTTATCAAGTGAGGGGTCTATCCCTACACCTGGGCACCGGGTCCTATTGCTGCCTTCACATGTATGCCCTCTCAGTATATCAAAGTGATTCTATAAACCTGAACATAATTTGGAGATGTCAGATGTTTTCTGACATTATGAGATTATTCTTCATTATGCATATATCTTGCATCCTCAATATCTTAGTGAGCTTTTAGAGAAAATATTTTTCTAGGCTTATACCTCAGCCCTACTATTTCTGGGATTCAATACTAGCCCTATAGCAGATCAGCCAGAGGATAAATTTGAATGACAGTAACACACTGTAGTTTCAATTGCCAATCTCCCTCTTGGCTTGGGAAAGGCTTTCCCATTGTGCAGAATTCTGTGCTGTCCCAAGGTAAACTCTTTTCCTGTACTGTTCTTTCTCCTCCATGCAAAAAAATGCTTCTGGCCTGTCCTTCTCAGTCAATCTACCAGATATACCAAGCTTTACCACAGTTAGGCATAGCTTAGACTCAATTGAGAAACTGTGAAGTCTGATCTTAACACAAAATTCATTTGCCAGTTATTCAGTTTGACACTGAAGGTATGTAACAGTGAAAGTTAATAAAATTCAGGGTAAATTTTCAATACTTAGAAATAAAAAAGGCACAAGAAGGTGTTTGGCCCATTGTTTCATAGTCACATACATTCAGACTATAAATACCCAACAATAATGAGAAAGAAGAGGAGGAACAGAAGGGTAAGATGACAGTGACCCACTAATTAAACTTCATAACAGAGAAACAACAGTGTCTGGAATGTCAAATATTGTGTACCAGGGTTTCATGTCAAAACCTTGGGCTTAGCTAAAAAAAGTGGGATCAGGAAATTCCTCAAATGAGAATCTTTGTGGAAAAATGCTCTTGGAAATAATTTTCCTTATATTTTTGCATTCTTGGTTTTAGAGTTAAAAACATGAGCTTTGGGGAAAGACTTGAGTTTGATAACTTTCTACTGTTCCTACTAACTCTGTCATAGATAATTACTTAAATTCTCTCTTGGTTGAATTTTCTATAAGATGGGGGTTGTAATTTCACAGGGGGTTTTAATCAAGATTTAGTAGGATAATGTCTTCATGTGTTTGCCCTAGTCACTGGTATACAGCCTTACTCAATTAATGGTCACTGTTTTATTTTTAAAGTTTATTCAGATCTTCCTGGCCTCTTTGGAAATTTTTATTGGGTTTTACCCTGTTACCTGTAAAAGACCAGATGTATAAATCCTTAAACACTTTAAGTACCACCCATTCTCCCTCTTCTGTTCACTTTTGTGACATACATTAAATTAAATTTGCTGAAAGTGGCTGTGGGTCCCTCAAAACAATACAATACAAATTTCATTTTTAAAGGATTCTTTATACTATAGGTGCTCAAACATGCATTTCAGATATTCAAGATGAAGTGGGCAAACTGCTGCCTTAATTCAATGAGAAGAAATATAAAGAAAACATACATTTTAGAGGGGTAACACAAATATCCCTTACTTTGGATCTTTCAGCTCTGGGTAGAATGGTAGCTCATAGCACTTTTCAAATCAACAATGCAGCTCAACTACGGGAGTTATAATTAGATTAAAAAAATGAGCTCAGTATCAAATTTTGTACACTTTTAATGTGCTTGACAATCTTACAAAGAGCAAGTGTCTCTCCAGACAGAATTGACGTGGATGGCTGGGCTGGGCAACCACAAGAGGTTGAACAAATATACCTTTAAGAGCAGTTAAAATTGACCCCTCTTATCAGCACCCATCCCGTGGAAACCTTGTTCTCTGGAGTTTGGATTCCCTACCTCAGAGACTGCTTCGGCTACATTCAAAATAAAGACTGAGATCATGCGCATCAATTTGACTTAATTAGCTTTTTTACATGACTTTCATTTCTGTTAAGTTAGCTAATTAGCAACATGCTTCCAAATCAAGTCTCTTACTCTTCTCTCTTGAGTTCACAGACTTCTTCACTCTCATATTCACTACAATCAGCTCTGTCAACGTCTCCTCCTCGGCAATGATTCAGGCTTGAGGGTAGTTCCCCATTGAGATACAGTAGTTGTACTATTAATTTTGTTCTATACTTTTCTCTCTCCAGGAAACAGGCTATTTAATTCGTGAGATCGCTTTGAGGCAGTGTGTTTATATTGTTGAGCAGATTTATGTAGTGTCTGTATTGAACAGCTGAGTATGCTGGCTGAAAATTACTTATACTTGCCACAGATATGAATTTTAAATAAAATTTTTCCAGTGCCTGTTTAAGCAAATGAAGAGTCCTCTCCATTACCAAAACGGATGGTATCTTGTTTCCCATATTTTTTTTCTTAAAAAGAGCTGGGATTATATCTTCGTGACAGACTTTCCTTTGTTGTTGAATGCACTGTTAATTAAATACATTTTGGTTGATCAGGATATTGGTGTAAAATGGCTGATAGCATTAGACTCCTTAATTCTTTCAAAACAACCATATTGAGAAACTTCTAAATGACTCTCAGACTATATCAAAGCTTGTAATCAATATTTTGACCCAGCCAAATTGGTTAATTCTTTGTGGAAGGAAAAATCACATTTCTCTCTCAGTACCCATAGGTTTGATTTTTTAAATATTTATTTAGAAAATTTTAAAAAAACTGTAACTTATTTTGGTATAATGTGTGAGGTAATTAGTATGTGAATTTTTGTTTCCAAAAGTTAGCAAATTATGTAAGTCATCAATTGACAAAGTTACCTTTTCTATAGAGATGACATCCTATCATTATGCAAATTGATTTTTAGTACTGCATAAACTGGCATCAGAACTTGTGTCTCTCCTTTTGAACATAAATGAGAACTACTTAAGTTACCCATTTTGGAGAGGAATGCAGAATGTAAACTTCAAAGGATCTGGAACCAGAATCCTTTCAATTTGGATTTACCCGTTCATTTTGGCTTAGTAAATATTTGATATTTTATAACAAAGCAATATGTTTGCCCTACACAACATACAGTTTCAACTACTAAACATTAGCCTTGATGAATAAGTGCCACACATTGTCAAGATACCCATTACTGGCAGGGTATTGGAATAGATTGAAAGAAATTTTCTGTTGTGGTTTACCCAAACCTTTGTGTATCTCATCTTCATCTAATTTCAAAAATTCCTTTCATAGAATTACTTTGTAAAGGATTGCAAGTGATACCATATTGAATAACAACAAAATGTCATTATTAGTAAATCCTAAATATATAATTCATCAGAAAAAAAATCACTTAAAAAAGAATCATATCAAGTTGACAGAAATTTGTCGATTTGTGACATATCAATAATTCCATATGTAATAACACATTTAAAATATACATATTAACCCTCCGGCTCCCTTTCCCATCGGATCTGAACACTGGTCTTGGTGGTCATAAAAGGAGGAAAAGGAGCACTGAAGCTGGCCTCATGATGCTTATAGTCTGGTATATAGGCTGTGGGCTAGTTTCAAACAGGGTTTGAATTCTCTTTGAACTGGTTTCCTCCTTCCCATTAAACTGGGATAATCTTCGGCTTAAAGGGAGAATGTATGTGAAGCTCTGGGGAGTTGTAGTGGTGGCTGACTTAGTACTTCTGTATTTGATAAATACCCATGGTTTTCTTGTCAAAAAAAATAAAAATAAAAATAAAATATACAGATTATTTTCTTGTGGATGAAATTGGAGACTCTCAGCAAGTGGTATATTAAGTAACCTTAGTGATGGCAATGATATATGAGGGTATAGAGACGGATATTGAAACAATTTCGGTTCAAGCTTTGATTTATAGCAAACAATAGCCTTCACAACTTAGAGAGTTAGATGCCAAGTCAGAGAGTATAATAAAAACTCAGTATGCAAATAGATAGGTTTTGCTAATTTGATATAAATTCAGATTTTTAAAATTTGAGATTCAGTAAGCCCATGCCTCTAACCAGGGAAGAGAGTTGTCTCAAATGTCTTATATTTTTAGCAGAGCAGAAATGCTGGTAAAGACCAGCATTATGCAATAACTCACTGTGGAAACCTATCTGAATTGTCTGGATAAGATGGCTCCACAATGTTAACTCCACAGAGTTCCAGATCCCAGCTCCACTACTTACTAAATATACCACCTCAGGCAAGATACGTAACCTCTTGGAGCATGGTGGCCTTTTTTGTAAAATAGGGATAATGAGATGTATTTCAAGGCATTATTAAGGATTAAGTGAAGTTATCATTTCAAGGGGCCTAGCTCATCTCCAAGAAGAAAGAAAACATTCAGTAAATCGGTATCATCTCAGATGAATTGTAATCCCACAGAAGGCAGGAGTTAGGTCTTATGTTTCTTCCATATCCTTCATAGGGTTCATCATATTGTTCAGCAAATGGTAAGCCTTTCTCTGCATACTTATGAATTTTGTCATGTACTGACAGATTCCCGATATGCTATTTAGGATGTGCTTTCACATAAACTGTTGTCTGAATGTAACTACATGGAAAATGCAGATTTATCATTTGGAAAAGTAGGTTTGTGCCAGTTTTTCTCTTACAGAAATAAATGTAACTTTGGGTTACAGACAATCCAAGAAGGAGATTGAGAAGATTCTGTCTTCTCCATTTAAGGAAGGCCAACGGTGCAATGAAAAACAAAATTGGGTTCAGTGTAAACTACTCAGCTGCTATTTCCTTTTCTTGAGGATAGTATCTTTTCATACCTGATGGCTTTTAAGAACATAAACTGTTACCCAATTTCCTTCCTCCTTCAGCAGGTTTGTAAATCAGCTAGCTGTGGAGAACATTGCGAAGGCTTGATCTCAAATGTTCTTACACCTCATATGGCTGTTTAATAAAACACATCCTGCCCACAATTGAGAGAGCAACACTGAAACTTTACTGACAGCTGAATTCTGGAAGCATATATATTATGTTTTTATAAGACACTCATACATAGTGTTTATCTCCATGCTTATGGGGATTTTTATTTTCCTTTAAAGTAGGCCAAGTTGTAGAGACAAGAGGAAGAGAATTATGTTGCTACGTATCATCCCATTGACAGAGAGTATATGAATTTGATAGTGTTTCTAATCCTGATGAGCGATGTTCTTTTTGTCATGCTTTCTAGAAAAGAAATATAGAACAGATTTATGACAGCCAAATCATTAGTGCCTCTTTTTATCTAATGATAAACCAGTGGTAACAATCACCTATAAAGATGATCAAAACTCTTCAAGTGACTTAAAAACCAGTTCTCTGAGTACTACTAAGTCATTTACATCTGCTTATATTATTGAAATACATATTTATGTGGCTAAAGAACATAGACATGGTATTCTTACAAGATTAAACATTTTATAGATAAGATATTTTATTAAGACTATTTCAGGGACACCTGGCAGGGCTCAGTCATTAAGTGTCTGCCTTCAGCTCAGTCCATGATCCCGGGGTCCTGGGATCGAGCCCTGCATGGGGCTTCTTGCTTGGTGGGGAGCCTTCTTCTTCCTCTGCCACTCCCCCTGCTTGTGTTCCCTCTCTCGCTATATCGCTCTCAGTCAAATAAATAAATAAATAAATAATATCATTTCTTAAAAAAAGACTATTTCAGAATTCCTCTGATTATAAGATTACTTCATCTTTGCTATAATAATTTATGAAAAAAATACAGAAAAGAATAAAGAAAAAAGTAATGTTTCTCATATGGCTACTCTCAGAGACAGCTGCGATTAGAATTGTTACAGTTACTTCCAGTATGGATTTGACAAGTCTGAGTCTATAGACTTATTTCCTTTTCAAAATATGGCTACACTATAACTACTGTGTGGTTTTTCTTCCAAATAATAATTTTGGGCAAATCTGAAACATTTTTATTTTCATCTATTAACAAATGATTGATTATGTTTCTAAAACATTACATAATCTTGCTGATAGCTTTAGAGATATTACAGAGAATTACTGCCTATGGATATACAACAAATATTTTAATTTTCTGCTCTTCTTGTGCACTTAGATTATTTTCATTGTATGTTCTCTTCATCGCATTTACATCATCACGAAGAGCGCTAGAGTCATTTTGTTTGTATTCAGTCTAAGTACATTTCAGATTACTTCATTGGGACAAATTAGTTAAAGTGGAATCACTGGATAAACTATGATGAAAATCATTTGATTCTATATTACCTAACCTACTTTCAGAAAAACATGACAGTTGATACTCCTAACTGTTATATATGAAAGAGATATTTCACTCATTTCATGTCACTCTTCTATAGACTCATATAGGCAAAAACAAAATTTGCTTCAATTTGCATGTTTTATAACTTCTAGTCACGCTAAATATGTCTGCAACAGCACAGGATATTTTATGTCCTCAATTTTAAAAATTTTTCTAGTGGAATATGTATCTCTTGTTTATTAATGTGTGAGAACTTTCATATGTAAAAGATGATGACTTTAGTAACTAAACACAAATAGTTTTTTCAGTTTATCTGCATTTTAAAGAATTATGTTATATTATTTTCATTTCATTTTATCAGTCATCTTTTCACTCATATTTTAAAAGAATATTCTCAATTTTAGTCACATTTTCACATTATTATCTAACTTGTTTTTATAGACTTAATTCAACAGGGCATATTGATAATCAATACTAGTTTTGAAGACTATTAGAACTAATGTTTACACCATTTTGAGTTTTTTGAAAATCAGAAATAACAAAACAATGCAGCCAACAATACTATATCCAGCTAGGCTATCATTGAAAATAGAAGGAAAGATTAAAAGCTTCCAGGACAAACAAAAACTGAAAGAATTTGCAAACACCAAACCAGCTCTACAGGAAATATTGAAAGTGGTTCTCTAAGCAAAGAGAGAGCCTACAAGTGGTAGATCAGAAAGGAACAGAGACCATATACAGTAAGAGTCACCTTACAGGCAATACAATGGCACTAAATTCATATCTCTCAATAGTTACCCTGAATGTGAATGGGCTAAATGCCCCTGTCAAAAGACACAGGGTATCAGAATGGATAAAAAAACAAAACCCATCTATATGTTGCCTCCAAGAAACTCATTTTAAGCCCGAAGACACCTCCAGATTTAAAGTGAGGGGGTGGAAAAGAATTTACCATGCTAATGGACATCAGAAGAAAGCAGGAGTGGCAATCCTTATATCAGATCAATTAAATTTTAAGCCAAAGACTATAATAAGAGATCAGGAAGGACACTATATCATACTCAAAGGGTCTGTCCAACAAGAAGATTTAACAATTTTAAATATCTATGCCCCCAACGTGGGAGCAGCCAACTATATAAACCAATTAATAACAAAATCAAAGAAACACATAAACAATAATACAATAATAGTAGGGGACTTTAACACTCCCCTCACTGAATAATGCAGAAAAATGAAATTGGAACATTTCCTTACACCACACATAAAAATAGACTCAAAATGGATGAAGGACCTCAATGTGCGAAAGGAATCCATCAAAATCCTTGAGGAGAACACAGGCAGCAACCTCTTCGACCTCAGCCACAGCAACATCTTCCTAGGAACAACGCCAAAGGCAAGGGAAGCAAGGGCAAAAATGCACTATTGGGATTTCATCAAGATCAAAAGCTTTGGCACAGCAAAGGAAACAGTTAACAAAATCAAAAGACAACTGACAGAATGGGAGAAGATATTTGCAAATGACATATCAGATAAAGGACTAGTGTCCAGAATCTATAAAGAACTTAGCAAACTCAACACCCAAAGAACAAATAATCCAATCAAGAAATGGGCAGAGGACATGAACAGACATTTCTGCAAAGAAGGCATCCAGATGGCCAACAGACACATGAAAAAGTGCTCCATATCGCTCGGCATCAGGAAAATACAAATCAAAACCACAATGAGACATCACCTCACACCAGTCAGAATGGCTAAAATCAACAAGTCAGGAAATGACAGATGCTGGCGAGGATGCGGAGAAAGGGGAACCCTCCTACACTGTTGGTGGGAATGCAAGCTGGTGCAGCCACTCTGGAAAACAGCATGGAGGTTCCTCAAAATGTTGAAAATAGAACTGCCCTATGACCCAGCAATTGCACTATTGGGCATTTACCCTAAAGATACAAACGTAGTGATCCAAAGGGGCACGTGCACCCAAATGTTTATAGCAGCAATGTCCACAATAGCCAAACTACGGAAAGAACCTAGATGTCCATCAACAGATGAATGGATCAAGAAGATGTGGTATATATACACAATGGAATACTATGCAGCTATCAAAAGAAATGAAATCTTGCCATTTGTGACAACATGGATGGAACTAGAGCGTATCATGCTTAGCGAAATAAGTCAAGCAGAGAAAGACAACTATCATATGATCTCCCTGATATGAGGAAGTGGTGATGCAACATGGGGGCTTAAGTGGGTAGGAGAAGAATCAATGAAACAAGATGGGATTGGGAGGGAGACAAACCATAAGTGACTCTTAATCTCACAAAACAAACTGAGGGTTGCTGGGGGGAGGGGCTTTGGGAGAAAGGGGTGGGATTATGGACATTGGGGAGGGTATGTGCTTTGGTGAGTGCTGTGAAATGTGTAAACCTGGTGATTCACAGACCTGTACCCCTGGGGATAAAAATATATGTTTATAAAAAATTAAAAATTAAAAAAAAAGAAATAACAAAACAGTGGATCTGTAGTTTTTTTCCACCTAATTTTAAATTAAATTAGGTATACAAAGCCCTTGCCTTGACCTTGCACATTTAAACACTATTTACTGATGTCCTCTATGACAATAATAATTTATAAAACTTCTTTAAACTCTGTGTTCATGTAGGCATTTTGGTTTTGTGGGTTGTGAGTGGAAGGTATATGAGCAGGTCAGTGTTTTGTTTTGTTTTTTAGTTTGTAATTAATTTGTATTTTATCTCTTCTTTAATATTGAAAAAATGCTATTTCTGTTTTTCCTATCAGTGGAATTAATGTATTAACAATTCTTAAATGTTTTATTATTTCTCAGAAATACACTTTGCATTTTTTAAATGAATTCTTATTCAGCATATTTTTAGATTACAATGCTTCCTTTAAGAATCTTAAAATCCATATTCTTACTAGTAACAAGATTGCATTTGTCCCTTTTAGGGCTTTTTTGTTTGTTTGTTTGGTGTCAGAATTTAGGATAAATTGTTTTTTAAAAATCTTTCTTATATATATTTTATATATAATTATATATATTTATTATTATAGCTTTACTTTTTCTTATTTGTAAAAAAAAAACCTAATTTCTGTATTTATGTAGATTGTACCGTATAAGGCTTGCTTCATTTTTATTAAGAAATAAAAAAATAGTGCTCAGTATCTCTGGGATTCCCCTATCAGACTAAATTTCAGGACTACCTGAGGAGCATTATACTAGGCAAAGTATAGGAGAAGTTGTATTTTTCCAAGTTTTCTGGCTTATTATATGTATACTAGTTCTGAGACCTGAGCTTTGGAATCATTAAGCAGTTCTCTTAGTGTTTTTTATTTACAGTTTCTTGTGTTTGTGGTATGTATGCATGCATGTATGAAAATTGTTGTTAGAAAATCCTGTATCTTCTGAGGATTTTTTCCCATACCAGGGGAGAAAAAGTTAATAACTAACTGAATCTTTTTTTCTTTTTGGCTTTGGGAGGTCCAGAGACAAATTAAGACTTAGTCTTAAGTTTCTTTCTATACTGCCTACTTACTCATTGCTTACTTACATATCTCTTTTTGTCTGATTTTGACCTTGTAATTTCTCTTATATTGATCCTATCTTCACATATATAGTATGCAAACCCTTAACTTCAGCTATTTTATAATTTATTCTTAAGTATAAAAGTCTTCATATACTAACAAGGTCTGTGAAGACAGATTTTTTTCTCTGTTATTCTCCACTATATCCCCAATACCTTGAGTAGAACAGAGCCTGATTTATGCAGTGGCTCTCAAAATATATTTGTTGAATGAATACATAAGACAATCAATCAGTGATTCTGAAATGAGGTGGGAAGTTAATAAAAATACACAAAAATGCTATCTTAAAAATTAATAAAAGAAATTCACAATGCCTTGTCATTAATTATGTGTAGCTACCTTGTCCTCTCTGCTTTCTGTTTCTAGAATTCTTGTAAATATGGTCAATTGTATCCTTCTCTCTTTTATTGGAACCATGAGGAATGAGAATATATTATTTGTGATTTTTAAACCAGTTTTAAATTATGTGTTTAAATAGTCCATTGAAATAGCTTTTACTCAAATTGCAGTTGCTCTAAGACTAATAATTTCCCCTTGAGCATTATCTTACTCATTGCTTACTTACATATAAAATGACACAGGCTCATTTTAGCACAGAGTGAAACGTTTCAGTAAAAATGTAGGATAAAATATGAGTATAAAGAAGGGCTGACAGCGTAATATATTGTCCTAACAAGCATAGTTCTAAGAGCAAACCTGTGACCCATTAAAAATTTAAGCCAGGACAAGAAGCATAAGTGAGGATGACCCAGGGTAAACTGAAATGTGAAGTCACCCTAGTGTGATGTAGGCTGTGGCACTGAGATGTTGCTTTTGGAGAAAAGCTTTTGGCTGTGTCCCCAAATCTCTGGGGTATAAATAAATGCTCCTCTGCATAAGGGGGCATGGTGGAAACATTTGTGAACCTGCGGTGATCATGGTGTTTCTAAAAAGCAAGTTGGAATATTCTTTCTCTGTTGAATTCTCTTGTAGTTGTCATTTAAGTTCAACATCTGAACTCAAGTCCTCCTGTTCTAGATACTTCTAAGAACTGCGCAGGACTGGATGGAGTTGAAATTTTGTGTTTATTAATTATTTAATTAATGTCTCCTATTTAAAATTTATGTACCATGAAGATAGACACTATGGTGTTTTGTTCATTTATCTGCTGGCTCTTGTGTCCCCGGAAGCCACTCTAGTCTGACACAAATAGGTATTAAAAAATATTTAACAAATAAGGAATTGAATAAATGAATCTTTTATGTTTCACTCACTCTCATTACATGTGCTCTAAGAGACCGTTACTTCCATGGCATTTAAAATGCTTTCTAATCCAACTTTCATTTTTTTCTCTGTCAGAGTCCCTAAGAACATATATACTTGATATAAATTTATTAATTGTGAGTTTTTTCCAGTTATTTAGAAGAAAAGAAAGAAATTGTAATGCTTTTTCTATAGAAATATATGTGGGAAATCCAAACTGACCATAAGACAGTTACTTATGGTCAACTATCATTTTATCATTATTCTAATCTATGTAGCCATGGTAGAATGATTATCATGGAACAATTCTCAAAATCTAAACCAAATTCTCTCAAAATCTAGAATCAAAATCGTGTTCTCAGATGTCCATGAAATGAACATGGTCAGCAATGATGTCTTTTGTTTTGTGTGTCAAGTTTTATTTAAATTCTAGTTAGCTAACATATAGTATAATATTAGTTTTAGGAGTAGAATTGAGTGATTTATTACTTACACCCAGTGCTCATCACGAGTGCCTTCCTCAATACTCATCACCTGTTTAGCCCCTGCCCACCTCCCCTCCAACAGCCCTCTATAGTTAAGGGTCTCCTATGATTTGCTTCCCTTCTCTTAATTTTTCTCCCCTTCCCCTATGTTCATCTGTTTTGTTTCCTAAATTCCACATATGGGTGAAGTCTTTGTCTTCCTCTGACTGACTTATTTTGCTTAGCATAATACACTCTAGCTCCATCCATGTCATTGCAAATGGCAAGATTTCATTTTCTTTATGGCTGAGTAATCCTCTGTGTGTGTGTGTGTGTGTGTGTGTGTGTGTACCATAACTTCTGCATCCATTCATCAGTTGATGGACATTTGGGCTCTTTCCACAATTTGGCTATTATTGATAATGCTGCTATAAACATATGGGCACTTGTGCCCTTCAAATCAGTATTTTTATATACTTTGGATAAATACCTAGTAGTGCAAGTGCAGGGTTGAAGGGTACTCCCATTTTTAACTTTTTGAGGAAACTCCATACCATTTTCCAGAGTGGCTGTACCAGTTTGCATTCCCAAGAACAGTGCAAGAAGGTACCTCTTTCTCCACATCCTTACCAACATCTGTTGTTTCTTGTGTTGTTTGTTTTAACCATTCTGATAGGTGTGAGGTGATAGCTCATTGTAGGTTTGATTTGCATTTCCCTGATGATGAGTGATGTTGAACATCTTTTCATGTGTCTGTTAGCCATCTGGATGTCTTCTTTGGAAAAATATCTATTCATGTCTTCTGCCCATTTCTTAACTGGATTATCTGCTTTTGGGGTGTTGAGTTTGATAAGCTTTTTATAGATTTTGCATACTAAGATGATACTAAGTATCATTTCCCATTCCAAAGGTTGCCTCTTAGTTTTGTAGCAATGATATCTTGTGCAGTCTTGGATATAAGAAATGAGCAAAGAAAGAGCTATCTTCTGACTAAATTTTGACTTTTTACCGCATTCTGAATCATTGAAGAAAGCTTCCAGTGGAGACCATATCTTGTAGCTCCAAAATAAATTAGAATATAGTAATTTTCAGTTTGTTGCCTCATTGGTTCTAAGATATTTATAGTTAGGGATTATTGCTTACTTATCTTTTTGGAACTTAAACTTATTAAAAGTCTGTAAAATGAAAGGAGAATAATAATCATAATAAAGTTAACTTGTTTTAGGGTAAAAAATCAAAAGTTCTTTTGAAAATTATAAAAAACTATGCAATTATGAAGTATAGTTATTTGGTAATAGGTTTTATACATACACCTACACACACACACACACACACACACACACACACACACTGTTTAATTTTTTTTCCCAAAAATATCTTTACAAAGAGGTCTCTTAATTCTTACTACAGATAATGCTTTATTCCACCTGTGAAAGTAGTACTACAGGTCACAGACTAATTCACAGGACTTTATTTTCTTATAATTTTAACAGAGCAACATCTGGTCTTCTGGCAGAAAATTCAAACCATTTTATTGGCAGCTACAGGATTATCCCTCGGTGAGTCTGTTAATAGGATGTTTGAGTTTACATGCACTCTCAACCACCATTACCCTGTGGTATATATTCTTCTTTCCAGGTATTTTCTATGTTGACTACACACATTGAGGTTTTTTAAAATTAGTTTTACTACTGAAAAAAAAAAAAGCCCTAAGGAATCATATTTTATTGGTAGTTCATGTAAGTTATTTTATTCCAGGCTCATATACTGCTTTATCTTAACATTGACTCTTTGATCTTCTGAATTCTTATTCTGTAATTTTACACCTCCATTTGTAGTCATACTACTTAACTTTTCCCTGTTGGTTAAGTTTTCTTTCTATAATATTTGTAATTTGACTGTATAATGCAATTCTCCATGAGATTTTAAGAAAAAAAATAATAAGAAAAAGTATTAAACAGAGATAATGTGGGCTCTTATGGAGGATTGTTTTCTGGATTATTATGGTTATTACCATACACATTAACTTCTTCCATATCTATAAAAGAAGTGAAATTATTTCATTAATAAAAGATCTTATGTGGAAGCACAATAAGCCTACGTGGGAAAAATAAATGAAAACTGGGAAGTTCCTAAAACTGAGTTAAGGCCTTATAAGAAAAAGATATGTAAATAAAATGATGACTTATCAGTCTTGTTGTGTGACCCAATTCCACTTTTGGATGTTTCAGGGCCTTTTATTACAATTGTTGCTCCTCTTAGTCACACTAATTGGAATGGATAGATATGATTATGACTCATATACATTAGAGCTAAATAGATGGAATAAAATATATAGCTCTAGTAATAGTTTAAAAAATTATTTAACAACAGTAATGATTAATGATACATTCTTTAATTTACAACAAACTGTGAGGAGATAATCCTTTATATGTTTCTTTTTTTTTTTAAGACTTTATTTATTTATTTGACACAGAGAGAGATATAGTAAGAGAGGGAACACAAGCAGGGAGAGTGGGAGAGGGAGAAGCAGGCTTCTTGCTGAGCAGGGAGCCCAGTGTGGGGTTCAATCACGGGACCATAAGATCATGACCTGAGCCAAAGGCAGAAGCTTAAGGACTGAGCCACCCAGGTGCCCCTTTTATACGTTTCTTGTATTTCTTTGCTTTTTGAGGGAAGAGGTTATAATTGTCTTTTTGTTCCTGATTACCTTCTAAAAACAAAGTTTGTGTATGGAACAGTCTTGGAAAATAGATATTATGTCTCCCTCCCAAGCAAAGGACTGACTTGTGTTTCATCCAATACAATAAAGATCATGTCTTCCTATAGGACAAAGATTGGGCTTGCTTGCAGTGGGTTAAAAAATATCAGAGTTTCTTATACTTGGGGACTTTGAGCTTTAATACAAATCTACTATCTGTTCAGTATCCACCAGGCCTCTCCATGTCACCCGATGAGACCTTAGTAGAAAATAAAAATGACGTGCCACAGATAATTAAGTTCTTTGTCTCTGACCCAGGAGTTTCTTCTCTTATGCCAGCATCCATAAAACAGACAGGATAATTTGTTATCTTGGAAGTACGTTTAATTTCAGACCTTTCACAGTTTTTGAAAAACCCTGTAAAATAAAGTAGGTTCTAATACTACATACATTTCTAAATGAGTATTACTAAGGCACAGTGAGCTTAAGTATCATTCCCAAGCTCATACAGAGCACAAAGAGAAGAGCTAGGATTCAGATTGAGACGGGTGGCTCTGGAACCCATGCTTTCAAACATGTCACTCCACTCCTAGGCACATTTACTACTGGTTTCTCCTGTGGTGCATGGTTCCTGATAACGTGACTATAAATGTACTTAACAAATAGTAGTGAGTATGAGATGAATTTTTACCTGAAACTTCATTATACAGAAGTATTAAAATATTCTTCCCAAAGAATGGCAAAGTTCAGTTTTCAACTGTTTTCTTAATTTTTTAAAATCGATTTTACTCTTCAAGCCTGGAGCAACCTACAAGTAACTGACAATATGTACTCTGCAATGATCCTATATCTAATATTTTTAATTTTAAGGAAGATTTGATGCCCTCCTCTAAATAATAACACTTATTAATTATTCCTTTTTTTTTTTCCATGAATCTCTTCGCTGAAACCTTTCCCACCCTCTTGGAAATTTCTCTTACTGTTGTGCCACTTTCTACAGGGGACATTTATTGATTTTGGCTTCTCCACCTTGGTTACCCCTTCTTTGTATAACTTTGTAATATTAATTACCTTGACTTTCTGGTCATGTAATTTGAATAACCTTACCCCCCCCCCCCCAGGATGGGGCATGTATCATCCACAACTTGCTATTATTGGCGAATATTGCCATTTCGTCTTTCCTACGTGACTAGTTCAGACATGCAAGTGTGAACCAGGTTTTACCAGTCAAAGGTAGTGGTCATCAATCTAGAAGTTTTGTTTGAATGACTGGCACAAAAGTCAAACTGTAGTTGAATTTGCTAGATTTTGGAAGTAAGCCTGTGTCCGCCAGTGGCCATTTTGGTGTAGAGGAAATTTCCTTCCTGGGAATAAAGACAACACAGATCAAAACAGGACCAAAATATAGAAGGTAAACATTTTCTGACAATAGTGTTTGAGCACTTGGTTCCAGCTATGTTATGCTTTAACCTAGAAATATCCCTGGACATTTTAGTTTCGTCATGCAGTTGTGCTCTCGCCATACTTATTTTCCCTCTTAAGCCACTTTGCTTCGGAACGTGGCTACTTACAAGAGTCTTCAGATTTTTGTGCAATCTTAGTTTCCTTTTTTCTAAAATAATGTATTTTCACTTGATTTATACTTTCTCTCACTTTAGAATGTTACAGTTCTGTGATTTTTTTTATTTTTTTATTTTATTTTATTATTTACTTATTTATTTTTTAAAAGGTTTTATTTATTTATTTGTTAGAGAGAGCGCGCCCGAGCACAGGCAGACAGAGTGGTAGGCAGAAGCAGAGGGAGAAGCAGGCTCCCTGCTGAGCAAGGAGCCTGATGTGGGACTAGATCCCCGAATGCTGGGATCATGACCTGAGCCGAAAGCAGCTGCTTAACCAACTGAGCCACCCAGGCGTCCCAAATTTTTTATTTTAAAATATCTCTAAAGATTGTGTCCTCTTGGAACCGGAAATGCAGCAGAATTTTTTTATGTTTACGCAATATTCAATCATATGTGGGTCATAATGATATATATTACATTTAAATAAATGATATAACAATAATTATGTAAAACAGTAAAGTGATGGAAGAATAGCCCCTGTCTGAAATATGAATGAATGTGGTAAAATCCCATATTTACTCAGCAATTAATACTTTGCTTTAAATAATACAGTGCTGATCTTCTGTTTTGAAAATAATATACCCGATGAATTTATTGTATACTCGGTTTTGCATTAACAAACATGCTGTGCTAACATATCCATATATTGCTTATAGGCTTGTTTCTCTTATTTAGTCCCACATGGAAAATAAAGATCATAATACTTCTTTGCTTATCAATCCTCAGGTATACACACACACACATACACATACACACACACACACATATATATTTTTTTTTCAGGTGACCAGAAATACTCATAAAGGTGATGTTTTTCTCATTTATCCTGAAACATTACCTCTCACATTCTGTATACATTCTCTCTCTAGCTTCTATTACTATTCTGCAAGGTTAATTGGAAAGACGCCAAGACCTCCATTTTGCATACAAGATAAATGAACCAAGTATTTCAATGAAGTCTGCAATACAGAACTTCAGTTGCTTAGTCCAGCATACCTGTAACTGCAACACAAATAGAAAAATAGTCTGAAGTTGGTAGATCAAATAGAAATATCCTCAACTAAGCATTAAATCTAATACATTTCATATATACATTTTTAAGGTATACAGCCTAGGACAGGGTCAGAGCTGTCATATTGCATTACATGGTAGAAAATAATAATGCAGAAGACTTGTTGATTTATCAAATCTTCAAATATAGGGAGTGTATTGCAACATGCCAGGCA
The DNA here is from genome assembly GCF_022355385.1 of Mustela nigripes. Classification (NCBI taxonomy): domain Eukaryota; kingdom Metazoa; phylum Chordata; class Mammalia; order Carnivora; family Mustelidae; genus Mustela; species Mustela nigripes. The sequence continues at coordinate 122,556,971 of NC_081568.1, forward strand.
CTATTTAGGGATGAAGTCTCAATGGTAAACAAGTCTGACTCTGTTTCAAAGATAATCTTCTTTTGTAATTTCCTGCCTTTATTATTTCAATTGGAAAAGAATCTATTCTCATATTCAATTATTCCTGGTATATAAGCCTAACTCAAAGGTCCAGCTAACTAGGAAATCAAAGGGACCCTATTAGGCCTTGGATGTGCACATGAATATGTTCTTGAGTAAATTAAAACAATTAAAAAAATGTATAACCTTGTCTGAGTAGAAAATCATATCAGAAGCAAACATATATACAAACACACAAAACAGCATTTTTGGCTCTGGTGGTTGCCCAGGTCAGCACACAGTTAATCTCTCCCATGAAAAAATATTCACCCTAACCTTGGAAGATTTGCTGCTTCTTGAAGAGGCTGCTTTTTGAAGGTGGGCTAGGCGCAATCTTTCTGCTCACTACATAAACAGAAACAGAACAGACGTATGTATAGCAACGTAGCAAACCCAAATGTCAGTTTTCAAGTACAAAGACTTTCTGCAACCTCAGGCATCCAACCTTCCAAAGGTGCCAGTTTTGTTCCCCCTCCCTGCTGCGCTCTGAGAAGGAGAGGCACCACGGGGATCAAAATTAAAACACTTAATTACTTTACGCGTTAAATGCAAACTATCTGTGGAAAACAGCAGGCCAATCTTTTTTCCTATGCACTCAACAGAAGGCTCTTTGGTCCCCGGACAACTCCACTAATCATGTGTGTTTAAATACTTTTCAATCGTCTTGCATTCTCCCTACAAACATCTTTACCCTCTCTTGGAAAGGCCTATACACTTGGTTACTATTTAACCACTTATCTATTGAAGTAAATGCCTGAGAATTAAAGCTCCCTGGAGCTGGCTGATGAGCTTTCACATAGAGTAAGTGTTGTAAGACATCTGGAAATAAAGGCTAAGGGGAAAAGGAGGCTAGAATGAGTTTCCAAAGGCACTTCTTGGAATTTGCAGAATTGCCATTATAAAATGAAGTGTTTTCAGTGGAATCAAATTTATATTTCATTGATAACATTAAAATCATCAGGAAATCTTGAGCATCTATCCCAGTGTCATTAGGAGAGAATGACATTGGGATAAATACCTTAAAGGCTTAAAATAGACCATGATAACTGTAGAAAAACAACTGAGAAAATTCTCCAAATATATTATAGATTTTAAATTTGCATATTTCAATTGCTCATTATTCTTTTGTCTTTTTTTGTTTAAAGTTAGCACACTGTTTGTTTTCTGAGCATTTCAACATTTGTTTTGTAAGTGCTTTTATACTTACAGCAGTGATTTGAGTCAGAAAATAGCAATTATCTCAGTTTTGCAAATAAGGAAAATGTACAGAAGTTGTCCTGGCTCTCACTTGAGGTCACACAATTAATTAGTGCAGAACTCAAAGTAGAATACAGATTTTTAAAAACCCCTAGCCTAAGACTTTTTCATTTGAGTGAGTGGCTTCTTGAACATGTATTTATACAGTCATTATGAAAATATATATTAAGTGAAAATATGTAAAATTGACTTCCTAGAGCTTGGGGAAAGACTCCTAGGTAATTTGAAAAGAGTCTTATGAGAAGGAAATTTGTTCAGATTATATGAACTATCTGTGTAAATTGAGGCACATTAACCACATACCAAAATCACCAATCAAACACAGTATGTATGTCGGAGAAGTCCAGGATGGTTGGAAAGGCAAGACAAAAATGGAATGAAATGTGGGAGACAATGTGCTCCTTCCACACTCCTGAACTTAACTTTCTTTCCTAAATTGTCTCTGATTGCTGTAATTTGTGGTGACAAGGGTCAGTAAAAAAGCATCAAAGATCACAGTACAAAGGTGAAGTGATTCACCCTGCTTTTAAAATCTTAGTACAGAACTCTGAAATCTTCTAATTAAAGAAACAAGATAGACATCTACTCGACCTTTACTTTGACATCTTTAAATTTAAAGCAATTCAACTCCCTCCTACACTCAGGTTAATTTTCACTAGAAGAAATGATTTTGACAGTTTCAGAAACTCAGATTAAGCTCATATAAGGAAATAAAAGGATAAAATTATCTCTTTTACTAATAGACGTATCCTCCAAGATGAGATTTCCTGAAAGCTCTAGGACTGGCCAGGATAGGCCAGAGCATAATGTGCATCCAGGAGTTCAAAATTAGGCCTGGAGTCGGAAGTGTGGGTGTAGCCCATCCCCACCAACACCTAGCCACACTATGAGTTGTCCCTATGATCTTGAGAGAAACACATAAACATCTCTGAAAGGTGATTCCTTTTGCTGATTTAGGGATTTATGATGTTGGTAGTGGGTTGAGTGGTGGCCTCCCAAATGATATGTCCTTGTACTGATCCCCAGAATCTATGAATGATACCCAAAAGGGGTGTTTTGGTACCTTATGATACCTGAAGAGGGTCTTTTCAGATCCAATTTACCCAAGGATCTTGAGATGAGATCTCCTTGGAATATCTGGGTGGACACTAACTCTAACGACAAGTCTCCTTATAAGAGACAGAAAGAGGAGAGACACACAACAGAGGGGCAGATTGTGTGACAAGAAAAAGAAAAGACCAGAGGTCACAGGGTTACAAACCAAGGAGCACCATAAGCTGAAAGAGGCAAGGAGTGGATTGTCCCCTAGAGCTTTCGGAGGGAATAAGACCCTGCTAATATCTTGACCTCTGACCTCTAGAACTGGAAGAAAATAAACTTCTGTTTTTAGTCAACAAGTTTATAGTAATTTGCTAAATAACCACGGGGAACTAATAGAACATTAAATGAAATAATTGCAAAGAGCGTACTTATTGTATGACCTAGAACTTAAGATGGTTTGGTAAATGGAGGTGGTTATATAAAGCCTGAGAAGTACATAGAGCCTAAAACTATTGCCAAGGGATGTGTGCACTTTTTGTCAAGTATGCATTCTATAGTTTCTCCATCTAGCTATAACAAAAGTAGATATTATCATTTCTTTTAGCAGAGAAGGAGCTTAAGACTCAGAAAAGTGAAATGGCTTGCCCAGCTTCTTTTTTTTTTTTTTTTTTAATTTAAAAATTTTTTTAACTAACAAAAAATGTATTACTAGCCCCAGGGGTACAGGTCTGTGAGCTTGCTCAGCTTCTTATAAAAAGGAGGAGCATCAAGATTAACTCAGGCCTATCTGAAAAAAACGTTTCCTATCTTTTGCATGCTGCTTTTGTAAGATACATTGTGCTGGACTGGTGAGGGGATTCGGGGGAGATATTAAGCTAAGGCCGGGAGTTCTGGGTAATAAGTTTGTCAGCCTTACTGGTGATGGCACCGTGGAAAAATCAAGCAGTGAAGCAATGGAACAGATAATGGGAGGTGTAGATGAAGGTGAGGGACTTGGAAAGAGACCAAATGTGAAACTGGCAAATGTTTCCTAAACTAACTGCAATCTTGTTCATTGGAGGTAGGAAATGGGTGTTGGTAAATTGTATAAGATGTTAAACCTTTTAACACTGTCCCGGGGCAGAATTCTAAAATGGCCCCCAAGATTTCTGTCCCTTGGTGTACTTGGCTATTATAAGCCCACCTTGGAATATGGGTGGGAACAGTGACTATGATGGGATGTCCTTATTATGATTACTGCACTTTATATGGCAAAAGTAAATGGATTTTATAGATGTGATTAAGGTCCCAAATAAGTCCATCAAAAGAGAGATTATCTTTTGTAGACACAATAAATCAGATGAAAGACTTCAAAGGAACAACTAGGTCCTTTCTGAGGTTAGAAAGAGATTTTTCTTGCTGCTCTTGAAGAAGCAAACATAGTGTGCATTGCCTTTGGAGAAGGTGCATGGGGTTGCGAGTGGCCTCTGTGAGCTGAAGTCACCCCAGCCAATAGTCAGCTATAAAACATGTACCTCAAACCCACATTGATAAAGGGGTAAATTTTACCAACAACCTGAGTAAGCCTAGAAGCAAATCCCTTCTTAATCAAGCTTCTGATATGAATACAGCTTTGTGAGAGCTTGAGCAGAGGACTCAGTCTAGCTGTGCCTGGACTTCTGACACATAGCCCCTGTGGAGAGAATAAATGTGTGCAGTTTCAAGGCAGTAAAGGTGTGGTCATTTATCACACAGCAATAAAAAACTGATACAGACACCTCTAAAGATCCCTCTTTTGGTTTAATTACATAATTTATATGAAAAAAAAAATTACTACTATGCTACAAACTAGTCTAGACCTTGCAGGGTTTACCGATAGTGCTGCACACTTAGGTTTTGACACTCTGTTTTGGTCTCAAAAATGTCCATCCCCTGTTTTCATACCCTCACTATACATCCTTCTACCCACTGAACATATTATTAACACCATCAACTGTGAGCCGTGAAATCTGAATGCCACCTTTGTACACACATGTGCATATACACATACATAAACACATAGCAGACACACACATGAACACACATACCTCTCTGCACACACACACAGAGACATACATGAACTCAACCCATTACACTACATCTGCAAACACACAATGCGTATACACAAACTTGCATCATTTCAGCCTGATAACATGTGCTATGCCTTTTTTACTTGCGTGAAAGCCATGTCGGTCCTTACTTTATTTCTGTTTCTCTTTAGTGCTTAAAACACACTTATGCCCAAATGTACTCCTACAGTTGTATAGTAATGTACTTTTAACATTTTTATCACATAATAAAATATCATGGTGACAGTACTTTAATGTTCAACTGCTGCATTATTAATAAGAGAGGTTTTGCCTTTCCAGAAGCATCCTGAATTTGTTGTGATCCACAGTTATGATAGCCCAATAAATATGATGTGGGTCAGATTGGAAATGCAAAGAATTTGGTGAACTCTGAATATATTAGGTGCACTTTGAACCATTTACTGCCACAATTGCAGTAATGTTATTTCAAAAGAAGCATTATAGATCTTCAAAGCAAATCTTTTTAACACCATAAATGGTTACCCTCTCTTGCAGTAAAAATAACAGATTTATTGGCAAAGGTTGTCACTTGTTAATTTCATATTTTAATTTTCCAAACTCTGGTAGTTGAATACAGAATGACATAGTTTAAGCATAAAGTAATTATTTAAAGCTCAGCATATTAATGTGATCCAAATAGTTTTTTATGGTTCAGCTAGATTAATTTGTCAAGGTGGGACCAAAAATCTTTATTTCTCTGGATGAAATTAATATTTTGATATATTTTTTATATGATGGGCTAAAGTATCACTGAATAAAGATGATAAGTTAGTTTTGATTTACAAATGTATTTTAAACAAGTAATTCACAAAGTAATGAAACACAAATCCATACATGATGCCAATAAAAATAATGTAAAAAGACTAATAGTACAAAAATTTTCCTAATCAATACATAAAATAATATTTGGAAGTGTTTTTAACAAACAAAAGCTAAGGTGTGAATAACTAAAAGCAATCAGTCATTTATTATGAATTTAGCAAATATTTTCAAGGATTATAATAATAAGTTTTGTCATGGAAATAATGAAATGGGCAACCTATCTGAAAGTGTGTATCAGTATAATTCAGAAACCTGGAAAATATATATACCTTTGATACAGTTATTCCAATTTTTACTTGTAACTATAATTTCCAGAAGATAATGCAACAAAGTTACAAAATCTTAAAAGCAGAAAAGGACATGATAATTCAATCCAATCAATTTATTTTAAAAAATTAATGATGATAATCTGTTTTAAATAGGACATAATTCAACACATACTATGTCATTCTCACAAAGATAACTAATTGGTGATATATAGGCATATGTTTATTTAATGTAAACAGTCATGATGAGCAATTTCTCTGACATCAGCTATAGCAACTTCCCTAGATGATTTTATGCTCAGTTCGGTTATACATTTTCCATTTTTAAAATTCATCTTCATTTTTTCTAAATATAAATATAATACTTGTTCCCTGTAGAAAACTGAATATATAGCTCCAAAGAGAAAAAGTACAAAATGAAAGAAATAAAACTTGTTCTCTTAATTTTAAATGACCTTTGGACTATGAAATTCATAAATATTTTTCTACTGATTTGGAACTTTTTAAAAAATTCTAACATTGGGTATATTATATAAAAAAATAACTCCTGGATCTTTTAAAATAATATCCCATAGTTTCTCTTGGCCTGTTCAGGTAAACATTTGACTACTGAATAGATACAGAAATTTTAAGCTATGATTCAGTGACTCCTTTTCAAACTTTTCAAAGGATTCTAGCTGTGGCTAGTATTTCATGATAGACTGACTGTAGAATTAGGTCTCTTGTTTCTATATATCTCCAGCACCCTTACCACATATTAAATTTGAGATGAGGGATATTTTTTCTGAATTTCAGTTTTTTTCTGATCTCCCAAATGTCATTATTATTAGACTTACAGGAAGATAATTTGAGAATTCCATTTAAAATTGACCTTGGTCAATTAATCTTTGACAAAAGAGGCAAGAACATCCAATGGAAAAAAACCAGTCTCGTTAAATGGTATTGGGAAAACTAGACAACATGCCAAAGAATGAAACTGTACCACTTTCTTACACCATACACAAAAATAAACCCAAAAGGGATTAGGAGCATAAATGTGAGAACTGAGACCATAAAAATTCTAGAAGAAAGTGCAGGCAGTAATTTCTCTGACATCAGCTGTAGCAACATTTTTCTAGACATGTAAGGGAAATAAAAGCAATAATAAACCACTGGGACTACATCAAAATAAAAAGCTTCTGCACAGCCAAGGAAAGCAATCAACAAAACAAAGGACAATCTACTGAATGGGAGAAAATAGTTGCAAATGACATATCCAATAAAGGGTTAGTATGCAAAATATCTAAAAACACAAAATTCAACACTCAAAAAACAATCCATTTTAAAGATGGGCAGACATGAGCAGACATTTCTGCAAAGAAGATAAACAGGTGGCCAGTGTATCTGAAAAGATGCTCAAATCACTGATCATCAGGAAGATGCAAATCAAAACCACAATGAGATATCACCTCACACCTATCAGAATGACTAAAATCAAAAACACAAGAAACAAGTGTTGGCGAGGATGTGGAGAAAAAGGAACTCTCTTGCAGTTGGTAGGAATACAAACTGGGACACCCACTCTGGAAAATGGTAGGAAAGTTCCTCAAAACATTAAAAATAGAACTACTGTATGACTTAGTAACTAGTCACTAATAACTAGTCACTTAGTAACTTAGTCACTACTGGATATTTACCCAAAGAACATGAAAAAACCAATTCAAAAGGATATATGCACCCTTATGTTTATTGCTGTGTTATTTACAATAGTCAGATGATGGAAGCATTGATAGAAGAATGGATAATGAGATATGGTATGTCTGTGTGTATATGTACACACACACACACACACACACACACATATATACATGCAATGGAATATTAGCCATGAAAAAGAATGAAATCTTACCATTTGCAGAGGCATGGATAAACCTAGAGAGTATAATGCTAAGGGAAATAAGTCAGAAACAGACAAATACCATTTGACTTCACTCATATGTGGAATTTAAGAAACAAAATAAATGAACAAAGGAAAAACAGAGAGAGAAAATCCAAAAAATACGGACTCTTAAGTATATGTAACAAACTGATGGTTACCAGATGGGAGATGGGTGGGGAATGGGTGAAATGGTGATGGAGTTTCAGAGTACGCTTATCATGATGAGCACTGAGTAATGTACAGAATTGTTGAATCACTATATTGTACACCTGAAACTAATATAACACTGTATTTCATTATATCAGAATTCAAATGCAAAACTTAATAAAAAACTGACCTTGAGAGGTTGCCAGTATAAAATTAGTTCCCGCTCTTCCCATCCTCCCTCCTCCCCCTTCTCTTCTGTTTCCTTTCTTGGTTCTCTTTCTTCTCTTTCCTTCCCTCCCTCTTCCTTTTTTTATGTATTCAACCAGTATGTATTCGACAGATACAACGAGCCAAACACTGTGTGAGACAGAAGGGATACAATTGTGAGCAAGATAGTTTTGTATCTGTCCTCCCAGAGCTTAGCATCCAGGAGCTGAAATACTTCAAACAAGCATTTACAGTAAGATATGCTAAGTGATACTGTAAAGAAAGAACACAGGTTTGGGGAAATGCCCAGCAGCAGCCCGAAACACAGTTGCTGGCAAAGAGTATTGCTCAGGGAAGAGTTCTAGAAGAAGTGGAGATTCGTCTGAGACCCAATCATTAAATATTAGAGAGGTATTTCCAACTCTATAAGAATGGAGGCAATTATTTATCTACTTCTGTAGACTGCTGGATCCTCTTTGTATGTCTGTTACCCACCAAAGTGCCTGGCATATAGATGGTGTTTAATAAATATTTGATTAATTAATGCAGATATATCAATAAGTTAATAGTATATATATCAAATACAATTTGATACTTGAATTTATAAATTAAATAATTTAAAAAGCATGGATTTCAAGAAATACTAATACTCCCATATCTCCACTGCTAATCTTAGATTCTCTATTTTTTATTTTGTTATTTGTTATGCTTCTCCTATTTTTTATTCATTTTTAATGCTTTGGCCTGATAGGTCAACTCATATGGTATATATTTGATTTTAACTTTCTGCCAGTATAGTTGATAAAAGCTCCCATACTTGTTCAAAGTTTAATGACTTATTTTTGGTTATAATCTTATAAAAATATGAACTTATAAATCTTCCGAGGTAATATTTGCCCTTTACTTTTGCTTATAGGGATATTAGTCCTAAAAGTCAGCAAAAAGAGACAAACTGCCAAAATGTTTGGAGTATTAAAAGATTACCTTTGGTATTGTTTTTAAAAACCTGAATATTAAGTTCTGCATGCATATGGAACATACACAAATTTATACTGCTTTCACTAGAGACCATTTAATTAAAGAAGAATGAAAATTACTTAAAAACTTATTTAAAATTCATTTGGTAATATGAGGGTATAAAACACATGGAGTTACTAGACTCATAAATTCATAAATAAAGGAAGTAAATTAGAAAATAGCAGTGCTAATTTGATATAAAACACCAAATCAGTGGGGCATCTAAAAATGTCATTCAAAGTTGGAATATAGTTAAGAAAATGAGCTTTAAGATCTCATTAGGAACTAAGCCCAATAAAATCTCATAAGTTTTTTAGTGCTTAGGGTGACTATTGGAAATTTGCTTATATTAGTTCAACTTGGTCTTGAGTATCTCATTTTCTTGTTATTACATATTCTCAATTATCTGAGAATTTAAATGCAGGAAAAGGAACAGTAAAGAATGCTAAAGGTAGAAGTAGGTCATAATTTCATAAATACTATCATACATTGTTTTTTGAAAACCAAATAATTTTTTTGAAAGCCTCAGAGGCAAAAATCTATAGTTTATATCAAAATTTGGAGAGGAAACTTAATTTAGTTTGCTCCAAAAGTCAAGCCTGATTTTTCAAAAGAAACAAATTTATTCTTCAAAATACCAAATATAAATACACACACAAACACAGCCCCCTTCATAAAAAATATGGAACATCATATTTTAGAAAATAAAAATATGTCCTAAGTTATATTTTTCTATTTTATTTTATTTTATTTTATTTTATTTTATTTTATTTTATTTCTTTTCAGTGTTCCAGAATTCATTGTTTATGCACCACACCCAGTGCTCCACTTAATACATGCCCTCCAAAATACCCACCACCAGGCTCACCCAAGCCCCCACCCCCCCAAAACCCTCAGTTTGTTTCTCTGAGTCCACAGTCTCATGGTTCGTCTCCCCCTCCAATTTCCCCCAACTCACTTCTCCTCTCCATCTCTTAGTGTCCTTATGCTCCACAAGTAAGTGAAACCATATGATAATTGACTCTCTCTGCTTGGCTTATTTCACTCAGCACAATCTCTTCCAGTCCCGTCCATGTTGATAAAAAAGTTGGGTATTCATCCTTTCTGATGGAGGCATTATACTCCATTATATATATGGACCATATCTTCTTTATCCATTTGTCAGTTGAAGGGCATCTTAGTTCTCTTAACAGTTTGGCGACTGTGACCATTGCTATGGTTTCCTTTTAAGAAATTGTTTGATCATAGTGGAACTTTTCAGGAAGGGTTTTATCTTGGATTTGTGAAGTTTACCAGTTCTCATTTTTGTGCAATTTTAAATAGGACACTGAACTGTAATAGCTCAATTTAAAGAACATGAATTAATACCTTACCTAGAAATGGTGTATTAAATGCAGGTGGAAATAGTCAATTAAATCAGTGTTTCTAATATTCTTATCTCATTTGTGTCATTTGGTAAAATTCACAGAACCTGGTAACTTGAGGAAAAATGCAAAGGGGATGGAAAGATACATAGAGGCATATTACAATCTATAAATTATTTTTACCCAAAAAATACACAACTTCACGTATCCTTTCCACATGTGGAAAAGAGTGTATCGTGTAGAGGAAACAAATCAGAAAAGGAGGTAAAGAAAATAGGCATTGGGAGGCTATATTGGGATAATTCTCCCATATTATTTGCTATCAAATGTATTTTCAGAGCTTCTCACCAAAGCGGGGTCAGAAATGGGGTGCTATGCACTAAGTGAATGGATATTTCCAATATAGTAATTTGGAGTCCTAGCACAACCATTATAGGACAAGGGATAGTTAAGTAATCCCATTGTTTAGAATCGGTGCACTGATGGAAGAAGAAAGGGACAGGAGGAAGAAAGATTAGAAACTCGAATTGATCTGATGCCATGAGGTTCAATTACCCCTACATGGGAAGTGCAAGGGCAAGCTTTTGGGTTTCACTTGGATAAAGGAGTAGCAAACTAAGGCAATTTCAGTTTACAATTTTTCTCAATTAAAAAAATTACAATGTGTTATTTTGCTAATTTGTTATTTAAATGATGGTATATTCATTTCATTTACTAATATTAAAAAGCTACTTTCTCTACATGTATTATCCCCTTAAACTTGAAGATTGAGGAAGTCTGAACTGCCATCAGAGATGGTACGACCATGTCGAAACCTAACCCTAATCATAACCCTAACTGTAATCCTAACCCTAACCCTAACTGGTTAAAGGTTAAAGACTGAAAAATGGAAAGTGAAATTTCATTCTCCAATCTCTTTCTAAACTCAAATTCCTACACAATGAGAGATATCCCTAAGGCATGATAGGAAAAGCAGCAACTTATTCTTTAGAATAAAGAGAAGACTTGCTACCTGCAGATTTCAGTTTATCTCCTTTCATAATAATTTAATGCACTTACAACAAATTGAAGTAATTAGATTTTAAGACTTTAATTTGTCAGCCATAGCAATTTATAATTCTTAGTAGCAAGGATCCAGTCACTGATATGTATCAAAAGTATCCTTTTGGTATCAGGGGAAGGGGCTGATGTTCTTGATAAGAGTAATTTTGCCATAATGGAGAGATCAAATGACAAAGATAACCTTGAGTTAAATGTCATTCAGCAAGACAGTGGAACTGATGCACCTATACAAGGACATGGTAGGCAGTTGCACTGGTTATTCTTTTGTTGAACAATTGGTTAGCTTTATAGTCTGGAAAAAGAGATAGTTATCAATTTTATTTTGGTGAACTATATTTGGTCTTGAATTCACTACTTCTCTTTGTAGTTGTAGATTTGACCCAAAGTTGAGTATTTTATCTAATAAGTATAAAATGCTAGCTGTATCTTTGAATATGGTTGATGAATTAATCTTCTCACAAATTGTTGAAGATTAAATTTTGCTGTAATTTAGGTTTTGAAAGGTTTGAGCAATTGTAGACTTCCCCACATTTTTCTGACACAGTATATCCATCAGTGAAATATGGCCATTGTCTTATACTGAACCATGACAATACAATGTATCTTCCAATCTAGAACAAGTTTGAAGTAAACAAGGTACTATTAATTTCATTAGGATACCAGACATAAGCCCAAACTATTTTACACCCATAATGGGGGCATCATAACTATGACAGACCTGTTTTCCATGAAAATATTTTATGCTGGAGTAGAAATAATCAGAAATTTTATGTGACTGTGAGGTTAATTTTACTTTGGCTTTCAAATGAAACTCAATTTATGGAACAAATAGTGTCTTGAAAAATGTTCCTAGGTTTTAATTTATGAGCATTATATTTGTTTCTGTTTTCAATTCTTCAAATTCATTTCCATTTCTTATTTTAAAACCTTCCATATTTAATTATCCACTGTATATTGAGATTTTAGGTGATACTAACATATACTTTATATTTAATTTCCAATACAGAATAGAAAAATTGCCAACAAATTCATCAGTTGTGTTGGTGTATCAGTTGGTGATTTTGAGGGCAACATTTGAATGTTGTCATTTAGCTACATTGGTTAAATTGTGTAGAATTTTGCGGGGGGGGGGGACATAGGTTTATAATAAAGAAAATTATAAATTCTGCTTTTATATAACAATTTATGCCAGATCACTTGAGAATTTTAATAGAGTTATGCTTTAAAAGAAACTATATCTTGCTGTCCAGTCAGTTTTGCTCCAGAAAGGATGATAAGTTTACTAGATTACAGAAATAGAGCTACAACTTTTAGACTAATTAGACAATGTTAGAGAGTTGACTTTGCAGACCTACTTAAACAAGATTCGCTGGTGGAGATTCTGTGTTACTATTCTCCTAAATACGAAGGAGTTTTGACTTATATTTCTATTCGTTATGGTACCTTGTGCATACAAAACCTTTTAAAATATATGCAGACTGCAAAGTAATTATTTTAATGTCTTACCTCTTGAACCAAATTCCAAATTCTGAAAGAAATAACTCAGGTAGAACTGAGAGGGAATTTAGGTAACTGTTGACCTTTTTATAGTTTTTTTTTTTCCTCATTCCTCTTATGAGATTCAAGCCCTTCCATGTAATTAAATCTGCAGATTTAATGCAGAGAGATATCTATAAAGACGTTCCTAACAGTTCTATCTAGAGCTCCAAAATCACACTTTATCAAAATGTACTGATTAAAAGTTCCCCCTTGTCTTTTTTTTTTTTTTTGTAATCTCCAGAAGGAGTTGTCAATCAACTAGAAAGATCAAAGAGTGGAAACAGGAATTTATTTTTTTTTTTTAAGAAAGAAGAGATTCTGAGAATCATGAAAAACTGGATAGTTTATGTTTAACATTGTATTTTTAAATCTTAAGAGAATATCTGAAACTAATATTACATTGTCTGTTTTTTTTTTAAGGATTTTATTTACTCATTTGAGAGAGAGAGGGAGAGCTGGTGAGAAAGAAAATGAGCAGTGGGAAAGGGTAGAAGGAGAGGAAGAAGCAGACAACCAGCTGAGCTGGGAACTTGATACAGAATTCGATCCCAAGACCCTGGGATCATGACCTGAGCCAAAGACAGACACTTAACTGACTGAGGCACCCAGGAATCCTGGTAACTAACTGGAACTTAAATGAAAACTTAAAAAAAAAATAATTATACTGTGAAAAAAATCTTAAAGGCAAAAGTCAAATTATCAAAAATAATACTGAAGATCTAATGAATATCAGAACCAAGAAAGTTATATATAATGAGAATGTACAGAAATGGCCTGGATCACAGTGGAAAATGCAATAGTTCACATTTGTTAAATATCTACCATGTGTATTACCTTTAAAATGTATTTTACTTTAATGGAAATGCTTCAGGATATCTTTGTCCTTATTTTACCCCTGCAGAAACAGAGGTTCAAAAAGTCAAAGGAGGGCACCTGGGTGGCTCAGTGGGTTAAGCCGCTGCCTTCTGCTCAGATCATATCTCAGGGTCCTGGGATCGAGTCCCGCATCATGCTCTCTGCTCAGCAGGGAGCCTGCTTCCCTCTCTCTCTCTCTGCCTGCCTCTCTGTCTACTTGTGATCTCTGTCTGTCAAATAAACAAATAAAATCTTAAAAAAAAAAAAAAAAAAAGTCAAAGGCGTTGCCTGGTAACTCAACTATTAGGGGACAGAGAAGAGGTTCCAGCAAAGACCATGCAGATTATTGCCCAACTCGGCAGCCTTATAGACCTAGGAATTATTGCGGAAAAATAAGATTCATCCTCTACTGACTCTACTGCCCCAGTTTAGAGTTTAGAGAAATTGAGGAATGCAAAAGGCGAGGCCAGGATTCTCATTTCTTTATAACCCAACTCTGTTCCCCACCATGCCATATTACATGATGAAAGAACACCTGTTGTTTTTTATTAAAAATATTCAAGAGTAGCTAATAATGTTTCATTTTTGGCAGCGGAAAGAAAACACATATTTGGAAACTTGAAGGGCATAAATTATCCAATGAAACTAGTGGTTTCTATACGTACTTGAAATTCTAAGGGGAAGAGTGACATATGAAACATTAAGGAATACAAAAAGTTAACATGCAATTGAGTACATCCCTCTGCCTGTGGCTTTTTTTGTTGTATCAAAGGACCATCATCAAGTGTTCTGAAACAAATCTAAGTAAAATGATTCCTTAATAGTTCTTTATATAAAAAAAAAAAAAAAGTATGGCACACCAGGGTGGCTCAGTCAGTTGGGCGTCCGACTCTTGATTTTGGATCAGGTCATGATCTCAGGGTTGTGAGATCCAGCCCTGCTGTGGGATCCACACTCACTGTGGACTCTGCTTGAAATTCTGTAACCCCCCCCTCCTTGTGTTCTCGCTCTCTCAATAAATAAATAAATAAAATCTTAAAAAAAAAACTTAAAGTAAACTACTAAACTGAAGAAAATTATAATGTTGAGAAAAAAATTCAAGATTTTATTTATTTATTTGACGCACAGAGCAAGATCACAAGTAGGCAGAGAAGCAGGCAGAGAGAGGAAGAAGCGGGCTCCCTGCTAAGCAGAGAGCGTGGTGCCGGGCTCAATCCCAGGACCCTGACTGAAATCATGACCTGAGCCGAAGGCAGAGGCTTAACCCACTGAGCCACCCAGGCACCCAATGTTGAGAAAAACTTAACACCAGCTATTCTATGTGAAATCTAGAGATCAGACTTCAGGTCCTCAAAATTTCCATGCCATATTTTTTTGGAGAAGACTATGAATCTCCTAATACTATGTCCTAGGTTTTCCTTCTTACTTTCTTCTTTCTTTCATCCTTGAGGTAGAATATAAGTAGTGGCTTATGTGTTCAGTCTTTCGTTTTTGGTGGTGGTGGTTTGTTTTTGTTTCTATTTTATTTTTAATTGAAACTTTTTAAAAGAGAAATTTAATGTTCATAGAAAAATGGATGGGAGGGTACTGAGTATTTCCTCCCCATTTCCTGCTCTCTATAATCTATACCATTTTTAAGTATAATGCATAACATCTCATTTCATCCTAAAAGCAATCTTGTGTGTCATGGGTAGTCTAGGCCTCTCAATGGAAAACCACGGTTTACACAGGTTGTTACCTGCCTAAATTCACAGAGCTCTTAAGTGGGTACAGTATCACTTATTATAGTAATGTTTGCTAAATGCTTATTAACTGGTTTTCAGGTGAAAAAAAGAAAAAAGGGTCCTAATCTCTACCTGACAATTTTCTGGTGTAAATACTCCTATCATGACCAATTTCAGGCATCAACTCTGATGTCATTGAATCAGAGGAGAAGAAATGCTCTTAATCTGAAAATAGCAAATATATTAAGCTTTGCTAGCTATACACTGTCTGTTACAATTACTTAAACCCATCAGTATAGTACAAAAAAGTCATGGGCTAAACATAAATGAATACATGCAACTGCAAGTGTGTTTATGGATACTGAATTTCAAATTTCATATGGTTTTCAAATGTCACATAAGCTTATTTTTCTTTTGATTTTTTCCAGCCATTTAAAAATGTAAAAAGCATTTTTAGCTTGTAAGATACATAAAATATAAAAACAGGCCACCGTCTGCAGATTCCTAGTCTAGACTGTAGATAATTGGTTAAATTGGAAGAGACTAAGCAGAGTGGCATTCCTAACTAGTCCAGACATACCCATGTCTATAGTTTCTTATGTCTTACCTGAATCTTTTCAGCTTTGGGTCATCAGTTTCCATGGGCCTTTTGTCCCTCAAAACCCACCAGCTCTGAGGTGCCTGGGTGGTGCAATCAGTTAAGCGGCTACCTTTGGCGCAGGTCATGATCCCAGGGTCTTGGGATCAAGCCCCATATCGGGCTCCCCACTCAGCAGAGAGCCTGCTTCTCTCCCTCCCTCTGCCTGCCACTCTGCCTCCTTGTGATCTCTCTCTCTCATTTTGTGTCAAATAAATTAAAAAAAAAAATAATAATAAGACTCCACCTCTAAGATGCCTGCTTCCTTAGGTGATTTCTTCTTCCTCTTCATCTCTATGGACATTTCTTGTGCTGAGCTCTGTGGCTGTCAGTATGAAGTTTGCAGCATACATTGGTTTGAAAAATTTTAGGAACCAAAAGAAATACACTTTATATACTAAAGACACATAAAAACATACACAAAATAGCTGAAACAAGCATTTCATGAATCAGATTTTTTTCCCATATCGATTGCAATTACTGTTATCTTTTCTATTCTATTCATTTCCATTCCATTCCATTCTCTTTTTAAAAATTTGTTCCTGGAGACTCATTAATGGGTCAAAATCTATAATTTGTAAAACCCTGATTTAATTAAAATGATTGACACCAAGTTGTGAATTCTCTTTAAACTAGCTTGCCCCTATGGTCCCCTACACACACACACACACACATACACACACACACAGACCACACTCTGGGCTATTTGCAGTTGCTAAGAGGAGCCATTAGTCAAATGAACTATAAGTTGTGGAAAATATGTAAAAGGTTTTTCTGAGCAGGGATTTCTAAGACTCTGTTCCTACTCAAGGAATTGTTTGTTGGGTCACTTCTTTCTCTTGTCAGTGACCCAGCATTCCCTCTCCATAAGCAAATATGCATCCTAGGGACTCATAATGACACGTTTTGGGGGCAATGCAGCTATGATATGCAAAACTCTATCCTGATTTGTAGAGGGTTCCAGCACAATATTTCTAAATTTGCATATGTTTTATATTCATTACTTAGGTTTTTGTGATTTTTTTCCTGTTTCTCTACTCTTGTACAATACATCATCTACTTAGTTATAAACAAGGCAGCATGTGGATTAATCAGTCTACGAACACTGTTACTATTTTATGTTTTACTGAAAACATGCATTTTTATCCTTCTGCTGATTACTGAGCATGTGCATAAAACAAAACCAAATCAACATAAATCCAGCTTGAAAATATTATGTCAAAACATACATTGTACCAAAATGTTCTATGACTCCATCAGACCACCTTCTTTCTGTTATGCATATCTTTTCTCTGATGGCAAGCATTAGGGAAATGTAACATTCTGACTCAACCTGGGAAATAACTTGAGGAAGCAGTTTATAGTCTGATGAAAGTTTTAAATCACCTTTGAGAAAATGATTCTGACTTGAACTAGGAAGTTCCTATTCAAATCATACCTTAGCATAAGAACTATGTGACCGTTAGCATATTTATGAATATAGGTCCAGTTTTTTACTCTGTAAAGCCAAAATAATACTATTCTACTTAGCTCATAGGCAGTGATTAGCTAATAAATGTAAATTTCTTTGTAAACTTGAAAGCACCCTAAAGCAGAATAAATCCTCTGTACATGAAGAACTGTTAAGTCATCTTTGTCACTTCTAATTTCACTTTGATGGGGAAGCCACATCTCACCTCTGCTCCTCCCTCTGCATCTCTGTGGTATGACAGCCTCCATTCACTTCTCCGTAAGGAGCCACATTTGGTAGCAGCAGGCAGCGTGTGTGTGTCTATATTCTGAATGCCTCATTTACTACTTTCTGTGGCTCAAATGCAGTGACAGAACAGGACTTTGACAGTTGGTGGGGAGAGAAATTTCAGCAATAGTAATAACTTGAATATATAGGCAAAATCTTTAACATTATCATGACTTATTGCTAGAAGACGCTGAATAAATGCATTAGACACACATCAGCTCTTTTAATTACCGTTTTAAAGCTTCACTAGTTCTTTTATCCTTTATGTTTAATAAGCTATTATAACTGTTTCATATTATCTTCGAATTAAACTTTTCTTCCATTAGAAAATGAAACCTTTAAAAATGATTGAAATATTTTAGTGCATAGTTGAAAAGTGTTTCAAAGTGAAAAAGTCACAGATAATTCTCCTTGCTTTTCTTTCATATATGTGTATGTACAGAATAATGGAAGAAACTCTTCAACAAAACCTGTATTTTATAAGGCAAAAACTTGAGACCAGCCATGGGAAGGGGAAAATGAAGTCCTATACCTTCCTAGGAGATCTGGGTAGAGGATCTGAGTTAATAACAGCTGTCATGTGCAACACAGATGCTAGTTTCAGTTTCTAGGTCCCTTGAATACAAAATATGATTTTATTGTTTTGTTTTATTATTGTATTTTCTGATACTCAGATGGCTATGTTAAGTGAATTACACTAACTCAATTTATGGCACATTATCATCAATGATTCATGCAATCTCTCTCTTGTTTTACTCATTTATTTATTCCCTTCTTTTCCCCATGCTCCACTTCTATTCCCGTTTATCTGATACTCATTGTAATAATACCATTAATATGTTTAATGTGCTTTTGATGTGTGTATATTTGGGCAAATGTGTATCACTTTGTGTTCATGTATTTTTTTATACTTTATATATTTTATTTAGCTTTTTAATTTATATTTTATTTATTTACATTTTAATGTTAAATGATTTATATTTATATATTATATGTTTTGTTATTTAAAACACATTTTACAAATATAGTATTTTTTAATCTACCCATTGCTTAAAGATCATGTAGTAGAAAGATGGTTTTCTTTTTTTTTTTTTTTAATTTATTTTCAGCGTAACAGATTTCATTGTTTATGCCACACCCAGTGCTCCATGCCATACGTGCCTTCCTTAATACCCACCACCTGGCTCCCCCAACTCCCACCCCTGCCACTTCAAAGCCCTCAGATTGTTTTTCAGAGTCCATAGTCTCTCATGGTTCATCTCCCCTTCCAATTTGTGTTCATGTATTTTTAATGTACTTAAGTGGTATTGTGCTCTATATGATAATCTCTATCATCTTTCTTCACCTTTATCTTTAATGTTATACTCTAAGAATATTCATGTTTCTTTGTGTACTTCTAATCCTTACTTCAACACTCAGTATTTCCTGCACATTATTCTTTGGTGTATATCAACTTTGTTTTCTCTTCTACTCTTCTAGTAGAATCCAACAAACTCTCTATTACTATGAATATTGCTGCAATGAGGATCAATATACACATCTCTCCAATGACTTCTGTGAGAATTTCTTAGAATTATACACCAGGAGTGGAATTCCTGGATTCTATCTAACTCATACATAGTTTATTTTATTAGGAAATGACAGTCTCTCCAGAATGAGTGTGATAATTTATTTTCTCAGAAGCAGAAGAAGGAAACTCATACAGGTCTTATCTATGCCAGTCCTTTGTATTATCTAGCTTTTTAATTTTGGGGGCCATTTTAAGGTATAATATATCTCATTGCTTTACATATATAATGCTCTGTTCACTAATAATTATAAACTTTTTCTTAATGTTTCTTAGCTTCTTTTGATTTCCTCCTCTGTTTTTACTTATTCTTACTTGTTTTTATTTATTTGTCAATTTCAGTTCCTTTGTCAGTTTTTCTATAAGGGATGACTTGTTGGTTTGGGTGGCATGCTAATTTTTGTTTCCCTGTCACAGTTGACTTTAAATATCTTTTTCTATTCTATTTGATATGTACTAATTTTGTTCAGAATCCATTTTGAATACACATTCTTCGTTTTCTGTTATGTAAACAAATGCAGTTTTTTGCCTTAAGATTTGTGTCTTTGAAATTTTAAGAAATCCTTCTTTTTCATGAAGACACTTTTCAACATTTCCTTCTAATGTTTTTATAGTGTTACATTTAACACGTAGTATTTAATTATTTTGGAATCCTCTTTTGATGTGATAAGCTCTCTTTCTATTGCACTGACCTATTGTCTATTTCGATCTGAGACCATACCATATTTATTATTGTGGGTTCGTAATCCATCTAATTATCTGGTTGGTCAATTTTAGGGATCTTAGGGGACCATAAGGTCATGTGGTCTGAATTTCCATCTGATCCCCAAATCTTTTATAATGTCCCTAATGAATCATCCTCAGCCTGTGTTTCGTCGACTCTGTCGATGCTTCTCCAAGTAATCCACACTATTGTTGATTAGGTGCCTTTACACATGGTCTTTGCACCTCGAAATGACATCTGTTCCACTGTAACTCCTACGCTTTCACCACAGGTGGTTCCTCTGGGGCAAAACAAAAGATTTACTTCATCTAATACATGACAGTTCTTTAGCTATCGTTGTGATCTTCAAAGACGTATCTTTCCCCTCTAGATTTAATACCTCAGCCACTTTATCTGTCCTCAGGTGCTCTGATATTCAGAAGCCTCTCAATTCTAGCTGTCCTCCTCAGTGCACAATTCATTTGATCTTTGATCCTTTTAAAACACTGTATATGTAACTGGAAAATGATTCAGATGTGGTCTGGGAAGCATATAGTATAGTGAACTTCTTGTCTCTCTTCATATGGGCTCTTTCTGGTTGCTCCTTCCATGGTTAAGTTAATATAACTTACAAATGGTAGCACATCTTAAGGAACAATTAAAAAAAAAAAACAAACCTCAAGTCTACTAATTACTACCACTGGTATGAATCTTAATCTTATCAGAGAAAAAAAATAAAGCAGTATATTTAGTGCAATTAAATTTATGATTGCAAAATCTTCCTTTAATGACCAAATTCTCAGAGACCTTTGACTTGCTATTTGTCAAGATTTGCACCAAGACTGGCCATATCTATGGTCACACTTCACAAAACTGGCATTAAGTACAGTACATCTGGTATTTTGACTTATCTCACAGGAGATCTAGTTTCCTTGGACCACTCCAAGTTAAATTGGCCATAATAATGCTGTGACATGTCTCTCTCCTATTTTTAGGCCATATTTCCTCTCACATCATTTGGCTCTCAGCATGGAGGTATCTAAGAAAATATTAGAAGGATGATTTATTTGCCCCCTCTAGGCAAGAAGGGGGCAAACCTTAAGAACCAGTGACAGGTTCCATGTGAGGAGAACCCAAAATGTGACAAATCTTGTCAACTATATGACATAGTACTGCAGGTCTGTCAGCTCACTTTCAGTGTTCTAGTAAAGTATTAGTTACATCACATCCTCATGTAAACTCCAGCTGTGTTTCCTGAACTGGGAAAAGTCCTGGTGACTTTCATGGGGGGTGTTGTTCATTGAAGTTCATTGCATTGAATTGTCTTAGTTCTTTTTCCCATACATTCCTGCCTACACTCTTTGAAAAATAAATACTTTTGCTACTTTGAGCTCCAATGTATTTCCCTAAGCATTTCTAGCCTATTTTGACAGGCTGTCTTTAGGTTGCTTTGGACAATCTAAGTAATTTGACTGAATGCATTTAGAATCAGCTTAGAAATCTATGGAGCTTTGTCTGATTATATACTAGCATGATTTATCTCATCCTTCAAAATCTAAGTCCAAGGTTATCTCTTCAGTGATGTCTTCCTCTGTTAGAATTAATGCTTTGCCTTTATATACTTTCTTCAAAGACAATTCACAACATGATTCTAGTATTTATTCACTTATTGAGAAAACATTTGAGTGCCTATTATAAATCAAACTCTGTGTTAGGGACTAAGGGTTCATAGTTGAACAAAAGTTAACTCCTTGCTTTAAAGTAACTTACAATCCAGTTGTGGAGATAGACATGTAAACCCACTTGCATAACAGGAAAATGAAGGACCATACCAGTTAAATTTTAACAAAAACTTTGTTTACAAATAATAATAATAATAATAATAAATGCTAAACACAATTTCAACAAAGTGTGATAACTCTCAGGG
Organism: Mustela nigripes; assembly: GCF_022355385.1. Taxonomy (NCBI): domain Eukaryota; kingdom Metazoa; phylum Chordata; class Mammalia; order Carnivora; family Mustelidae; genus Mustela; species Mustela nigripes. Next base: position 122,578,969 of record NC_081568.1, read on the forward strand.
TAAAGATATGTGTGAGAGATAGAGTTTTTGTAGGGAAGTGATCAAATTGCCTTGGATTTGAGTCAGTTAAGGTTAGCCACATGAGACATTTGACTTGGGTCTTGAAGAAAAAGGAATTCACTTGCAGTCCATCTTGTTTGGTATATATTGGCTTCCACCGTCAAACGCTGTGCTGCTTGGACTAGAAAACATGAGTTCTTTATTTCTGAATTACCACTGCCTGGCAAGAAAATGGATCTATAGCAAGTGGTCAAAAATATTGTGTTCTTAAACCAGGGACTATGTCTATGATAATCATAAATGCTGAATAGCTTACCTTCAATAAAACATTCCTCCTAGTTAACCATATAAATAAATTAGAACTGCTAGGGAAAACAAAAACAAAAACACTAAACTGTGAAAAGGGGAAAGAAAGGGACATACTGGGGGCACTTATTCATTCAAAGAAACACTTATTTCTAGTGTTCAAGGAAAAAGGAGGGAGAAAGATAGTGGTAAATGTGTTTCTAATCTGAAAACAACCAGCTTTGTCATTTCTACTCCCTCCACAAATACTCTCCCACACAACCATGCAGTCTTCTAAGAGGTGTTTCTCTATTAGTTTTCAAAAACAGTTACTTTCACACTGACTCGCACATCACTCTAACAATTATTGACCTCAAAAATAATGGCCATATCCTAGATGCTATGCAAGTCATTTCAGTCATCTCCTTTACTAAATATAAAGCTCCTAAGGTGTGTGTGCCTTCTCCCTGTAGTGCAGATAAGTAAAATGAAGTTCGTTAAGTTGATCACACCACACAAGAAGCAGAAGCCTGAAACTAAGCCTGCCTAAGTCTGAACTCTAGGCTTATTTTATTAAATCACTCTACCTGCCTAATATATATTTATAAATGTGGCATAAATTAAAGAGATTTATACAATCATGAACCAGCCATAGGAGCAGTGTAATTTTCCTGCGATTCGGAGGCAGCCAAAACAAAGCCAGTGGTTAAGGAGAACTTTAGACTCTGGCCAGTCTTATGTGTTGGGAGGAAGTTTGTGAAGATGAAGGCACTATTCATAAAGACAAGTTGTTGTAGCAATCAAGAACAATTCTAGATATAGATTTGAGATTGCAAAGGAGGTTAGGGAGATGTAGATACAGAAATAAGTTAGGAGGGGTCAGTTGGTAAGTTACCCAACCAATGCCTGGTTCTTTTGAACATATTGGGCATTGGATTACCCAAGCTGTTTCACTTTTTGAGCAGTGATGGGTGGCCAGTTGAAAACAATGAATAAAATATATTACAGTGGCGATTTGAGTTAGATCTTCTTCCCTGGAGACCAGTATAGTGCTTAGACCATAGCAAACAGGGTCTTTCCTATGACTTGGATTATTTTTCTGGAAATTTCTAAATCTGTCAGTGTTGGAACATGGTAAGGGGTGGGAGAAGAGGTTGGAGGATAAAGGTAGGCAGCAGTGCTACTCTGTTATTGGGGCAGATACCCAAAGCCTGATGTAAAATATATGTAAACTCTGAATCTATGTCTTCCCTTTAGGGTGCTTTCCAACCCTCCACAACACATGTCATTAGGGTTCAACACATGCCTCAAGAGTTTCAAGATTTTTGCATATGAGGTTACATACTTCCTTAACCAGGCTGGGGTTCCACAAGGGCCCCTGGAAAGTGGATCACTCTCCTCTGTTACTTTTTTCCCCCAAAATTACTTGAGATAAGAGACCAGAATGGTGCTAACACACTGACTTAGGGTGAGTCCCATTTACCTTTCAACAAGGATAAAGGCACTTAAATGACCAATTGAACAGAAGACAAATGTCTAAGTACCAGTTCTCTGTTCATCACTCGAAATCTTCATCATTAAATCATTATTTTTTCCCACGGGCTATTAATTTTATAATACCTTTTACAGTCAAATTGCTGGTAAATGCCTAGATTCTGGGGGAGAAAAAAGATTTATCTGGCTAAGACTCTGTCGAGCTCTAAAATGAAATTCTGGTGTGGTGAGTGCAGCTGCAGAATTCAGAAGCTGGGGGCTGGGGACCATCTTTCTGGGCCAGCAACTGTTCACAAACACACTCTAATGGAGCAGGAGCGAAACTTGGTGGTACCACAATAGGAGAAGCACTACTATGGGCTCTCAAAGCTTTTTTTTTTTTTTTTCCCCTTAAAGGGATGATTTACAATTGACGTTTGAGTTGAACAAAAACATTTTTGATTCTCTGAAATATATTTCAACCCATGACTACTTATTTCTATGAAGGATTTTTTTAATGTAATTTGTATAATTTATTATGAGAGTCTAGAACGTGTGCTAACAAGATTTAGAGTGCTTTGATTTTTTTTTTTTTCCTCCTGGAGGGGTGGGGTTGGAATGGAGAAGTCTTGAATAGAAGATTTAAGTGGAAAAAATAAATCTGTGAAGGCAAGAGTGACGTGGTGTGCAATAACCAGCTCAAAGGCCTCAAAGGTGCTTCAGCAAGGCTGCCTCTAGCCCGAAGTGATGACGTGCATCTTGGGAACTTTCTGTGAGTTCTGTACTTCAAACTTCTTCATGTGGCCCTAATATAAAGGCCACAGTGTGTTCTATCAGAGGAGCCCAAGAACATGGAGTTTGGATCATTAATACAGATCCAACCATTTCACAGACTCTTTCAGCTGAAAAGTACATAGAATCCATTTCTGCTAAATAACATTGTTCTATTTCATTATTAGTTACTTCTGTTAATCTCTTACTGTGCCTAAATTATAAATCAAACCTTATCATAGATATGTATGTATAGGGGAAAAGCATAGTATATGTAGGCCTCAGCACCATCCCCAGTTTCAGTTATCTAGTGGTGGGGGTCTTGGAATGTATCCCCTGTGGGTAATGGTGGGGAAGGGTACTGTGCATTAAAAGGATTACACACCATGACCCAGAGGGATTTGTTCCAGGGATTCAAGAATGATTTGCTATTACAGTTGTGGTACAGCACATTAACAAAATGAAGGACAAAATCATATGATCATCTCAATATAGGCAAAGAAAAGCATTTCACAAAATTCAACATCAGTTTGTAATAAAAACCATCAACTAAGTGAGTATAGAGGAAACATAACTCAGTGTAATAAAGGCCATATACATCAGACACACAGTTGCCATCATACTCAATGGTGAAAGGCTGAAAGTCTTGCCTCTAAAATGAGGAACAAGATAAAGATGTCCACTCTCACCACTTTTATTCAACGTTGTGTTGGAAATCCCACACAGAAATTAGGCAAGAGAAATAAATAAAAGACATCTAATATGGAAATTGGAAAGGAAGGCATCTAATATGGAATTGGAAAGGAAGAAGTAAAATTGTTCCTACTTGCAGATGACATGGCAATATATACATAGAAAACAAAACCCTAAAGACTTCATAAAAAACCTGTTAGAACTAATGAATGAATGCAAAGTTACAGAATACAAAATCAATACTCAAAAATCTGTTGCATTTCTATATACTAATCATGAACTATCAGAAAGAGAAATAAAGTATTCCCATTTACTACTGAATCAAAAAGAAAAAAAAAATACCTAGAATAAATTTAACTAAGGGAGTAAAAGACCCTGAATACTGCAAGACATTAATGAAAGAAATAAAAGAAGACACAAAAAGATAGAAAACAAATAAATAGACATTTCGTCTCACTAATTGGAAGAATTGATATTGTCAAGATATCCAAACTACCCAAAGCATCCTACAGATCAAAATTGCTATGGTGGGATGCCTGGGTGGCTCACTTGGTTAAGCATCCACCTTCAGCTCAGGTCATGATCCCAGGGTCCTGGGATTGGGATAGACTCCCACACTGGGCTCGTTGCTCAGTGGGGAGCCTGCTTCTCCCTCTGCCTGCACCTCCCCCTACTTGTGCATGTCCTATTTTTCTCTGACAAATAAATAAATAAAATCTTTTTTTTTTAATTGCTATGGCGTTTTTCACATACATAGAACAAACAATCTTAAAAGTTGTATGGAACCCCAAAATACCCTGCATAGCCAAAGCTATCTTGAGAAAGAACAAAACTAGAGACATCACACTACCTGATTTAAGTCTATATAGCAAAGTCTAGAAAGTCTAGAAATAAACCCCTGCATATATATGGTCAGTTAATTTAAGACAAAGGAGCCAAGAATATACAATGGGGAAAAGATAGTGTCTTTAATATAAGGTATTGGGAAAACAGGACAACCACATACAAGGGAATGAAAATGGACCACTATCTTATAGCACACATAAAAATTAACTCAGAATGGATTAAAAACTTGAATGTATGACCTGAAACCATAAAATTTCTAGAGCAGAAAATGAACAGTAAGTTCTTTGACATAGGTATTAATGTTGTTGTTGTTGTTTTTAATCTGAATGCAAAAAAAAAGAAAAAAAGTAATGGGACTACATCATATTGAATACCTTCTGCACAGCTAAGGAAATCACCAATCAAATATAAAGGCAACATACTGAGTGGGAGAAAATATTTGAAAAATCATATATCTGATAAGGAGTTAATACCTAAAAGATATGAAGAACTCATATAACTCAATAGGAAAAAAAAAAAAGATTAAAAATGGACAGAAGATGTGAATAGACATTATTCCAAGAGGGCATACAAATGGCTAACAGGTAATTGAAACTTTTGTTCAGTATCTTTAATCATCTGGGAAATGCAAGTTAAAACCACAATGAGATACGACTTCATACCTGTTAGAATGACTGTTACAAGAAAGGCACTATATGTGTTGGTGGGGATGTGGAGAAGAAAGAAACCATGCATTGTTGGTGGGAATGTAAACTGGTGCAGCCAAACAGTATGGAGATCCCTTAAAAAGTTAGAAATAGAAGTACCATATAATCCAGAAATTCCACTTCTGGGTATTTATTCAAAGAAAATCGAAACAATAACTAGAAAAGATGTATGTATCCCCATGTTCATTGTAGCATTATTTACAATAGCCAAGATACGGAAACAGCTTGAGTGTCTACTGATAAATGAAAACTGAATAAAGAAATACATATATTCATGCATATAATTCATGTAATAATGTATAATAATGCATATATAATGTATAGTGATACATATAATATGTAATTACATGGGTATAAAATAAACATATAAGAACATATATAATACATAATAATTATTATTCAGGCATAAAAAAGAATGAAATCTTGTCATTTGCAGCAACATGATGGAACTTGAGGGCATTATGCTAAATGAAATAAGTCAGACAAAGACAAATACCATATGATCTCTCTCATATGTGAAGTAAAGCAAAATGAAAGAAAATAAACTTATCAAAAACCAAGTTCCTGGATACAGACTGGTGGTTGTCAAAAGGAGGGGTGGTTGGAGACTGATTTTTGTCTTTTTTTAAATTTTAAATTGTTTAAATAATAATAATAATAAAGAATAATATTAATTCTGAGTGGCATTATATGGGTCCCTGGGAATATATTTTAATACATACCAATATATGTAAATATATCTCTATATACCTATGTCTGTATCTATCTATATCTATATCTATATATCTTATACTTTTTTGGACCTTAATATTTACTATATAATATAACATATTATATAATATGACATATTTTATAATAAAATAAATATAAATTCATAATTTATAAATTTTAGGAATTTAATAATAATTTATTTATAATATATTTATATAAATTCATATAAATTTCTATGAATTTATATGTATATTTATATTTATATATAAATACCTGTTTAGGCATTATTTTTATTTGCCTAGCTCCTGTGGGCACTTAAATTTATTATGACCAGTTCAAAAAAAGGTCATCTAGGTAAATAAGTCAAACTGATATGAAGTATAAGTACTGTAGTTGGGGGAGAATACTTCTAAGTATTTCTAAGAAATGTTGAAAATAAGGAAATTTATAAGCTGAAATACTAATGATATTAGGCATTTATATATTGCCTGCTCTTAATGATCTTTACCAGAAAGCTATTTTTTCCAATGTATCAGGCGTTATCATTGTCATCTAGCAACATGTTCAAAAAATGATTTCAGAGGCACAAGTAAGCAAAATTGTGTTGTAGCTAGAATTGTGGACTGAAAGGAATAGGACATGTATTTGCCTGTGAGAGAGGGGTAAAGTCTCCCTAATTTTTTTAGGTAAAGTAGTCCATTCAGTTAAATATCACTTCAAGACCTTTCCTTTGAATCAACTTCTTTATCTTTAACCTGACCTTCTCCTTGAGTGTTTGTGTTTAAATTGTTTATTGATACCATGCGTGATAAAGGTCACAGTCCGTAATATGCCCTATTTCATATTTTACATCATGCAGGTCTAATGTTTCTGACCAAACCCCAAAGGAATGAGTGTTAGTCTCAGAGTTCAGCATTAAGAAAATAATTGAATTTGTCTGGCTCTACAGTATAAAATGATTTGAAGGACCAAGAGGAGTAATAGTCTGAAAGGCCAAGTCAGAAAGAGGAGCAGTGTTTGGAGAATATTCTTATTTTCCCTGACAGAAAGCCATACTTCTGTAGATAGTTGCGTGAAATACTGACGCAAAGGATCTCAAGCCAAACAAAGGACAATCTTCATAATTTTCTCTTCATTTTCTGGGTATTTTAGAAAAATTCATTTCAACAGGGGTGGGAAATAACAAGGAAAAATGGCGTGACTGGAATGGACGAGTTGGGTCATCTCCTCATTTTTACTTTGCATGTAGTGTAACATTACTTCAGGATAAAGTCAAGTTGGGACTGTGTGGCTTTATGGAAAAATAGTTGTAGTTATAAACTTAGCAGGTTAAAATCAAGGACTCTCTTGGTTTTTCAGAATATCACAAACTTGAGCCATTTTTACCAACTTCTAAAATGTCTTGAGCATGTGCTGTGCTCCAAGCACTATTCTAAGCACCTTGGATGTGCTCTCTTAATCTGTTCAATGTCCCAGTGCTGGAGATACAGTTATAACCCTCTTGTATGGAGGAGAACCCGAGGTCAAGAGTCTAAATAGCTTGCCCGAGACCACAGAGCTAGTGGTAAGCATAGGATTTGAATCCCAGGCCAGATGCCTTCCTCACGGGTTGCTGACCACTAGGTCTAGAGCTTAACATTTTGCCTTTGCTGCATCTAGAATGCCTGCAAAACACGTCCTTTTCTCAAAAGTCTGTAATTCATATTTCAAGAGTCTTAAAACTATCTTTAAAGTGAGGAAGGAAGTCTGCTCCTCACTTTCTGTTTTACCAATAGAGAAACAGGGTCCACACTCAGAGTCTCACGCTGAGGTAAGTGTCCCAGAAGAAACTAGGACTCAGGACCTCTGTCATGTTTCAGGACTCCCAGGGGTCTGTATACTAGACCAACTGATATTTCTTGACTGTTTACTGTTTTCTGGGCACTGTGCCAATTTTATTTGCTTCATCTCACTGCATTTCCTCTCAAAAATTTTGCATCTCCTCAAACTTTCTGCATTTTAATTCTTCATTGGAAATTTTCCTTTCATCAAAAAATAGGAACCACATTTTTAGACCTCTCTTCTTCAGAGCAGTCATCAGAGTGGGTGCACTGCAAACGTAGGTGGACTGAGTGAGAAGTCACTGGAAGGAGACAGATGAGGCAGGTAGATTGACATACACAACTTTACTCTTCCCTTGCTCTGAGGAGCTGACAGTAATTTACCTGAGATTCAACTTGTTCCTCCCTGTTTCAATCCACTCTCTTGCCTTTTTCCTACTACACCATCATTTCCTCCCAAATGATAAAATTTGTCCAGGGTAACTTGTCCATGCTTTAAACATGTCTCAAAATACCCTTAATAAGAGAGTCAATATGGGGTTCCCTTTGTCTGTGCTGTTTCTATTCTTACAATATTATAAATGTTCTACCTCCCCATATGGAATAGAAACTCTCTAGAAAGTTATGATAGCTTTATATATTTTATAAATATGTTATAAAATTGAAAAGTCTAGACAGACTTATAGGTATTCTTTGATAGCAAAGTATCTATTTGTACTATTGACTTTCCCTTGACTTGTTTGTACCTTGAGGAATAATAGTCTGAAGGCTAGGGCTGAAATGCCTTTATTATCATTAACTGAAAAGCAGAATGAATGCACGTTGACCTTAAAATATAAAGTAATAACAGCAACATGAAGAAAGCGTATTGCCATTGTTAGTGGAAAATTATATTGATGCAGGTATTAAAAGGTAATATACATTTTTTTCAACGAGATTTTATTAAAGATCAACCTTTCTGAAAACAATCCTAAAAACACCCTTTGGACTTTCTTTGTTATTCTCTTTGTTACTTTTACAAGGTTCTTTCAGAAAGTACCAATTTTATTTTAAAGTCTTAATCAATATTTCACACAGTGAAATCTTTTCCTTTGACACAATGAGTTATCAAAGCATTTTTTCTTCCTGAGGCAGCAGCTTTGAGCTGTAACTGACAATAGATCTTGTGGATACTGTCTGTGTCAAGATTAGATCAGACACCATGGGGATTCCTTTTCATGTTTGTAACTCTTAAATCAGCATAAGCAATACACAAATTCCTCCATTCTAAAGGTGAGTTTTCCTCAGTGGAATGACTATTGCTGATCCTATTTGATTTTCATTACTTCAAAAACAAAATAGAACTGTATAGCTGGAAATCGTACCTGAATATATACTTATCTGACACTTTCATTTTCTCCAAAACCACAGTAAAAATTTCTCTTTAATATGTTGTCTACAGTTTAAATGGCATATGCAATTAAATCTTTCAAGTAAAATATTAGTCCTCTGTTAATACAAACCCCTTTCTTTTTATTTATTTTATTTATTTATTTATTTAAAAATTTTAAGATTTTATTTATTTATTTGACAGAAATCACAAGTAGGCAGAGAGGCAGGCGCGGGGGGGGGGGGGGGGGGGGGTTCCCGTTGAGCAGAAAGGCTGATGTGGAGCTCTATCCCAGCACCTGGGATCAAAACCTGAGCCCAAGGCAGAGGCTTTAACCCACTGAGCCAGCCAGGTGCCCTACAAACCCCTTTTTATATTTGAAAAAAAGAAAAGATGAGTTACCATCTATTCCTGAATATATATCTGTTTTCTTGTTATGTTTAATTATAGTTATAGTTTCTGATTGTATTTGTGCCAAGAGAAACATTACTCCCCATTAAGACACTGAGAAAGGTTTTGGGATACTGGTTGAGTGCAGTCTGACATTAGACTGTTGTGGGCTTGAATCCTGCCTCTGCCACTTACTAGTTGTGTGACCTTGGGCAAGTTACTTAAATTCTCTGAGTCGCATATTCCTTAGGTACAACAGTGCCTGACTCACTGGCCAGGTAGAAGGATTTAATGAGATAATCTACCTAAGAACTTAACCCTGTTCTTGATATATACTGGATGTTTCATACATTATCAGCATCCTACATCCTACATCATTCATTACCATCATTATTATTTATGTAGTAAATGAAAGAAGAATTGCCACCTCCCCCTGTCTTGTATGTCTTTGAGTATTTTATTAGCCTTTTTCTTTCTTTTTCTTTTTTTTTTTTTTTTTTTGCAATGAAGTCTAAGAAGTAAAATAATGTCATTTCTTGAGAGTAGAAAGCAATCAGGGTGTAACTAATATAGCCTTCTGGGGGTAACATTTTATACATGGATTTTCTTTTTTTTTTTTTTTTTTAGATTTTATTTATTTATTTGACAGACAGAGATCACAAGTAGACAGAGAGGCAGGCAGAGAGAGGAAGGGAAGCAGGCTCCCCGCTGAGCAGAGAGCCTGATGTGGGACTCGATCCCAGGACCCTGGGATCATGACCTGAGCCGAAGGCAGAGGCTTTAACCCACTGAGCCACCCAGGCGCCCCTATACATGGATTTTCTTAAGCAGTCAATATTCTTTTAATATTAGATAGCTCCAGATTTTTATGATTTCAGTGTTCTGTGACCAGCCAACCAGAAGAATTCTTAAAGAAAATTGCCAACGCTGGTCGGTTCCAAGAAAAACGTACAGTTGGGCTATGAGGGAAATTTGCTTCCTATTCAGCTAATATGGCATCAGGCTCTGTTAGGGGAGGTAATGGCTGTCTTGATTATTGATGACCATCTGGATGCTTCCCTGCTTCAGAAGAATTGGATAAGTGGAAGATGAAGTCATTTTCTAAAGCTTGGCCCACTGCCCTGCACTCTCTTCACTCTGACCGTTCAGACAGTGGGCACATAATAGCAAGAAAGGAAGTGTGATGCTGACATGAAAAATGGGGTTAATGAACCACGAAGATGAATAATACAAACAAAACCATTTTAGCAAAGTAGAGTTTGCATTTTTGCTCCATAAACAATGAGTGTACACTCCAGAAATTAGCCAGCTTTTAAAATTTTAATTAATTTGAAATGTTAGGTGAATCTTAGGTATCTACTTCCTTGTTGAAGGCTACAGGGACGTTAAACATCAACAGAACTGGGAAAGGGAATTTTTCTGCATCCAGGAAATCTTACAGATGGGAAATTTTCATATATGATGCTAATACTTTCAAGTAGGGTCTACAAACATTCCTTTACATAATCCTGTAATTAAGGCATTCTATGCCTTAATTTTCTGCATAATATTCAGAAAATATTTAGGAGAACTACTGATATCCTAACTACATGAATGATAAAAATAGATCTTTAAAAGTATATGATATAGTTATTTGGAGAATTAAATGTTTACGGAGAAGAACTGAAAGGTGTTTTAAATAAGACCTCCTTCTTCCCCTTAGCGAGACTTATTCCCAGAGTTTCTGTTCTACAGGAATTATTATATCCAAATCACACTTTCATTTCCTGAATAAAGGTACTTCTTTAAGGATGTGCAAGTGAATTGGAGTAACTCTCTTTGCAGAGCAAAGGCCCTTAAACCCACGGCTTATTCCTCATATGCGTCACCTCTCCCAGGTGAGAACAGTCAGGTACATTATTCCAGATCAGCTCCTCTCAAAGAGAAATATCCTGTTTGATCCTAAACAGATTATCTTAAAAAAAGCTTCCAAGCCAGTGGTAATCAGAAATTAATTAAAACAAAAAGAGAATGTTTATAAATCCCATTAAAAGCCTGAAAGTAGACACAGCAACAACAACAACAACAAAAAAACACAAAAAGTGGACAAAAACAAAACCCAGCTCTCTTACCATTTGGCCCTCACTTCTATCTGGAGAGTACGTTTGTGTGTTTCTAGTCTATACAGCCTTAGGTGAGCGAGGTGATATCCTTTCATGGGGACCACTTGATAGTTTATGCCACAGGGGCAGGTGCCCCCAGGGTGAACAATGCCGTCTCTCTGTGACGCTAAAATGGGACTGCCATTCTCCATCTGCAAATCCTCTGTCTCCCCATGCTACCTGTTCTCGGAGAAATGCTACTAAAGCCTGGAGGTACCTGCTTATAATAGAGCTGTACCGAAGAAGCTTTTTATCCACCTCACTGACAAGCATATCACATTCTCTTAGTCTAGGAATAACTATCTTTCAACCCCAGTCTGTCAGCAACTAAAAATGAAAAAACAAAAAAACAACTACCTATGGCTCTAGCTCATGTTATGAATCATGTTGGTAAAAGAATCTCCATCTTCGGTCCAAAAGGCTATTTTTTAAATATTTAGAATAAATTACTGAGAGAGACCATAAATGTATAAAATTATTAAATACTCTTTTTTGAGGGAGTATTACAACTTTATCTTCAAAAGGGAAACCTTCAGAAATAAGACAGGATCTGATAAAGAGAAATTCTCTTTAGATGGTTTTTAGGGCTTTCCATCCTAGAACACATGTATTGAAGCACATGAGCGACTTCTCTGTGTATACATATAGTGATATTTCTGTTGGTGTCAGGTATGATGGATTGCTATGGTTTTGCAAAGCCGTACTTTGTGTCTTTATAAAATAAATCATGTTTCAAAAAGTCCCTGACTTTTTTTTTTTTTACATATGCTGACATTATGTGGAAACATGTTACATTAAAGGAGGTTTGTATATTAAATACTATTTAGTATTTATATTAGAAGATTGAAGTGTATAACATATGTATCTTGGTATCTTCCTTTTCTCAATATTTTTGAAGATATGTGCACCCCCAGGTGCTTGTGCTAATTCCCTGATGATAAAATATGTGAGAAGCTATAAAAAATGCTAATGTCTGTGTAAACAGTGACTTTCAGTTGGTTTGGAGATTTGGAATTTTAATTCCTCTCTATGGAAACTGGTTGCAGTCCATTGCTCCTTCTCTGGGTTCCTGCTTCACTGGACAGCTGTCCTAATCATAGTCTAATAGGGCACAGACTGCTTCCTGCTTGTCCACTTTAAGGCTTTTAAGGGCATTTATAAACATATGCTATTTTGCCATTCTGTTCTCTCTGAGGGCACCAGACTAGGAGTTTCTTGTTTATCAGTTTATTTTACCCTAGAGACTCACATGGTTCCTGGCACACAGTGGGTGCTCAAACCCTAATTTTGAGTGAATGAGAGAAAGAATGACTTCCTCCCATCGGCTGATCCCTGAGAAGCTTATGTGTCCACAAGCATGTGAAGAGATCACTAAGATGAATTTCTTACTGGTCTTACAGGAGCTACATCTCCCCTGCCTCAATTCCTTGACTGACATCCAAGATGGAACCATCCTGGTTATCTGTCTCCTCTCCTCTTCTCAGGTGACACAATTTTGTACCCCCTTTAGCATGGGGCATCTTTTTTCAGCCTTCTTGCTTCCAAGTACTCTATGATTTCTGAAATCTACATTCTAGGGGCGCCTGGGTGGCTCAGTGGGTTAAAGCGTCTGCCTTCAGCTCAGGTCATGATCTCACGGTCCTGGGATGGAGCCCGGAGTCAGGCTCTGTGCTCAGCAGGGAGCCTGCTTCCTCCTCTCTCTCTCTCTCTGCCTGCCTGCCTTTTTGCCTACTTGTGATCTCTGTCTGTCAAATTAATAAATGAAATCTACATTCTATGATTAACACTTGTATAATCACAATCACTATCTACTCAAAGAAAGTTATCTTCACTTGTTTTCTTTAACTGACAATGCATTTGCCCTGAAACCATCATTTTCCCTTCCAGATGGAGGACTGCAACATCCCACACCCCACCTTCCTCAGTGTTGGTACAAGGACTTGACATTCTCCTCATTTTTTACTTTCAGGTAAGAAGTCCTCTATGCTCATGGAAATACCTTGATTCTATGGTTGCAGACATACTGGAAAAGATTATGTAGGCATATTAATGGTGCAAATCTCAGCACGATTAGGTTTTTTTTTCTTTTTCCTTTGTAATTTTCTTCATTGTTTGAATTTTTACTAACATGCATATATTGTTTTACAGCCTGAAGTTATTTTTTCCTCTTGTTTTTACTAGCTTATTGATATGGAATTGTGTATGACATTGTGTAATTTTGAACATGTGCACATGTTGAATCAATACACATATATTGCAAAATGATTATATATATATATATATATATATATATATATAAAACATATTCATGATGCCATAAAATTTACCATCCCTTTTTGGTGGTGAGAACAGTTAAGATGTATTCTTTACTGACTTTCCAATATGTAATGTAGTATTTGTAACTATGATCACTGTATTGTACATTACATCTTCAGACCTTATTTATCTTATAACTGGAAATTTGTACTCTTTGACCAATATCTCATTTCCCTAACCACACCAGCTGCTAGTAACCACCACTCTACTCTATGTTTCCATGAGTTCAACTTTTTTTAGATTCTACAAAGAAGTGAAATCATACAACATTTACCTATTTTTGTCTGACTTATTTCACTTAGCATAATGCCCTCAAGTTTCATACATGTTTTCACAAGTGGCAGGATTTCCTTCTTTTTCATGGCTGAATAATATTCCATTGTACGTATGTGTAGGGGGGTTGTGTGTGTGCACACGTGTGTATCTCACATCTTTTGTATCCATTTGTTTCTTGGTGGAAACTTTTTAGTTGTTTCCATGTCTTGCCTGTTGTGAATAATGCATTGGTGAACAAGAGAATGCAGATATCTCTTTGAGATCCAGTCGTCATTTTTTTTTCAGATATATATGCAGAAGTAGGATTGCTGGATCATGTGATAGTTCTGTTTTTAGTTTCTTGAGGAAATTCCATTCTGTTTTCTATAGTGACTGCATCAATGCACGTTCCTACCACCAGTGCACAAGTGTTGTCTTTTCTTAAAATCCTCACCAACACTTTTATCTTGTCTTTTTTTATGGTAACCATTTTAGTAGGTATGAGGTGATAATCTCATTGTCGTTTTGATTTGCATTTCCCTGATTAATGATATGAAGCACCATTTCATATATCTGTTTATCATTTGTATCTTTCCATTAGAATGATGTCTGCTCTGTTCCTCTCTTCATTATTTAATTGGATGGGCTGTTCTCTCTCTATTTTTTTTCTGTTGAGTTATATGAATTCTTTATACATGTTTGATATTAACTTTTTATCAGATATATGATTTGCAAACATTTTTTCCCATTCTCTAGGTTGCCTTTCAATTGTTGATATTTTCTTTTGCTGTGCAGAAACTTTTTAATTTGATGTGGTCCCACATATTAATTTTTGCTTTTGTTGCTTGTGCTTTTAGTATCATATCTCAAAAGATTGCTGCAAAGACCAATGTCAGGGAGCTTTCCCCCTATGTTTTCTTCCAAGAGTATTACGATTTGAGATTTTATGTTAAATCTTTAATCTCTTCTGAGTCAATTTTTGTGAGTGTTGTTATCATAGTGTTCTCCTGTGGCTGCATGTAAATGCACAGGGGAATGCACTTTGGCAAGTTTTGGGGGGGGGCATGGGGGACCACAGGGTTCTACATTGTCTTCTTGCATTCTTGCAGGCTCAGAGGTCTGAGCTAGCTTCCGGTGTGGTTCCTGGACTCCAGTGGGAACAAATAAGGGGAAGTTAGAGACTGGTGTCAGCAAGTGGTGCAAACATTGATGAAATCTTCGGGGTGTCTTCAGCAGTGATGCTGGCCTTTGGTTCCTTTTTTGGTGACAAAAGTTTCTGAGTTTATCCATAGAACAAGTCACTGTGAACCTCACCCTCTCCCACCACATAGCCACTATTGATAGTCCCTGATTATCTTTCTTTTTTCTAGCTGTTTTTATAGGTCTCAGCTTAACTGGTCTGGGTGCAGTGAAATGAAAGTGGGACCTTGGTATGGTGCCCCCAAAGGCTGGAGAAGATGGTAGCTCACCCGTTCCTTCTTTCTTTGCAAAGAGAACTCATTCTATCTAGGAAGTACCCTCTTGGCAGAGCAACGCCAGCTTGGAGAATAAGATGATGCTGCAAGATGAAGCTGTCTCCCTTCTCTTCTTATGTAGTTATTCTCAGATTTTTGTTCCATTGCACTTCTAAAATTCTTGAGTGGACTCCAAAGCTCTCCCATAGCTGATTTTATTCGTAGATAGCTAATTGTTGATTTTTGTTGGAAGATGGAGGCTAGGATCTCCTACATCTGCATCTGCGAGTTTGGTAATTTGACTCTCAGAAGAGCTATTTTTAAATTAAAGAGCTTCCAGTTCATGTCTAGCTTGTGCTATTACATTTTACAGTCTTCTACATATACATTACCTTGCCTTGCCACCAGCAACCACAATTCTTGAAGCCTCTAGAACCTGGATCTCCATCTTCCTTCTTCCATTTCTAACATTATAGTAGGTAACTTCAGTAGCCACATGGCAGAGCCAATCAATATTCTAGCTTTACAAACCCTTAATCTCATCCTCAGAGATATTCATCTCCCTTCCACACTAGTCACACATTTTCTAAGGCCAAAGATTTTCTCACCTCAACTTCATCTCTGAAACTGTAAATTCAACTACTGCATGACATCATATAATCTTTTCTCTTTCTATCTTTCTCACTCAGTAGTCATTGTTAGATATGATATTTGATCTGATCTTTTATCTTTCTCCTCTGACTAGCTCGTTCTACTGAAGAACATCTGGACCCAGATCTTCAGAGGTCTTCTATTATAATTATTAGTAGTATTATATTTCTATAGTTATATTCAACCTGTAGTTTCCCATCATTTTCAATTATTTTACCCTATTTTCTCTATAATACTACATGGAAAACCTTAATCCTGGATCAGTCCCAACTAAGCTATTTAATGCTGCTAAAGGAATTCCACTACATTAGTAATAGGTGAATATCAGTATAAATTATCATCTGTATATACTTTTTTCCCCTCAGGAACCCTATCTCAATACAAAGTTTCTAAGAAATTCTATTTCTTTAGGCAATTAGCAGGTATTGTGTAAGAAAACATGCTCCTTGATCAAATTGGTTTGGGGAAATGCCAGAAATCATAAAATCAAACAGGTCTGACACAATATTCAAAGAGGCTGTATTAAAAGGCTACCATGTATGATGAATGTCCTAAAGGTCACATAATGTAACATTACCCAGACTTAGAATGTGAAGCAAGGAACATTATCACAAGAATATTACCACCCCACACTTGCTCTTTAGCTTTTTCATTTCTACTGCCAGGTGGTATGTCCTAGTTTTCTAATCCAAAAGAATAAATGGTGTGCCAACTCTTCTGATCCCTTGGCAATCTTCTCTCTTTCCACTTACCATCAAATTTCACAGAGGAGATGGGACTCTCACTGTTCTTAAACCTTCCCTAATTTGTCTTTATTTCTACCGCAGGTCCCCACAGATGCTGCCAGACCACGGTTGCTTCTTCCCCAACTTTTATTTTTTTTAAAGATTTTATTTATTTATTTGACAGAGAGAGAGAGATCACAAGTAGACAGAGAGGCAGGCAGAGAGAGGGGGGAGGAAGCAGGCTCCCTGCTGAGCAGAGAGCCCGATGCAGGGCTCGATCCCAGGACCCTGAGATCATGACCAGAGCCAAGGCAGAGGCCTTAACACACTGAGCTACCCAGGCGCCCCCTTCCCCAACTTTTAAAAATATTCCTTCCTCTAGAATTTTTTCCCTGCCTTCCACTCCTCAATAACCTTTGACAATTCTTTCTGTTTTTACACTTGTATGAGAACATTCCTTGAGGTTTTTTATTGCAAGTGATCTTCTCTCCTCCAGTTAGATGCTTTCTATATTATTTGGATCCCTCATTATTTCCCAAGGCTTCATGCAACATCATATGTATTGATTTCCTAATTTATATCTTTAACACGGATCCTTATCCTGAGCTCTTAGATCTTTATATAGAGCTACCTGCCAAATACTCCCACTTGAACGACTCTTAGACACCCTAGTGTCCAATAATTTCAAAATTTAAATAACTGTTCCTGTGCCAAATCAGTTTTCTTCTAACTTTCCTATGAAGAACTTACCAGAAAAGAAATACTGAGGGTATTTTCTTTCTCAGGCTGCCTTCTCTCTTTACCCTGCTTAATCAACTTCAGATTCCTGTTGAATCAGTCTCTAATTTATTTTTCACACCCATTATGCCTCTTAATCCCTACTACCCATACCCTAGTTCAAACCACTGTCACTATCAGGTAGATTTCTAGATGCTCTAAATTTGGCTCATCTTCCTGGGGTTTGGCTCTCTTGAATTTATTCTTAACTTCACTATTCTGATTAAAGACCTTGAATGACTTCCCATTGCTATTGCAAAATAGTGACCACCAGATCCTGGAAATTAATATTCTATTCCATATTATTAAAATGTATATGGTCTATTGGACACCAACAATTGTCTGAATAGTGAAAATTTCAGAGAGACTAGTTATTTTCATCATAAAGAGCAAAGAAATCTAAGACATATTTCTGTTCTTTTAAATGTTTTAAAATTAAATATGTATTGTTTAGCCAAGATGCAGTACTAGAGCAAAGATGGTACAAAAATAGTATCCTACTATATGATAATGGGAATTAAATGAGTTCTGGTTGTTGTGGAGAATCATTTCATAAAGCAGAGGACTGTTTTCCTCTTTCCCTTGCATAGTGAATAGTATTCATAGGTCTTACTGTTTTTCTAAGTTACATAGTAGAGAAATGGAAAAAATAAAATATCTGAAATGTCTGGCCACCCATTTGCCTGTAATGACAGCCATGGTCACAGTCTGGACCAAATACAGAAAGGTATATGGGATTCAAGTTTTTGAAAACCCAGCCAGTTATTTATTAGATGGCAGTTTGAACCCTTGGTCATTATATATTAGCAATAATTCTATTGATTAACAGAATCCGTTTCAGCTGATCACAATTTTCAAAACTTTCACTGACTGCGTGGTAGTCACATTGAAATATACTTAATACTGTGCTATCTGTCAGGATTACAATGTTTCTCTTTGGATGGACTCATTAGTTTTAAGTTAAGGTTTTAAATCTCCGGATGAACTCTTCAGTAAGAGACAAGACTCACTTCCAGCTTCCTTGATTTCTTTCATTAACTTGCAACATTGTTATACTTTTTTTTCCAGTTTATTTTTTATTTCTCTCATCAGAAAGCGATCTGGAAGTCTACCGCCATACCACCCTGAACGAGCCCGATCTCGTCTGATCTCGGAAGCTAAGCAGGGTCGGGCCTGGTTAGTACTTGGATGGGAGAAAGAGATCTGGAAGATCTCAAAGATCTCTCATCAGAAGGAGAAAAGGAAACTACACTTCAAGTTCTTGCTCCGCTTCCCCCACTCGGTTACGGTTCCCTGATGACTCCTCGCAACACACCTCCCGCTCTCCCACCATACCTTATAGTTCTCTTGGTTTTGTTTTATTCTTCTTTAATCACAGGGCTGGAATTATTTACTGATCTCATTTCTTCATTAGAATAGGATTTTCTGGGGGAGATATTTTCTTCACCTTTGTATGTTCAAAATCTAGCACAGAAGATGACCAAGAAGATTACCATGGTTATGGTAATGCTTTTGAATTAAATAATTATGCAGAAGTATTACCATCTCTAATATTAAAATGTCCTTATTTGTTAATGTTTTCTTTGACTACTGCCATTTTCTTTTGGGGGGTTGAAACTTTATACATCTACCAAGCTAGGTGAAGTTGTGGCTGTTTTTTCTGGTCTTAAAAATAGTCCATAGTGTTCATTCATCTCCGCATGGACTCAAAGAGCACCTGTGCTGCAGCAAGCACTATGCTAGGTGGCGCACATGAATGGTGAACATGACTGATAAAAGTCCTCCTCCCATGTAACTTACCTCCTCGTGGGGAAGAAATAATAAGCAAAGCATTTTTTTTTAATACAGGATCAGCTAATGATAAGGTAGGAAGAAAATTAAAGTCAGGGAATATAATTGTGAAAGAGTGTTGTTTTATGTTAGGATGATCATGAAAAGGGCTCCTTGATGGTATAGAGAGGCTGTTAATGAAGTTGTTCAGAAATAGGTGAGCACACAGGGAAAACAGATATATCAGTCAACTTTGAACAAATTGGGAGAAATGGCCTTGATACAACTTTTATTTTGTAATTTCTTAGCACATTAGTGGACAAGTATACAACAAATAACTCCTTCCCCTTCCAAAAAACAAAAACAAAAACAAAAACAAAAAAACAACAACAAAAAAACACACACCAAAAAACCACACAAATGATGGATGCTATATTATTTTCTTTAATATAAAAATGTAGAATTTTACAAGAATAGGTCTATGGCCAAGTGTAATTATTTATACGGCCTTTCAATATTTTCTGCTTTGTTTTGCATCATTTAGCTACTGAAAAATAATGCCCTCCTCTCCAAAACATTATTACATTTCAAGAATCCTCTCTCCTACCACCACTAACAAAAACCCTGTATGATTTGATATGATTCTCATTAAATATATAGAGATATAGATATATATCTATATATATCTGTGTTCTAACATGGCAGGTTATGTTTGAATGTTTGATTCCCCCCAAAATGTACATACTAATTCACAGGTAGTAACTTCAAGCTACTTTTTAGTTATGGTATTCAAACAGCATAGGTGTCCTTAGATAAAATAATGGAGAAACCGGAAAACCAAATAAGAAACTCTAATACACAGAGAAAAATAACAGACTTTATTTGATTTTTTTTCCCTTAATATAGATTATAATTTGGCTTTAGAGAACCTCATCAATAAGGTATTTTGCAGACAAGTTAGAAAAGTAGTTTCCTGTAAATCACTGGAAAAATAAAAATGAATTCTGTAACTATAGCTTCCATCCATGCATTATATCACATATATGCCTAGGGAAGCAATAACTGATCAGGGTTCCTCTAAATGGGTCATTAGTTAAGCAGAAGGCATGTGTCTAGGAAAGTCATTTACTATTTTTTTTTTTGGGTAGAATGTTTTCTTAATGCATGGAACAACCTAAGCAACACAATGAGAACAATTTTGACTTTCGTTTTATAAAAAGGGGGGGGGGGAAAGACTTTAAGAGCTGTCATTAAAAAAAAAAAATTAAGCCCACAGTTATTCAGAAATAGTCCCTACCTTAATTATTAAATACAAAGAGAAATCCATTAGCTAACAAAGAGATGGGATAAATCCAAACTGATTACTTCACAAACACAATTTACCTTAAATCCCGGAAGAACAAAGGCAATTTTGTGAGATGGACTACCCTTTCTTTCAGGATTATTTTTTAATTGCTTCTGGTTTGACAGATAAATAGGGTCAAATAAAAAAAAAAACTGATGGAATTGTTTACTAGACCTTCTCAAAACCATTAAAACAATAATAAATACTTAAAATAGAAACTGAATCATCTTAGTTATATTAAAGTTCATTGCATGCCTCTTGTGGGAAAGTGTTTACTAGGTTCCCAGGACATACTTATTTAATTTTTTAAACTTTTATGTAAAAATACTTTTAGCATAGTTCCAGTCAACTCAGTTCAAGCCAGAGCAATAAGCCTATATTAAGTACTTACTCTTTATAAAGCACGGTGCTAGATAAAATGTGGGGTATGAAGATGCTAAACCTTGACAGCTGGCCTCGGAGGGATCACAATGTAGTGTGGGAGAAAGAAGTTGAAAGCAATTAACCATAAAGTAAGACATAATGTATTAAGTGCTGGAATATAGATACTACGTGACAGGAGAGAAGAGCAAAAGGAAGAATTAATTCTGACTCAGGAAGGGAAAGGATTCCTGAAATGGGTTTTGTGCTAATGCTTTTTGAAAAATTCAGATTTGGGTAGGTGAAGGAAACACAAAGACATAACAAAGTTGGTTAATGGGTATGAGGAAGCCTGAGCACAGATGATTCTGGAGATTAGAACACGGGGAGAGAATGAGCATACACGAGGGTAGAGACCGGAAAGGGAGGTTGAGGTTGAGTTCATGTAGAACTGTGGATGCAAGCCTAAAGAGTTTCAACTCTACCTTCTAAGCAATAGAAATGCATAAAGGTTTCTTGGCCAGAGAGTGTCACAGTCTGACGGGTGTTTCAGAAGGTAAGTTTGGTGGCAAAGAAAGTAATAGATGGCAG
Organism: Mustela nigripes; assembly: GCF_022355385.1. Taxonomy (NCBI): domain Eukaryota; kingdom Metazoa; phylum Chordata; class Mammalia; order Carnivora; family Mustelidae; genus Mustela; species Mustela nigripes. Next base: position 122,600,419 of record NC_081568.1, read on the forward strand.
AGACAAGAAATTCAAGTTAAAGAGATCATACACTACAGTAACACCATAGCAAGAGAAAGTGTAGATGCAACCCACAGCCGTGGCATAGAAAATGTAAAGGGAAGAATAAAGTGAGGGAAAGCATCAGTGGGATGTGATCTGGTGGCATGCAGGGGATGAGGGAGAAACAAAGGTCAGAAATGACTTTGGGTTCTGGAAGGATAATGATGCTTTGAAGCAAGCGGTAGACTGAGAAGGTTTGGGGAAAATCAAAGCAAAAATAGCTATTTTTTTTTAATACAGCAAGCACTTAAAATTTTTCAGTAAGTTAGAATCCGTGACTTAAGAGAGCATGCAGATCATCGAATCCAGTGATTCTCGATTATGGCTGAACCTTAAAATCAGAAGGGGAGCAGCATTTTAAAAATCCTGCTATCTGTACCCCGCTGTAAGAGATTTGGATTTAAGTGGTCTGACCAGCCATTCTTTTATTATCCTTTTAAATCTCCCCAAGTGGTGTGAATATAGAGCCAGGTTTAAAACCTCTAGAATAATCTGTACCCTCGATTTAAAGATTATCCTGATATTCAAGGAGATTTCAATCCTTTCCTTTTTTTTGGCAGGTTATGCTCTTGGTTTTTCCTCTCCTTTTATCTGGTTTCTTTCCCTCTTTATCTATTCTTTTTATACATTGGTCCAGTGAGTCCAATAAGTAATACACCAAGGATTGTTTAAGGAATTGGGAATATAAAAATGAGTGGGGAACATAGCAGCTGCTTATATTAAATGCCTTTGGAAAGTCACATCTTGACACTTAACTCTTAAGTCAGCCCCTACTTCAGATCTCCCCTACTTCTTTGTACTGCTTCTGATTTGCTTTCCAGATGTCTCGTGCTCCATGCCCAGCTGTCACCACAAACTCAATGTTGCCAGGTTAAAACTGGCTTTCCCTCCAGATCATCATCACTAGTTCTCTACACAATGAGCATCGAATACTCATCTTGGTCACGAAAATCCATTCATCTTACCCATTTCACACTTAACTTCCAGAGCCCTCTTTCCCTGGCACCCATCATGTGGGAATCTCCTGTAGGCTATCCAGGGTTCCAAGTAGAGCACAGATTGTTAATGATTAACATTTCCCGAGGCTGCTCACAGAAAGCAAGATGCTCCCTTCAGGACCTCTTTCATCATTTTTTTTTTTCCCGTTATATCTTGTTCTACCACACATACAAAGACATCTAACCCAGCAGGAATTTTCTCTCATCTGGAAGGCAAGGTATCCTACTCTTCCCTCATTCGGTGTCTCTCCTTCAAAGGTGCAGTTTCTAACATGATGTTTTTCCTCACATGCTAACAATACTAAACTGCAGTTTGTGGGGAGAGCCAGAGACTGGAAGTTTCTTTTTCTCAGATCACATCCTATGATGATGAACATATTGCTTTGTATGGGAGATAAAGGTAGAAATAATAGCAAGGAAAAAATTCTACCCATAATATTATACTCTTCCTAGCCGTATTTTAACTCCCTGTGCTTCACTTTCTCATTAGTAAAACGAGAATAGTTGTATCTGTCACAGTTATTATAAAGATTAAAGAAGAAAAATGAATAAATAGCATTTATTAATTATTATCATTGTTACTGTTCCTAATGGTCAAGGACTTCACCTTAAATATCTAGTTAACGGATGGCTATTTGTCACAAAAAGAATCAGGCACAGCGTATGACTGTTTAAGAAGAAACAATGGTTATGAGTGGCATCACCACAAGGATCTTCATCATGACCCATCTCCCGCAATATTAGTGAATGGTGCTCCCTTTGGGGTGGCAGGGGCACAGGTGGTTCTGGGCAGTTAGATGTCATAAAGCAATCCCGGAGGACTTGTCAGATGTCTTGATTAATTGCCGTTTTTTGAAGCAGAAGTAAGAGCATGAACAAACACCAGACTTCCAAATAAGCTTGCATCCAGCACGGCTCCGTGCCAGCCAGGGTACTCAGCTGTGAACTGGCGGTGCTCAACTTGCCTTCTAAAGTCATCGAAGAGCTTAGCGGACCAGCAAATGATAACAATAAACAGCTACCCATGCATGAAACAAGAAATCAGAATTTTCTACTTGTATGCAAGCTTAAGCTAGGAGAGATGCCAGTCAATGAGCTTAAAAAAAGGTGGAGTGGTGGGGAGGGTTGTTGAAGCAACTTCAAGATGGTACTTCGGAGCTCTGTCTAGACCTAGGGAAATGTGCCCAATGCTTTACACTGTGGGGAGAAGCTACGGCTCTTAGAGGCTCTGGGAGATGAGCTTTCTGCAATAAGCAGAGCGATTAACCTAGAGCAGACTCTGGCTGCTAAGTGGGGTAGAAATGCCTTTGGTCAGGCAGAGGCTTCCCCGGTGTGCTCCTATTGGGATATTTCACACAAATTCGAGCTGTGTGGTTCAGCAGTTCCCCTTGACAGAAAGGATTCTAAAAGCTTCACTGATGTGACTCTGAATGCAGAGCTGGGTTGAGAGAACCTGGAGGATTTTCAAGGAGAGGCTTTGGCCGAGAGGCTCCTGCCTCACCTAGGGAGAGGAAGGTGTGGCTCTCTGCTGCCGCAAGTACTGCTTGTAGCTCACCGGCCGGTTCTTTCCTGAATGTGAAAAATAAAATCCTGTGTTTTAGCCCTGGATTAAAGAGAGGATAATGTTTTGTTAGAAAAGTCAGCTGCCGAGATTTGGTCAGAGCGTGGCTGCGGCTGCTGCTGAAAGGTTTGATTTGGCTAATCACAGAGGTCTTCCCTGAATACTAACTAAGGATTCCAAGCAGAACAAATTCAGTCCTGATGAAGTCTTGCAGCTGACAACGTGGAATAATCTGAATCACAGACCTGTAAAATCTGATCAGGGTGGAATTAAATGAGTCCCCTGCAGTGGTTTGGCAAGTCCATTTTCACCGAGGCATTGCAGTCAAAGGGGGGCGCCAACCAAGGGCCATCTTCATCTGCCTTCTCACTCCGTGTCTGGCTGCCAGGAAGGATTCTAATGGAGAATGTGCTTGCTCCTAAAATAAGGTCTAACACTTGTACCTTCTCTCTATTGCCGCGTATGGCTTCATCATTTAAAAGTATCCTGAGCGTTTTAGGATCCGTTTACGCTAAGACCACCTCGGGGTGGGGGGGTCGGTGGGGATGATACTTTTACATTTATTGACATTTGTGTGAAATACAGTTTCTCCTTATTTCTCTTATGCTTTATATCTGATGCAGGTTAAAGAGTACAAAGTACATGGAGAAAAAATTGGAAGCTAGTATAAAAACATCCACTGACTCCGAGAGAGAAATTTTTTTTTAATGGCCTTGACATAATATGCTCTTCTCTTCAACAATTCTATCAAGAATAGAATATTCTACCTCCCAAAGATGGAACATATAAAAAGTTGTTTTTTTTTTTTTTTAATGTTATGGCCTGTCTCTTAGACAAAAGACCTGATGAGGGAAGTTTCTGAGAATTATATACAGGGCACTGCTAATCAAATTTTAGGGAATGGTGTGGTGGTGAGATGAGGGATTAGGATGGCAGTCGTTTCCAAAGGAAAGGAAGATGGGGAAAAAATTCCAAGATTTTTCCAATAGTATGGAATTCCAAAAATTCCATACTATTCCAAGAGGGATGTATGACCAAAAATTACAGATTTTCAGAGAAATGAGGTGAATAGAAGATGTAACAGGGCTGTACTATAAAAGTGATCCAAGAAAATTCATCATAAAATTTACCTGTCAGGGCGCCTGGGTGGTTCAGTTGGTTAAGCCTCCCTTAAACCTTCAATTCTTGGTTTTTGGCTCAGCTCATGATCTCATGGGTCATACAAAAATACTGATTTAAAGGGATACATGCACCCCAAGGTTTATGGCAGCACTATCAACAATAACCAAATTATAGGAAGAGCCCAAATGTCCTTCAACTGGTGAATGAATAAAGAAGAGGTGGTGTGTATGTGTGTGTGAATATATAATATATAATATGTAATATAATATATAATTATATTCTATATAAAATATAGTCTATTATTCTGTTATATACATTATATAATATATATTATTCTATGATATAGAATAAATATATTCTATATAATAACAAATATAGAATAGAATATACATGTAATAGAACATTACTCAACTGTCAAAAGAATGAAGTCTTTCCATTTACAATGACGTGGATGGAGCTAGCATGTGTTACATTAAGCAAAATAAGTCAGTCAGAGAAAGACAAATACCATAGGATTTCACTCATATGTAGAATTTAAGAAACAAAACAGATGAACAGGGGAAGGGGAAAAAAGAGAGAGAGAGAAGTAAACCATAAAAGACTCTTTTTGGTTTTTTTAAAGATTCTATTTATTTATTTGACAGAGAGAGACACAGAGTGAGAGGGAACACAAGCAGGGGGAGTGGGAGAGGGAGAAGCAGGCTCCCCGCTGAGCAGAGAGCCCACTGTGGGGCTCAATCCCAGGACCCTGGGATCATGACCTGAGCCAAAGGCAAGCCCTTAACGACTGAGCCCCCAAGAACCCCCCATAAGAGACTCTTAACCATAGAGAACAAACTGTTGGAGGACTGTTGGAGGGTATGTGGGAGGCAGAAGGGCTAAATGAATGTTGGGTATAAAGGAGGGCACTTGTGTTGAACACTGGGTGCTGTATGTAAGTGAGGAATCACTAAATTCTACACTTGAAATCAATATTACACTATGTTCACTAACTAGAATTTAAATAAAAGTTTGAAAAAAGAAAAAAATACACTGCTTTTTTTTACAACAAACATATTTTTTTTTGATTAATCTCAAAATTGGCAAAGTGTTTTTTTTTGTTGTTGTTTTTTTTTTTTTTTTTTTTTTAACAAAGGGACTATCACTGCAAGAGCCAGGAGTCAAATGCTTGGCTTCTTGTAGCCGTGAACAGGCTCTCACTTCAAATAACTCATCTAGTAGGATCACTTCTGTATATTCCCTGAGGCACGCAGAGTGACTATGCGGGCTAAGGTAGAAGCCAAAGGGCGAGAAAGCCTGAAGATTTGATATAGTAGTCCCCCCTTATTTGTGGGGTTTATGTTCCAAGATCCCCAGTGGATGCCTGATAGTACTGAACTTTCTAAATACTGTTTTTTTCCTATGTATACATACCAATGATAAAGTTTAATTTATAAACTAGGCACAGTAACAGATTAACAGCAATGGCTAGTAATAAACCAATTATAACAATATTCTGGAATAAAAGTTAGGTGAACGGCTTCCCTTACAAAAAATATCGTACTGTACTCCGTCTTCTTGTGATGACGTGAGACTATGCGTGATAAGGTGAAGTGAGGTGAATGACGCAGTTATTGTGACGTAGCATGAGGCCACTATTGACCTTTGGATGATCTGCTTTCACACTGTGGTTGACCCAGGGCCCGAGAGACTGCAGAAAGAGAAACCACAGATAAAGGGGCACTGCTGTAGTTCCTTACAAATGCATATGAGGATGGACACGCTTGATGTTTGAAACATTCTCTACATGCAAAAATAATTCTTTTGAAGCTCAGCTTTGCTCTTCTAAAATACTGCAAAAATTCCCAGGGTAGAAGAAAATCTGCTTTTTTTTTTTTTTAAATTACGCAACTATTCATTCAGAGATAAGCATAGGCATGAGGAAATTGGTAATGAAGTACAGGCTTTTCTCTACAACATTTTTTAAAAAATTCTACTTGTGTATAATTATATATATATATAAATATATTTACACACATATGTAAAAATGCATTTATATAAGCATGTATACCTATTTACACATATATGCATTTATTTTTAAACAAATCTTACATATGTATACATCTTTATATATGTGTGTGTGTATATATATATGGTTGTAAATATAATACTCATATAAGAAAGCTGAATGAGAAAGTGTTTTTTCTGAGTTACGCAGTACCAGAATACGAAAAGGGAACTTTGTCTCTGAATCTTAAGTCAACATTGATTTAAGGGAGAGAAGAATGCTTTTATTAACTGTTGGAAGCAGCTTTTTACATGTGGTTATACTTTAAAAATCGGTTTTTCTTCGCTATAATTTGTTTAAAAATAAATTGTGAAAAAAATGCTCTGAAAATGAAACTTCTTTTAGGCAAATTGGAAAACATTCCAAGGGCTAGTCATGTAAAATGATAGACCCTTTTTTTCTCTGATTTACTGAAACAAATATGACAAGTTACTTGATGTCCCTTTAAGCTTAGAATATTCAGCTGGAAACAGAGATACTAATCATGATGCAATTCAGAGAATGGTTAACATCCACTACTAACATCATATAGATGGAGGACATATTTACATGTATGCGTTGTAGTGGCAAAAATAAAAAGATATTTTGTTTTCCTGATCTTCTCCTGTTGAATCCAGAAACAAAGAAATATTGATTTTTAGAAAGCTTTTGGATTCTTCAGAAAATAATTGGTGAATATCTTAAGAAATATCTACAGATTTTATGGATTCCCCACAAAGCAACAGTAGCCTCCATTGCTACCATGGTAAAATTGCCAGTCTCGTGGGGCCTGTCTATTCTCCTTGGTGTCTCTTATACTGTTCACAGGCCCTTTCTTCCAACTTCCTTCAATTCCTGTGAAGTTGTACTTGGTGTTTTCTCCCACTGACTCATGCCTTCTTCATTTCCTGTTTCAGCTCCTCTTCTCCCTCCTGCTCCATAAATGAGGCCCTCTGCCAAGTTTCCATTCTCTTTCTATGTATGCTTTCTCCCTCATACTTTTCATATACTCCCAGGGCTTCAAATATTACAAACACGTTGAAAAAATGTTAACCCATTTCTTCAGCAGCAGACCTCTCTTATGGTTCTAGTTCCAAGGTCAGCTCCCCATCTGTAAACGCCACATATGCATCCTATGTAATATTTCTGGCATCCAGACCTTTCTGATCATGCAGTGCTTGTGGGCTATCCCCTTCCTTGGTGCCTTTGCTTCTATATTCTCCTCCTGAATACCAGTCGCCTCTCTAAAACCTTTAGTTCCAGATCAATACATTCCATATACTCAACAGATTCCTTAATAGCTCCACGTTAATGTCAGAAAGCTATAGCAATTCAACTTATCATGCACAGAACTCTTGATTTAGCACTCTCCTAATTTGATCCTTTTCTCATTTTCTTTGCGTCAATGAATTGGATTACCCTCCATCTTGATTCACAAACTAGAAACAGGGCACTTATCCTTGACTTACCCCCATATACAACACACTCAAATCCTCACTGTTGATTTATTCAAAGGTGCGATTGTCTTTCCCCACAGCAAACAGAGCACCTACTTCCTCCACGTAAGCACTTTTCTTCTCCACTGATTTCTTCACTACAACTAGAATCAAGAGTCATTTCCTTTTTCTACATGTGTCTGAAATTGTACCTGTTCTTAAAATCTCGCCTTACAGCCCAGTTTTTCTTCAGACTCTTCCATGACTCCTTCTAGCCCTCGAATCTTATTTTAGTTGTTACAGTAGCAATGTGAGGGCAAGCCATGGGATTTGATTATACCCATGTCCCGTGTGTGAAATCTAAGGCTCAGAGAAAAAAATGCCCAAAGTCATCTAATAAGTTGGTAACAGAGCAGGGCTTTGAAATCAGGTTTTGTGACTTAAAATTCATTCTTATCTGCAATCATTCCTTTAGTGTTGTCTTTTCTCTAACATATTAGTGTCACTACTATGGCACTTATATTGTATTTCCATTCTTTCATATTCCTACCTGATACAGAAACTCCTTGAGATTAGAACTGTTGCTTCATTCATTCACTTAACAGATGTTTTTGTCTATTTTATACCTGACAAAACATGAAGACCTAGGCATAGAGTGCTGACATGCCAGATTTAACAAATAAATACCTGTTTCCACCATAAAATATACTGTTTCAACAAATCTTAGTAATTATTAACAAACTATAAATATATTCTATTTTAATCTTAAACATTATTAATAATCTTCACTAGGTATAAGAATTTATGAACCTGGTTATTGAAAACTTAATGTAGCTGCCCATAGTATTTGAGTTTTGGAAGATAAAAACATTTGCTTTCAGAGAAATGTCTTTGTAAAAGACCAGGAGGTGCAGCCAATTTTTATACACCCTTTAAATATTAGATAAAGTTCAGAATAGATGATGTGTTTAACAGTATAGGAATTCACAGACTGAGTTCAGAAGTGATTACGTAAATAAATGTTTATATTTGTGAGGTAATAAGCATAGCTTTCCTGAGATTAATAGAAGCTAGAGGAGTCAGTGGCTCAAATGTTCAATAAAAACCACAACTGTTGCACTTGGGGAAAATATGAAGGTACGCTATTGCCTCCTAGATATTCTAACCGACCTCAGCTCCTCCTCCTGAACTCATTGCCCATGGACAGCTGGGACAGAGCACATGGTGTCAATCTAGGAACCGGGTTCAAGTGGGCAGTATGTATTAGCCCCAAGTAGCTGGTACATCTGGAACGGTGAATCTGTCTAGGAAGTTCAGCATATACTTGATGACCAAACAGTCCCTGCCTCAAGACCACATACTGTGAGGGGTGGGGCGGGGGAAGCCAGTATGCTCAAAGCATTTGGTATGCTTACGTTGTCAGTTTCTCGTTAGTGGTCATTCTGAGTGGAGTGAACTACATGTCTGGACCATATATATCCATCATCAATATATCTAAATTGGTCATTGCAGGGAGATATGTTTGCCTAGAGTCATCAGTAATTTTGGCTTGGCCAGGTGTTATCAATGCCTTTAAGTTTTTCATACTTTATTTTATTTTGTGGGAGAGGCGGCTCAAGGAAGGCCATTTCCCAATTGAAAGTATCAAGATGGAGGTTAGGATGAGTAGACTCACTGGTGTCTGTGGAAAATCTGGCTCTAGCCACATAAACTATGTCCCTCAAATTGCTCAACTCCCCTGACAAAAGGAATCTCTACCAGTAGAGCAGTTTCAGTCCCAAGGCATCTAAAGGTTGGAATTGGAAGCCAGGGCTACTTCAGGGATCAGGACCCAGTCTGAGTTCCTGGTTACCTAGTTAGCAGGGTTCCCTCTTCATCATTATCTCTGATTTTTTGCTGACTCCCAACCTCCTACAATCCTTTGTCTCTCTGAGTGACAGCTGACTTTTGCAGCCCCAGCTACTGTCCTTTCCTTTGGGCTCTTTTGTAATAAGGCCTGTTTGAGGAAGCAATGCTAACGCAAGAGCTAGTGTAAGCTCAGAAGTCAGATTTCCCATCTTTGAGTTTCAGTTTCACTGTCAGTAGTGTAGCCTACGAGTCCTCGTGAATCGTGAATAAATGAGATGATATTAACACTAAAGAAAGCTAATGACTAAATAAAGTTGTTTTTGTGTAGCATTTGGCAGTATACCTAGCACAGAGTAAGCTTTCCATAAATGGAAGAAATTATGTTTTCCCTATTATTTTCAAAAATAACTTAGGGATGGGGCACCTGGGTGGCTCAGTGGGTTAAGCCTCTGCCTTCGGCTCAGGTCATGATCTCAGGATCCTGGGATCGAGCCCCACATCGGGCTCTCTGCTCAGCAGTGAGCCTGCTTCCCCTTCTCTCTGCCTGCCTCTCTGCCTGCTTGTGATCTCTCTCTCTCTGTGAAATAAATAAATAAATAAATAAATAAATAAAAACCAAAAAACTTAGGGATGATTTAAAAGTTTTATTTGGACATAGTTTTCACAGAGAAAAAGAGGCAATTGTGCTAGTTACTTATCATTAGGTCAAAAACAAAACAAAACAAAAACCCTACAGGTTTATAATGTATTATAGAATATAGAAAGTGAGCAGTGCCTGGGTGGCTCAGTCAGTTAAGCATCAGACTTTGGCTCAGGTCATAACCCCAGGATACTGGGATCAAGCCCCAAGTCTGGCTTCCTATTCAGTGGGAAGTCTGCTTCTCTCTCTGCCTGCTGCTCCCCCTGCTTGTGCTTTCTCTCTCTCTGACAAATAAATAACATCTTAAAAATAAAATAGATGGGAAGTGAGAATGATATTCAAACTAAGTTTTAAATGATAAACAAGGGTATATCAAATTTAAGGGATGGGGGTTGATGTGTAGAAAGAGAATAAACAGTACAAGGAAATGAGAATCAATTTGGCTCGGTTGAGGAATAAATCTTAGAGACCAATGCATGGATTTCCGAGGGACATGGGAAAGTCAACCTGCGGTTAGATAACAGAGCTTTGCAAAAGGAAGTTAAGGAGTCTTGAATTTGTCAGAAGGTTGATGGCATCACAAACAAGGGGTGGATATAACTGGCCCTGTCTCTGAATCATCTGTGTGCAAATGGAGTAGTAAAGACAGGGAGACCAGCACAAAGCACCCTTAGTGGTATTGTAGTATCTCAGACTGTTACAGTGGCAAAGGAATTGGAGAGAACTCTTCAGATTCAAGAGGTATTCAGCATTATAAGCAACGACATTTGATTATCTGTAGGGACCGGAAGAAAACAGATGACAACATTTTGGCTTTAGTAGCTGGGTGGATGACGATACCATTTGCTCACATCGAAAACATCTGAAGAGGAAAATGGATAGAAATGGGGGGAAATGTTTAGCTTTAAGTACATTAAACTCACCAATAAGCAGCTGTCTGTCTGAATCCAGAGGCAGGAGACAAGTCTGGGCTGAAAGCTCAGCTGAAAGATGCTATGTAGCAGTGTGGGTAGAGGAAGTGTCTGTGGAGGGAAGAGTAATGGAGGGACGAGAGCCAAGGACTGGAGCTTACCTGCATTTGGTGCATCCCACATGTGGCTGATATTCAGCAAATCTAAAATGGATTAAGATTTGGATAAAAATGAATAGCATCTTCTCATCTCAAGGGTCTTCTCCATGGAGAGGTAGATTTCTGCAAACTAATTTTTTTTAAGTTTTTAGTTCATTTCAGTTATTTAACATGCAGTATAATATTGGTTTCAGGCGTACAATATAATGATTCAACGTTTCCCCAAAATACCTGGTGCTCATAACAACATCACATTTTTACTCCTTCTCCCACCCACCTCCCCTCTAGTAACCATCAGTTTGTTCCCCATAGTTAGGAGTCTGTTTCTTGTTTGTCTCTTGCTCTTTTTTTTTTCCTTCCCTTTGCTTGTTTATTTTGTTTCTGAAATTCCACATATGAGTGAAATTATGTGTTATTTGTCTTTCTCTGACTGACTTATTTCAATTAGCATAATCCATCTTTGTTGTTGCATCTACGTTGTTGAAACATGACTCCATCTATGTTGTTGCAAATGACAAGATTCGATTCTTTTTATGGCTACTAATATTCATTCATATATCTATATGTGTGTGTTTATATTATATTATATTATATATCACAACTTCTGTATTCACTCATCAGTCAATGGACATTTGGGCTATTTCCATATTTTGGCTCTTGTATTATCATACCACTATGTCTATCAGACTGCATGTATCCCTTTGAATTAGTGTTTTTGTATTCTTTGGGTAGATACCTAGTGACACAAGGGCTAGATCATAGGATAGTTTCATTTTTAGCTTTTTGAGAAACCTCCATACTGTTTTCCATAGTGGCTGCACCCATTTGCATTCCCACCCACAGTGTAAGAAGTTTCTCCTTGGTCCATAACCTCATCAACACATGTTGTTCCTCACATTGTTGGTTTAAGCCGTTCTGACAGGTGTGAAGTGATGTCTCATTGTAGTTTTGATTTGTATTCCCCTGATGATGAGAGATATTGAGCCTCTTTTCATGTCTCTATTGACCATCTATATGTCTTTTTTGGAAAAATGTTTATTTGTGTCTTCTGTTCAATTTTAATTGGATTATTCGTATTTGGGGTGTTGAGTTTTATAAGTTCTTTATATATGTTGGATGCTAACCCTTTATCCAATATGTCATTTGCACAAATCCTCTCCTATTCGGTAGCTTGCCTTTTAGTTTTATTGATTGCTTCCTTCACTGAACAGAAGCTTTTTATTTTGGTGAAGACCCAATAGTTTATTTTTGCCCCAGGAGACCATATCTAGAAAGAAGTTGCATAGCAATGTCAAAGAGGTTACTTCCTGTGTTCATGTCTGGGATTATTATGATTTCAGGTTTCACATTTATGTCTTTAATCATTTTGAATTATTTTTGTGTATGTTGTAAGAAAGTGGCCTAGTTTCATCCTTTCCATGTTGCTGCCTAGTTTTCCCAGCAACATTTGCTGAAGAGAATATCTTTTTCCTGCTGGATATTCTTTCCTGCTTTGTCAAAGATTAGTTGACCATATAATTGTGGGTCCATTTCTGGGTTTTGTAGTCTGTTCTATTGATCGATGTGTCCTTTTTTTTTTTGTGCCAGTACCATAGTGTTCTGATCACTACAATTTTGTAATATAACCTGAAGTCTGGAATTGTGATGCCTCCAGCTTTTCTTTTATTTTTCAAGGTTGCTTTGGCTATTCAAGTTCTTTTGTGGTTTCCATACAAATTTTAGGAAAGTTTGTTCTGGCTCTGTGAAAAATGCTCATGGTATTTTGATACAGAGTGCATTAAATGTATAGATAGCTTTGGGTAATATCGATATTTTTATGAATATTTGTTCTTCCAATCCATGAGCATAGAATATCTTTCCATTTCTTTGTCTCGTCTTCAATTTCTTTTTTAGTGTTTTGTAGTTCAGAGTATAGCTGTTCCACCTCTTTGGTTAGGCTTATTCATAGGTATCTTATTATTTCTGGTGCAGTTATAAATGGAATTGATTCCTTAATTTCTCTTGCTGCTGCTTTATTATTGGTGTATAGAAATGCAACAGATTTCTCTTCATTGATTTAGTATAGTGTGAATTCATTTATCAGTTATAGCAGTTTTTGGTGTAATCTTATGGGTTTTCTATTCAGAGTATCATGTCTGCAAATAGTGAAAGTTTAACTTCTTCCTTGCTGATTTTGATGCTTTTTATTACTTTATCATCTGATTACTGTGGCTAGGACTTCCAATACTATGTTAAATAACAGTGGTGAGAGTGGATATCACTGTCTTCTTTCCAACCACAGAGGAAAAGTTCTGTTTTTCCCCATTCCCCAAGATGATATAAGCTATGGGCTTTCCATATACGGCGCTCATTATATTAAGGTATGTTCCCTCTAAACCCACTTTGCTGATGGTTTTTATCATAAGTGGATGTTATACTTTATGAAATAATTTTTCTGAATCTATTGAAATGATCATATGGTTCTTTTCTTTTATTAACATGGTGTTTCACATTGATCGATTTGCAAATATTGAACAACCCTTGTAATCCAGGAACAAATCCCACTTGATTGTGGTGAATGATTCTTTTAATATATAGTTGGATTCAGTTTAGTAGTATTTTATTGAGAATTTTTGCATCCATGTTCATTGGGGATATCGGCCTATAGGTCTCTTTTTTTTGGTGGAGTCATCCAATTTTGGTATCAGGGTAATGCTGGCCTCTTAAAATGAATTTGATGTTTTCTCTCCTTTTCTACTTTTTAGAATAATTTGAGAAGAATAAGTATTAGCTCTTCTTTAAATTCTTTGGTATTCTTCTTTGAATTCTTTGGTAGAATTCGCCTGTGAAGCCATTCAGTCCTAGACTGTGCTGGGAGATTTTTTATTACTGATTCAGTCTCTTTGTTGGTTATCAGTCTTTTCAAATTTTCTATTTTTTCCTGTTTCAGTTTTGCTAGTTCCTATGTAAGAATATATCCTCTTCTTCCAGATTGTCCAATTTGTTGGCATATAGATTTTTATAATATTCTCTTATCCTTGTGGCCCATTGATTATCCCATCAGAATCACACTCTGCTCAAGTGATTATATCCCTTCTGACCTGACTCAATACAGCTGAAAGACCTCCTTCAAGAACTCATCTATCCCTAGAGCATCACTGAACTGTGTGCTCAGAGACACTCCGCCTCAGGAAAGCAGGTTCTCCTTACTGAATCACTTACTCAGGATCTCTCAGCTTCTCAGGTACACTGAAATGTAGTTGTGAAATGATAGGTGACATTCTGCTGCTTAGTGTGTTTCCACACAAAGTTGCTCTTGATCATGTTGTCACTTCACATGAAAAGACTTAGATGGAGAATAAGTTGACTTTCGCTGTCCTCTCAGAAATGAACAAAGACACTCTCCGGGAGAGTAGGATCTTGAATTTTCAAACTTGACTGAGCAATATTTCACCTGGCTGCAAAGCTACCACATGCTACACACTCCCGATTGCCTTTAGACTTGCTAAATGCATTTATAGGCTGAGAACGAGCCGTAGGAAAAATGTGGTAGATGAAATAAAGTCTTTTTCACACTGCCCCTTTTATTATTGTGTTATAAAAACCCAGGCTCAAAATAGATTGAGGTAGATTTATCTTTTAATGAAAATCACCAGGAGGTTGGAAGTCAAATATTCTTATCTTTTTCTCCTGTCTCCAGAGCAGGACTCGTTCACGGGGCTGACCTTGCACTACAGTCCCAGAGGGAGCTACAATGACATTGTGGACTGACTTCCCTTGGAAGAGACTTTGAAAAGAGACAATGGAGCTAGCATGCCTCCTTTTAGGCTCCGTGGTCTGGGGTTGTGCGGGTCAGCTTTTCCCGAGAGCAAAGGGCGGAAAAGTTCAGGAGCCACTGTGTCCAGCAGAAAGGAGCGAGTTCTTAGGACACTGCTAGGGAGCTGCCCTTGGTCGCTCCAGAGGCCTTCTGCGGCAGTTAGAGGCTCCCAGGCGCACCTGAACTGCAGATCAGAGGCTGGGCGGGTCAATCACAGCGGGTTCTTTTCACAGGTTCGCCCTGTGGGGGGAACTGCCCTGCCTCCTTGCCACTGCGCAGCAGTGCCTGGTCCCGGGGGCCCTGGCGGTCTCCTGACTCCTTAACCCGGCAGCCTGAGAATGGTTTTACCCCCGTCTTTTTTTTTGGGTGGGGGGCGGGGGTCCTTAGTTTTTGGTCTTTCATAAACCGTTGGGGAAATAATGTTGTGTTTGTTTTTGTTTTCACTTCCCTTGCATGAATTTCAAAGTTCATCACAGAGAAGAGGTTGCCAGTTGGTGTTGGGAGAAATGAAAGTAGAGGTAATAAGAAAAGGTAGGCAAAAGAATGGCATTTAGAGGAAGAGTGATATCAGTCAGCATTTCAACTATCTGTTAAAAAAAATCACTCTGGAGAAATACAGTAATGAGAATTTAATGTCAAAATGATTGTAGTTTTATGCCTAAATACACTCAACATGACAAAGAATTCTCTTAATCTTAATTAGGGATAGGTGGGGGCATTCTAATTTTTTTTTTTTTCCATAAACCGCATAGCTCCTGGAACTAATTGCCTTCTCAGAGCAATAGATAATAGAAAAACACGATTGTATCCTATGTTCTGGAGAACATAAATAGCATCCCACTGATTTCTTAACTCCCTGAACTGGAGCAGCATTTCAATCTAGCTGGTAGTAATTAAAATTCCATATATCTATCTATCTAAATGGAAGGTTTTATATTTTATGTAATTACTGTACAATTACCTTACTATGAATGAATTCCATGTGCAAATGGCAAAGCGAGCTTGAAGAACTGATTTGGTTAAGTAGCTTTAAATCTATTACTCCTGAATAAAAGTCTCAATGAAGTTGTATGCTGCTTAACAGTTTAAGGAGTTTTGTAAATTGGCGAAACAAATTTATCTTCTATATAGATATGATTGTCTGAGACTTGTCTAGTGTAGTAAAATCTACTCCTACCCTGCTCCTACCTTCTTTTTTAAATGAACTCCTTGGCATCCAGCCAGGGATGGCTAAACAAACTTGATTAAATTTACTTTTATTTTTCACTTTTTAAAAATATTTATTTATTTATTTATTTGAGAGAAGGGGGGAGAGAGATCACATACAGGGGAAGGGGCAGATGGAGAGGGACTCTCCAGCAGTCTCCCTGCTGAGGGCAGAGCTCCACATGGGGCTGGGTCACAGGACCCTGAGGTCATGACCCTAGCTAAAACCAAGAGTCAAATGCTCAGCTGACTGAGGCACTCAGTCACCGTGCTTAAGTTTAAGAATTTTTTTTTTTAAGATTTTATTTATTTATTTGAGAGAGAATGAGTGAGAGAGAGCATGAGAGGAGAAGGTCAGAGGGAGAAGCAGACTCCCCAAGGAGCTGGGAGCCCAATGTGGGACTCAATCCTGGAAGTCCGGGATCATGACCTGAGTCCAAGGCAGTCACTCAACCAACTGAGCCACCCAGGCGCCCCTGCTTAAGTTTAAACTCTTCTCCACTCACCTGAAATTGGCAGAGCCTCCCTCAAACCCTACTAGAACCTTCCTAAAACTAACCATTGTGTTAAGAAAGAAGTTTCTTGTGGGTAGGGGGAGTGAAAAAAAAAAAGAAAAAAGATTTCATTTCCTCCTCTTTAGTTTTCCCCAAGATACACTCCAACTTAAATTCAACTGGGCCATGAAAATTATGTTCATAACTGGATCTGATATTAGTTGAAAACATATGAAGATCTTTTCCAGTGAAACTTAAAATCCAGGATAAGAAATTAATAACAAAATTAAAATTAGAAAA
Organism: Mustela nigripes; assembly: GCF_022355385.1. NCBI lineage: Eukaryota > Metazoa > Chordata > Mammalia > Carnivora > Mustelidae > Mustela > Mustela nigripes. The sequence goes on from NC_081568.1 coordinate 122,616,957, forward strand.
GAAACATAACCTTACTAAAACCATTAGTGTGGGCACAGGTTTTTATACATCTATAAATTGGTGTGAAGTGCACACTGTTCCCCAATCTAAGAAGCATACCTATGTTCTTCCCTGTAGTAGAAGGCCTATTTATTTGTTTACTTATTTTTATTCTTTTTAAATTCTTTGAAGATTTTATTTATTTGAAAGACAGTGAGATAGAGAGAAGATGAGTGGGGGGACAGGCAGAGGGAGAGGGAGATTCCCTGCTGAGCAGAAAGCCTAATGTGGGGCTCTATCCCAGGATCATGACCTGAGCCAAAGTCAGGCGCTTAACCAACTGAGCCACTCAGATGCCCCTAGAAGGCCTATTTAAAAAAAAAAAAAAAAAAATTTAGAAGGCTCTTATGTCTTAGATACACTTAGAAGTGCACATCTGATATTAAGAATGAAGAAAAAGTAGGTACTGCTAAGGCAAACAAACTTTATTTTCTTTTATTTGTATAGCAAAGTTTTGTAACTGAGAAAGACTCTTATCTACTGTTTCTTGTTGTTTTGTTTGATAAAGTCCTATGATAAGCCAAATTTAGTAGTGTATCACGAAGTTGTTGGAAACATTTGACTGAGAGGAGGCACTTTACAACTGTATATTAACAGAGGAAACAAGTGAATGAATGGTAACTTGAATTAATTTATTATGGTATGAGAATTAATTTATTAATTAAATTAATAAATTTAATTTATTTAATTATTAAATTAAGTAAGAGAAATTTAGGAAATTTAGGAGAAATTTAGGAAAGTGTGAAGGGTGAGCTCAACAGTTTAAAATTTGCAGCTTTAGATTTTTTTTAAAGTATCCAATGTTACACTGCATTCCTATATGTAAAGTTATAAATTTTCATCACAGTAATGGGTTTGTTGAATTAGATGTAAGATGTTTTCCCACTTCAGTCTCTTGTTCAGCAATCAAAATTATAGACCTGAATATCTTGGTAACTCTAAATCTTCAAATATTTTTAAAATGTTGCTTCCCCTCAAAAACTATTTTTTTTTTTAGCATCTGTTAAGTGTCAGGCAGTTTTAAATGCTGAGAATAGAGAAGTGGATAATAGAAGCCAGACTTTCTGCCTTCCCAAAGCTAATATTCTACAAAAGGGAAGTAGACAGTACAAAATAAGTAACATAATAGGTATCAGATAGTGATGAGTGTTGGGTGTAGAAAATAAAGCAGGAAAGGGAGATAGGTATATATTTAATATAATGTAGTTAAGAAAAGGCCCACTAAGAGTTTGACTTTTGGGAAGAGAACAGAAGATGAAGAGGAAGTGAGCCATGGAGGTATTTACAGGTAGAGGGGACACTAGGAAGAGAGTTCAGCAGCACAAAGCGTCTGAGGCAGAAACATAAATGCTATGGCAGAAAAGTAGCAAGGAAGCCACTGTGGCTGGACTGACATGAAGGAGGGCAGTGGTAGTATGAGTGGTTCAGTGCTGCAGATCATGTAGGGGCCACTGTTAGAAACAGCTTTCTGTCTGAATGAACCAGGAAGGGGTGGGAATTTACATGGCATAGATACATAAATTTTATTTTAGCATCAAAATTCATTTGAATGTTAATGCTTTGGAGCAAGAGTTCAAAATGAGGCTGATCCCCATGACTTCCACTTTCTCTCTGAGTCAGAAATGAGGATTTTATTTTTTTTTTTTGTCACATTATTGCCCCTATTGTCCAACCTCTAAGAGTATGAATATTTGATATAGGGCACTGGAATTAAAACTGCATGGATCAGGTTAAACTAGACCAGAAAGCCAAGATGTATTCCTCATACTAATGATCATCCTGAAAATCCCAAGACACAAGCTCCTCAGTGAGGTGTCCGGATTGCAAGAGAAGAGGAAAGACGAGAGTGGGAGTCAATGCCCCTGAGTCCAGAATCTCCTCTCAGAGCTAGAGTTAAGGCTCAACCCCTGGTGTGTGAGTGTTCAGGAAAGTCTGGAGACCAACAGAAGGGAGCCCATGGTTGGCTGCAACACCTCAGAACAGGAAGATCAGCACTTCCTGCCCACTGAGCTCTGGAGGTCTGGATATGAGAACAAGACATTGCCAGGGGTGACTGTTGACTGTGTCCTGGGTCAGCCCCAAGGTTAATGTGGACACGTTTTGTGTCTCAAAGGGAGTCCACAACACCTCCCCTTCAGAAGAAAAGATAGGCATTCTGTGTCCTTGCAGGTGGCTTGTAAGTTTTTGTTTTGTTTTGTTGTTGTTGTTGTTGTTTTTACTCATAATTGCAAATAAAGGGGTTTAGATTTAAATACATGGTGAAGCATCTTCTGTCCTTTCAGATGCAAAGGACAGGTGTTTGTGGCCTGAGGATTTTGGCCAATGTTAGATTACTCAATAGGAAGATAGCCAGCCTGATGGGGACACAGTTTTGTTTTGTTTTGTTTTGTTTTAAGAATTTGATAATTGATTTTTTAAAAAAGTATAAATCCATCTTAGTTACTTATTTTAATTTCTTTCAAATATTTTACTACATAGTTGTGTTTCAGTTTTTGATTATATATGGTTATAATATATGGTTATATATGATTATATATGGTTATAATTAATTTGATTATATAATATATTAATATTATATATTAATATTTTACATTTTTAGGGTTAAGTTCTCTGCCTAGATAGAGCTAACTTATGTTTCTTTCTCAATGAAAGATGTTCATTGTGGACAACCTGGTGATATTAATATATTATGCTATCACCAAGATATTTTGAGATCCTGCTAATGAAAATTTGGGGTTGTAGCAATTTGTGGAATAAGAACAAGCTAATGCAGCATGAAGGAAATCGTTAAGTAACTTATCTTGAGAATACAAATTCGTCAGAAAGGATCTGGTCAATACTAATTGATGGCTAATAATTAAGTCATTTGCACACCACTAGTACAAATATCATTTATTAAATGTCAACACTACATTGAGAAGATAATTTAAAATTCCAAGAATTTTTATCATTCATTACCATCTTTTTGTAGAATCAAATACCTCCTTAATTGTAAGACTCTCTATTATTTTAGCTGAAATTAAAACAAAACAAAGCAAATCTTCCAAATAATCTATAAATAAGACAGATATTAAGCAGCACAGATATTATGCATCAAGCCTTTAGACTTGTTAGAATATTAAAATATGTGTGCCTTGGAATCAACTAAATATAGTAGTTAAATAATTCATCTAACTACAGGAATCACTGACCTATTAGGTGTCAGCTACTATGAGAGGCACTCTAGTTCTAACAGAACTGATACAAAATAATCTCTGTCCCCAAGCTATTTTGTTTTACAAAATAGAAAGAAAATTAAATAAGTAATAGTAATAGAGTTTGGACAGTGCTTTGATATGGGAAATACAAACTGATGTTTGAGCTGAGACCCAAATGATCAACAGATACTAGCCAGCTAATATGTAGTAGGTGTCTGGAAAGGTGTTCTAGCTAAAAAGATTGGCCAGAGGAAATGGAGAAATGATGGTGCTTAAAAAAAAAAAAAAATTAGTATGGCTAGAACATATTGTTTGGTTCATAAAATTTAAGTGTCAACAAATGCAATTCAAGAAACAAGAAAATTCAGGTTCCTGAAGAGTTGATAAGCCAAGAGTAATAGAAAACTGCTCTGAGATCTATAATAGCTATCATTTAATACAGTCAGGGTCCTAGTCACCCTGAGTGCATCTTCTTTTTGAAATACCCTGTTTCCTCTGAAGTGAAATGGAATTAAATGTTTGTTGTAAGGAAAATGTTTACCTGGAGGAGCAACCTGTAATTAACAGAACTTTTGAGTTGAGACAGACAGGTATGCACATAGAGTACATCTTGACACATGCAGAGAAGCTTCAGCTTTGCATCTGGAAAGCTGGAGGAAGGATGCTGTCTGAAAATCATTCTTTCATCTGAATATTCCAACAGTCAGAATTATAAAATTTACATTCATGCAACAGAATACTAAATAGTAGTGAAAATGAATCAGAGTGCTATATGCATCAAGATCAGCACCAGCTCTACATATACTAAGAGAAAAATCCAGTGGTAAGGTGATACATAAAGTATGAGTCTATTTTATTAAGTTTAAGCCTTGTATAAAAACTATATATTATTTAATGACATAAACACATGGTAAAATTATCATGGAAAATCAGGGGTTCTAGATTCTGTTTTGCCATAAAACACATTAATATATATGTGAAAGTTTGTATAATTTGTTATAAGAAAATAGTTTTTTTACTATATTTCCAATATCAAGTACCTTCAGCATATAGTGTATTACAAACCCTCACCATTTAAATTATTTCCACCAATTATCACATCTTAGCATATGTAAGTGTCAGACTCCATGAGGGTATTATTAGTTTCTCCAGTTAACAGATAATTTGAAAATTAGAGATTTCAGAGCAAATAAGTGAGAGAGTCAGGGTTAAATCAGGCCTTTTTGTCTGGAGCCCTGAGGTCTTTTCTCCGTAGATATAACCTGATCATTGACTGTGAAAATTCCCCCACAACCTATTGAAGTAGGATGATTTTGAACCATGCTGTCCAAGTCAATAGTCATTATGTAGCCTTATGTTGGTATTGAACACTTTAAAAGCTACAGATTCAATATTTGGGGAGGTGGCAATCTATGTGTCCCTGATTTTTGTTTCCCCAAACACGGCCCTGATTTTGATAAAACAAGCTTCCTTGGTTGAGCATTTTACCTTCTTTGGAGCTGGGCTATTTAGATGATTAAGTTTTGGACCTAGTCCTCAGCTTTTCCTTTTTCTTTTCTTTTTCTTTCTTTTTCTTTTTTTCCCCTCCTCAGAAGAAGAATGTATCTCTGTGAACTCCCAGAGTCCCTTTCTCTATCTTTTCAACCGCCTGTTAATTAGTAGTCGCTATTTATTATATTTTTCTAGAGCATCATTTATGGTGTTTAACAATAGTCATTCGATCCTATTGTCCTTAAAATTCCTATTTCCCCTCTATTTCCGGTATACTATCTGAATGCCCTGAATAATCCAGGATAGGGCCTAAGTTAATACCCTAGTGTGGGGCGCCTGGGTGGCTCAGTGGGTTAAGCCGCTGCCTTCGGCTCAGGTCATGATCTCAGGGTCCTGGAAGTCCTGGGATCGAGTCCCGCATCAGGCTCTCTGCTCAGCAGGGAGCCTGTTTCCTCCTCTCTCTCTCTGCCTGCCTCTCTGCCTACTTGTGATCTCTCTCTGTCAAATAAATAAATAAAATCTTTAAAAAAAAAAATACCCTAGTGTGTACTATGGTACACACGTAAGTTATACAAATAGGTGATGCGCAATTCCATATCAATTACTTCTGCTGAACCATTGTTTATCCCTAGCTCACATCTATGGCCTCTAAGGAGGTTCCTTAGGACTAAGTGCCAGAGGGAAAATTCATGTCTAAGTCTCAGATAATTCAGCTTTAGTTAATTCTGAAAATGTGTATCCAACTGTACTTCAGCACAATCCAAGTGTGGTCCTACAGGACAGTGATAAGAGGATGCCCTCCCAGGGAGTAGAGTTGGGAGTAGTATGCTTGGTCATTTATTCTGAATCAAAGTGACACATGATTTGACTCATTGAATAGGGAGCTAGACAGGCAAAGATTGGAACATAGGAAAACAGAGGAAGTCTGGAGTCTTACATTCAGATGGATTTGGGATAAAATTTGTAGATTATTGTTTGTCTCATATTAATAGTTGACAGAGACAAAAAGCCTGTGTGACTAGGTGGACAAGATGGGCCATCCTGCTGATGAGCATCAGTCCACTTCTCAGCCAGTACGGTGTTTGCATGATGGGCCCATGAGCAAGTTATTATCCATGATGGCTGAGATGGAACTATGCATGGGCCCAACAGTGTAGGTTCCTTCCCACGAAGATTGATAAGCTATCGCCATTGTTAAATGTATAACCTGTCAACGGCAACAACCAGTGTGGGCCCTAAATATGGTACTACCTCAAGTTGAACAATTTGGTGGCCTGTTGAAATGATACAAGGTGGAATTTTTGGACCCTTTCGAATTAGACCCTTTCAGTTCTAGAGCAGACAGCAATTTAAACTTACCAGAATCAACATAATTCTCAACATAGATTTGCTTTCCTACATTCAGTACTTCACCAACCTTATATTATCCAGGGTCTTAAAAAATCCCTAATTCATTAGAATGGGATAATCAAGGTTTCCTTAGACTAACAAGACAATTTTATGGCAAACAACGTGAGGCAGTGCATAAATTACCGTTACTGTGGAATCGACTTGTTTCACTCTACACCCTATCGCCACAAAGTGTTAACCTAATATGGTAATAGGATTACCTCTTAACTGCTCAATAAAATGACAACTCAGAGCCAGGACACCAAGCAGTTCTGGTATACTGTCTTTTAAGATGTGTGATCTCCTTTGAACTAATGGCCGGTATATGGCACCGTGTCCCAAATATCTAGAATGCCAGTCCTGTAATCAAGTAATAAAAGTACCATTGGCTCTTTTTCTCATGCTTCTGTCAATTCATTTTAGAAATTTTTGTTTCTAGTATTCACATTCAAATTCCATTAGATAATAAGTCTTGATTTCTAATGTGGGAATGTTTTTTTCCAGTGGACTCAATAAAGTTCCCACTAAACTTGAAGGTTAGCAATGAGCTAATAGACAAAGAAAGGAGTTATCATACTGGAAGGAGTAACTGACACAGATCATGACAAAGGGACAGAGTTGGTGCTATATGACGAGGAAAGAGGAAACTGTGTCTGGGACCCAGCAGATTCACTGGGTATCTCTTGTTGCTTTAGTGCCCAGACATAAATCTGAATGGAAAATTGTAGCAATACAGGAGAAGTCAGCTATGTGCCCAGATTCAGGTCCCCTCTCATACAAGAAAACCACACTAGCTGAAGAGAGGGAACTCTGAGAAAGGAGATGATGAATATCAATTATGACTTGGAATAATTTACAGATGCTTGGACTATAGTTGCCAAATTAATCGCTTATAGCCATCTGACAATTTAGAGAGTTGGTTATGGACTGGAATTAATGGAAGATACCAGCCTATGCAAGTGGTATGCTAGGAGGACTATATTAAATACCTTGTGCACTACCTCATTTCTTCTCCACTTCATGACTCATTCTAGTCATTGATTTAGCAAAAATATTGTGTAGACTGTGCCTAGTATCAAGCATGCATTGCTTTCACATACTACTTGAGTGTTTTTCTGGCACATGCTTTAGGTCACCTCTGCGAGCTAGCTAAGAATTCACATGTACAATCCACAAATTGAAGAAGTTTATCACTCATGGAGAAACTCTCAATGGAGGGTTGGGTATGATGGGTAATTGCTTCTTCTATAGTCCTTGAATCTGGAGATCCTTATGATAAATTTCTTCAGATAGTCCAGGTGGGACTGAGCACTCAGTCTCCACAGAAATCGTCAATTTGAAAACATATTTTTATATAGGCTTTCTCTTCTTTCCTGTTACACTCCTCCTATGTGTTAGTCCCTTCAATCTGCAATAACAAAATATAATTGACAAGGGGGCTAATGAACAACAAACTGTCATTTCTCACAGTTCTGGAAAGTGAGATGTCCAAGAATCAAGCTTCAGCAGACTTGGTGTCTGCTGAGGACCTGGTTCCTGGTTCAAAGATAGCCATCTTCTTGCCATGTCTTCACGTGGTATAGAAGGTCAGGGAGCATTCTTGGTTTCTTCTTCTGTGAGGACATTCATCCCATTCATGATGGCTCCACCCTCATGACCTAATCACCTCCCAAAGTCCCCACTTCCAAATACCACCATTTGAGGATTAGGTTTCAACATATGAATTTTGGAGGGACACAGACATTCAGTTTATGGCACCTGGTTCCTTACTTCTACTCCCTGGGAGCATTTGCCCAATACACTATTTGCAATAAAACCCCCTTGAGCTGTTTATTAAAGGGAACCTATACTATGAATATGACATGAATATGCATATTTTGTCTCTGAATAGATTCCTTAAATTTATTATTCCCGTATACCTGTACATCTGCCAAGTTTACAAACATCAGAGTGGGTACGATCTCTAGAGGTGTAGAGAGAGAAGAAAACTGAAGAGAGCTCTGCCACCACCACCTCCAATGCCAAGGCTGGAAGCACTGCAACCATGGCACCTTACAGCATTGTCTCCTCACCTGTTGGAGAGCGATGTAAGGCCATAAGCATCCTGCTGGCTGACCAGGGCCAGAACTGGAAGAAGAGGTGGTGACCAACAAGACCTGCCTGTAGGGCTCACTCAAGCCCTCCTGTCTACCAGGGAATTTTTCTGAATTCCAAGATGGAGACCTTAACCCTGTACAAGTCCAAGGCCATCCTGCAATACCTGGACTACTCTCTTGGGCTTAGTGGGAAGGACCAGAGGGAGGCCGCCTTGGTGGATGTGGTGAATGGCTCCATGGAGGATCTCTGTTGCAAATACCTCGTCTTCATCTATGCCAACCCCACGGCAGGCAAGGAGGGGTTTATGAAGGCACGACTGGGGTACCTGAAGCCTTTTGAGTTCCTGCTGTCCTAGGACCAGGGAGGGACAGGTCTTCATCGTAGGCAACTGGATCTCCTTCTTGGACTACACATTGCTGAACTTGCTGCTGATTCACCAGGTCCTAGAACCCCACTGCCTGGACTCCTTCCCCCTGCTCTCTGCCTATGTGGCGTGCCTCAGTCCTGTGCAGGAGCTCAAGTCCTTCCTGGCCTCCCCCTAGCATGTGAAGATCCCTATCAACCACACCAGGAAGCAGTGAGAGCATTGTCATTCTCTGCAGGAGGTAGAGCCCTGCACATCTTCCTTTCTCCAGGACCAATAAAGTTCCCAAGCACGGAAATAAAGAAGAAGGAGAAGACTGAAGAAAAATCCTCAGAAATACATTTTAAATAAGGACAGGAAAGCACAAGCCCACAGAGGAAAGGGAGGGTATGGTCACTGAATGAGAATATTAGAAGGCTCACATTCTATATTTTGGAAAATTTGGGCAGGTGGATTTTCAAATTCTGAAACCATCCCCAAATCAAACTTTAAAGTCATGATAATTTGGAAGGATTTGTCAAAGTGATAGAAATAAGTCATTGTTCAAAGTCATTACTTGGAGGCAAGTAAAGGAGGTTTGTTTTTTTTTTTTTATGGTAGATTCCATCAAGCTGGAAACAAAGTTAATATTAACACAGATATTTGTAAGTGGAGGGTCTTATACAATGGGTAATTTCAGTAAGTCTGCACTTACCTGGCCTTGGTAGGTGTTTGGTTTAGGGTAGACTTCAGTTTGTTTAAACTTGTAATTCAACAATGATACTATACTGGTCAGGAGTGGGAGTGGAAATTACCTAATTTCCATAAGCAGTTTTTTAGGGTAACGGTTACTAACACACACACACACACACACACACACACACACACACACTGAGAAGGGCAGCTGGTTTCTGTTCTTTAGTTCTTTGTTAGTGGACTATTGCTTGTCTTGATTTTACTGCCTGACTACAAACCATGCTCAAAGTAGCCTGTGTCCTTTGCCTTGCCCCTTTGTGCTCTCTGAACTCTCTGGGCACTTCAGAGATAGAACACTAGTTACCAAAGGATATGATTTCTTATTCTCTTATATGTCTCCTCCAGGTAAACCTCATGTTTAGTAGAATGCCTTGTAAGTAGTATTACTTTATAAAAGCAGTTTATAAAGTATTTTTGATTTTGCATACCATCAGGATTTGCAAATGCATATATATATATATATATATATATAAACTCACATAAGAAAAACATACCATCAGCGTCTACAAAATTAAATAAAATTACCCTATAAGTGAATGTCTAGTATTTTGTTGTTGTTTGGTTTTTGTTTTTTTTTTTAAAGATTTTATTTATTCATTTGACAGACAGCGATCACAAGTAGGCAGAGGCAGGCAGAGAGAGAGAAGGGGAAGCAAGCTCCCCACTGAGCAGAGAGCCCAATGCGGGGCTCGATCCCAGGACCCCAGGATCGTGACCTGAGCCAAAGGCAGAGGCTTTAACCCACTGAGCCACCCAGGCACCCCTCTAGTATATTGTTAAAAAGCAGGACTAAGAACTATGAATAAAGACAATTACTACAACAACCCACAAGATTACAATGACCACAGAAAAACTGACTATACTTATTTTTCTTTCACTAAGTCTATGCTTTACCTTTGAAGAGCTCAGCAAATAAAGACATAAGGTAAAATAAAGACCTAAAATAAGGACTAAATAAAATCTAAATAAATAATAAAGACCAAAATAAAGACAAATAAAGACATAAAGTAAAATAAAGCCAAATAAAAATTTGGCTTATTAACAGAGCCTTCAGAAACATTTCTCCATATATGTACATGTTAACTACCAAACAGCTGGGCTTGGATCTACCTGGTTATTGTTCTAGATCTGAAAAACAGATGATCTATTTGAACACAATGACCTTACGCCTAATCATGGAGATCAACTCACATGGAATCTACAGCAGAACAACTCCAGGGTAGTGATCTTTCTTGGAAAACATCTGCTACGAGCTGAGTGTGTTTACATTTTGACAGCCCTGGCAGATGTGCTCATATACGGCCCATCTGTGTGGTGTTAGGAGGCTAGAGGTGAGGAAGCTGGTCTGGACACACAGTTGGGAGAGAGCTTATTGTAGTACGCGGAGTTGTTCTAGAAAATGCAAAGTAGCACCTCATAGCATTTTTTTTTCTTCCTGTGCTATTAATGCCTTATAGCAAACTGATTTGTTTGCATTGCCCAGAATGAGCAATAAAGTTATGTTTGGGACTGCTTTTTAACATGTAGCCATGGTCTGATTAATATTTCAGAAAAAAGAATAATTGTTATTATAAAAATTAATACAGAAAGTTTAGAGAATAAATAAATATATCAGTTTAAAACATTTTTCATATTTGAAAATGTTATTAAGATAATATTTTGGTCTATGGGGAAAAAAACACTGAATAAATGAAGTATTTATTTCTACCTGAAGCTTTTACATGTTCTATTCTCTGCATCGTTTGTTACGTTCTGAAGTATTATTCAAAGTGTGTTGTGAGGAACATAATTTCACACTTCATAGTAGTTACATACAAAATTACCTATGTCTTTTTAAAAATTATTTTTATTAACATATAATGTATTATTTGCCCGAGGGGTACAGGTCTGTGAATCATCAGTCTTACACATTTCACAGCACTCACCATATCACATGCCCTCCCCAGTGTCCATCACCTAACCACCCTCTTTCTCCCCCGACCCCGCAGCATCCCTCAGTTTGTTTCGTGAGATTAAGAGTCTTATGATTTGTCTCCCTCCCAATCCCATCTTGTTTCACTTTTCCCTTCCCTACCCCCTCAACCTCCCACCCTGCCTCTAAAAGAAATTTCTTTATTGTTAAGATTTCTCAGATGTTTTAATATGTTGGTGTATTTTCGGAATATCCAAGGAAGAAATATACAGAATTCTCATTCAGTGAGCATATTTTTGTGGAACATATCTCAGACTAATATTCTCTTGTGTTTACTTGAGAAATTTCACTTTGGTGATTGAGTCAGAAATCAGCAGTCTGGAAGGAAAAAATTTAAAAAAAAAGAAAAAAGAAAAAATAGATTCATATTAGCATTTACTTATTTCACATAGTTCATTTATAGAGATTCCAGAAATTAAGGAACTAAGTGACTAAGATATATCTTAGTTTGATATATTATCAAACAATAATTCTATTCTTATATCCAAGATTTTTTTTTCTTTCATGGGCTCATGCGTGATGAAACTAGTTTATAGGGGAGATCATTAAGATGTTCTGTTAATTTGGATATTAGGTTATTCCCATTCTCATAAAGAGAAAGAAACTAGTGAAAAATGTTCTAAAAACACATAAAATGTATGAACTTCAACCTTAAGATAGTTAAGTAGTTGCTAAAAGAGATGAATGAAACACCCAAATTCAATCATGTTTGTTTAGGAATCTCACAATTAAGAGTTTTAAATAACTGTAATGTAATAGATTTTGTGATAGTCAGATTCTAACATAAGAGTAATGAAAACGTGCATGAAAAAAATGAGGAAAGAAGTTGGAGTGAGAATTGGTAGGGTTTATACAGCAGAACTGGGAGAGAGCCACTGACCTGGAAGGCACAGATCTTGTCATTAGAGACGTTTGTTCTGTTTGAAAACAGGGATAGCTTATTAGATGGTCCCGAAGCCCCAAGTTATATACCCCTCCTAAATACCTGCCTATACTTTTGAACTTTGCTCATTAAATAAATTTTTTTCAAGTTTTTAATTGAATTCTAGTTAGTTAACATATAGTGTAATATTGGTTTTAGGACTAGAATTCAGGGATTCATCAGTAAGATACAATACCCAGTGCTCCACACAAGTGCCCTCCTGAATAGCCCCCACCCATCTAGCCCATCCCCCACCTACTCCCCTGGGGTAATCCTCAGTTTGATCTCTATCATTCAGTTTCTTTCTTTCTTTTTTTTAAGATTTTATTTATTTATTTGACAGACAGAGATCACAAGTAGGCAGAGAGGCAGGCAGAGAGAGAGGAGGAAGCAGGCTCTCTGAGGAGCAGGGAGCCCGATGTGGGGCTCAATCCCAGGACCATGGGACCATGACCCAAGCTGAAGGCAGAGGCTTTAACCCACTGAGCACCCAGGCACCCCTCAACATTCAGTTTCTTAAGGTTTGTTTCCCTCTCTCCTTTATTCCATTTCTCATATGTTCATCTGTTTTGCTTCTTAAATTCCATGTATGTGTGATCATATGGTATTTGTCTCTCTGACTTGTTTCACTTAGCATTGTGCTCATTAAATAATACTGTTTGTAAACTTAGTTTCGCAGGGAACCTCTCATCAGTTAAAAAGACACGGCATCAAAATGTGACGAGAAGGTGGGCACCGAAGTCACACTGGCTGGATTCAATAATGGTTCTTTTAACTTCTGAACTGTGTTACCCTTAGCAAGTCACATAACCTCTCAATCTCATCTGAAAAACTGAGGTAGTGCTATATCCATTGCACAGGTTCATGCTGAGTTCTGATTTTATCCCAAGAATCAAGAGGGATTACCCATTGTATATGGATCCTTGACAATAAAAGGTAATTATGTAAATACAAGATCTATTGTCATTAAACATTATTAATGGTTCACTCTTGGTATCTAGCAAATACTCAAAAATTGCAGAACACTAAAAATGACCTCATGAAAACACATTAGTTTCTGGAGAAAACAGTGCAGAGTCTGAAAATGTAGATTTGACAGTAACATAAAGTCATGGAAGAAGACTGAAATATGCAGGTTTTCAGAAATCACCTCCTGGAATGTGAACTGCAAACAGTAGTAAGTGGACATAACAGTAGCTGAAATCACAAGTCAAGGGCAGCCACAAGAGCGTGCGGTATGTGAGGAGCCACGGACCTCTCCATGAAACCAGACTGACCCGCTGACAGTAGGATAAATTGGATACAAATGTAACTGGTGTTAACACTCCATTCCCTGAACCAGAAACAGAATGTACCGAATTTAACAAAAATTGTTAAAGATTTCCTAATTTTTTTTTTAATTTTATTTGCCAGAAAGATCACAAGTAGGCAGAGAGCAGGCAGAGAGAGAGAGGGAAGCAGGCTCCTCAAAGAGCAGAGCACCCAATGCAGGGCTCGATCCCAGGACCCTGAGATCATGACCTGAGCTGAATGAAGGCAGAGGTCTAACCCCTGAGCCACCCAGGTACCTTAAAGATTTCCTGATGTTTATGGAGCTTTTGATATTTTTCATGTTTCTGTGCATACGCTGTAAAAATAAATGGTTTGCCAGATTGTCACTGGCTAGCAGAGGGGCAGGGAAGACAAAAGCACTAGCTACATTTTGTTTAAAACTATCCTCTTATTGTACGAAGTGGAACTGGGGACTTGGATATAAGAGATGAGAGAAAATTAGGAAAAAAAAAGGAGATTTAATTTATTTTACAACTTTACAAATGATAAAACAATAACACCCAATTGCTATACATAAACAATAGGAAACAGTGTTGAACAGAATGAACTTTACAGAATAAATCTCACCTTTCAATTCCACAAATGATATAAGAAATACTCAGTAGCAATTATCCTGTGCAGCAGTGCTATCTCTGTAAACTTTTTTTTTCCTGCTATATACATTTGAAACACTTGTGCTTTTGCCTACACAAAGAAACATTTATTAAAAGGTGCTACTTAAACGGGAGACACAGGGCCTGGGAGCCACTGAAAACTGCAATTTAAATACATTGCCAGCTTGAAAACTTTTTTAAATTTTTCTTTTTTCTTTCTTTTTTTTTTCTTTTTTCTTTTTCTTTTTTCTTTTTTTTTTTTTTTTTAAGACTTGGCCATATTAGACCCTTATTGAAACTCTTAAGTATGAACAATAGAATTCAGTTATAAAGTAGATTCCTCTTAAAGCAGGTTAATAACTGAAGTCTCAAAAGAACTTCTTTATTCTAAAGTAGTCTAATCTCCAGACTGCTTAACAGCACAGCCTCTGAAGATGTTAGCATAACACGAATCTAGTGTGTGTATATTACAGACTCTGTGTGGGTAACACAGACACACATATATAACATTGTATATATGCATCACACATGTCTATTTGTACTATATAGATATAACTATAGCACATATATAATAAAATATCTATGTCTAGGTGGGCTTTATTTGGATTTTCTGTCATCAAATAGGAACAATAACCCTCTTTCACTCAATTTTTAAAAACATTGGTATACTGATAAGGTCTAATGGGAAAACTTCCAAACTCGTAGAGGTAACAACTAACTATACATGACTTTTCCTATACCTCTTCCACAATTATAGATACTCCCAACAATAAGCACATGAAAACAACTCTTATGAACCAAATACCACATTGTGTGCAGTAATGACTAACTGGCTCAATTAGAAATAAATTACTTTGTTCACCCTTTTCCTGTGTAGAAGCTTAGTAACTAGTTGGTATGTACACTACCCCCAGCATCACTTAAGTAAATTGCTTATGTAAGCATATATGTAGAAATTTCCATTAGCAGTTGATAAACATTTCATATGATATACAATACATAAAGACATTTGAATGCCCAGCACCTTCCTTCAGACAGAAAAACTTCCACAGTAATTTCATCAGTCTTGTGGGCTGAATCACTAGATTTGCCCCCCAAATCTGTTACTGATTCTTTTTTTTTTTTTTTTAATTCCAGCAACCTAATATTGAATATAGAACAGGCTGGGTAATAATGATGAAAATATTTCCATGGCCTATTCATGTCAACAGCACAGTAACAACCACGTTCTCTAAAGGACAAGAATATTTCACAATCAGCTGCCTGAGCATTGCCAGGTACAGGGGGAAATTGTGAAAAAGAAACAAAAAATTAAAGCTGTGAACATATGGTAGTCTCAAAAGGAAAAAAATTCAGATGTTTCAAGTATGTATTTATTATTTGATATTATCATGATCCCTTGTGGCCTCATATTGGTTAAATGGAATTCTTCTTCTTGCTTTTAGCCTTCAGCGATTTCCTTGCCTCATCCTTGTAAGAAGGCCACAGTAGCTTGTGAAGGTGGTGGGGCAGATGGAAAGCCATACAATAGGGAATGGAATGGTCCTGTACAGTTTGTTTTCTTTGAGCACTAAATGCCTTTAATTGAATTCATTCTTGAGTATTGAAAGTTCCCTGAGATGAACAAAAGTAGTCTCAGTCGATACTGAAGCCCTTTTTTATATGCTGAACATTTTTAGAACTGGGCAATTAATTTAGAGAACACAAAGTATAGGGCAACAAAGCAATGCGAAGCTAAAAAGGCACTACTCAATGCATCTATGAGATAAACATTAATGCACTAAACAGTGAGTGGCTGGGATGCTTTTGCTGTGGCCTTAAAATTGTTTAAACACATTTGTTGATAATGCAGTAAAAATGGCAAGGTTCCTTGCTGCTGCTTTTGAAGACATACTTTGAATGAGTTCTGAGGTGGATTTGACTATTAGAATTTACTTGTAACTTCAAATTTTTTATTGAATTCAAATTAAAGCCTACTCAAAAAGCTTACCCATAAGTAGTAAAAATTAAGGTTCTATAAATCATCTACCTTGGATTTGTTACGTGGATCAGACTTTTCATCTTTACATTCTGAATTTGTGCCTAGTTCTTTAAGATTTCCAATAGATAAGAGGTTAATGACAAAAGTGCATCATGTTCTGTCCATTTTTAGCTCTGCATCTCCTTTATGCATTCTATTTTGTTTTCTTAGAGACACATGAATTCTAAAAAATAGTATTCTGAAACCCAAGGTTCTCATATTTTTAAAAATTATACCACATATTATTAATATATTAAGAACTGTCCTGTGAACATCCTTTTCTATGAGAACATGTATGTGTATATATATATTTATATATTTATAAATATATATATGTGTATATATATATGGAAAATCTCCATGCTCTTTCTTTTTTCTTTTTTCAGACTGTCTTTCCTAAGAAACAAAACATACATATTCCCCACGCTATTTCTTCTTTCCTCAGACTGCTTTCCGTAAGAAACAGTAAGTCACGTAAGTGTTTCAGGCTAAGAGTAGAAGTGGGAACATAGTACTCCTGCTTTCTAAACAGTTTGCCATTAGGATTACCTACCAGTATAGTATAAGTTAACAGAAAACTGGCCTATTGGTCAATTCTATCACATGTTAAAACTTTTTGAATCACTTTCTTAATAATCTCATGTGCTTCTTTGAAAACACATTAATGTGATAATGTGAATAAATTTAACCACAGGAAAATATTGGCCAATTTAATTCACTTGAAGTGCAAATACTGACACACAGATTCATTATTAAACCTCTTAAAATTAATCATCTGTTATGAAGACAACATTCTACTAATCATGTTGTTTCTGCACTAAGAAAATTTAACAGTGACGTAAAGAGAATGCCAATCTTTCCATTTGAAGAATAAAGGGAATATCAAAGAACTGGAAGTCTCATTTCAGCCCTCTCAGTCTAATACTTATTCTAAAGGGCAAAATGCTTCCACACAATTATTACGAAATGTAAAAGCTATGGAAATCTTCCTTCAAATAAAGATAAAGTTTGAGTTTGAAAGCTTTAATATCTCTAAAGACAACTTCCATATTAGTAGCATAATAATATATTAATACAATATTTTCATGAAAGGAGAATGGTTTGTTGTGTAGAAACATCAGCACAATCTTTGGTACCAAAAGTGCTTGTTTTCTTTCTGCTAATTTTACCATCTCAGATGACACAGAACATCTTTCCTTTAGAATGGCTCAAGATGACTGAGTGGTACAGTTTAGCTGGTACCTTCTACACCCCTGGAAAAAAATCTGGAGGTCTAGAGTTGTGCAAAATAAAACTCTTTTACAAAGTCGTCATGTGATTGCTCTTTAAAAATATAAGAACTTTAAAAATGATTCCTTGAAGGTTATTTATCTCATTCATATTTATCTCAGAAAAGATTTCTAAACACCCTATACCCAAACCAAAAGAGACTCCAGAAGACAAAACAAAAACAACAAAAACAAAAACATAAAGTTCATGATCAGACTCAGAGTCCTGACTGAAGGCATTTACTTGAGTTGTTTCATCTTACGGATTTCACTGCTCAAACTATTTCCATCTCGATTTCTGCTGACAAGGATGGTTTAATCCCCAGGGCTGAGTTGTATTCCTGGGCGACTCTTTTAATGTGCTTGGCGTTGCCATGGCAGCCCAACAGTGATGAACACATTTGCCTCATTAACTAATGACAAGTGCATTGTTGGATCTTGTAAACACTACTGATTATACATTCAAACTGTGTTCTTAGTGGAAGTGGCACTTACTAGGACCCTTGAAGTCAAAATATGTGTTTTTTTAGAGCACTTTGCAGGTATTTCATCAGCTGGTAGCAGATTTCTCATAAATGTCCTCTATCACCTTGTATCTAGATTCTTGGTGGATGCTGAAACTCAGTCTGATTTTGGATCCCATTTTCAAATCTTAGGAAGCATCTTCAGAAAAGAAGTGCGTATTCAGTTTGTATGTTTTCAAATGTGCTTTATTGCTTTATACACTTTCCTGTTGTTAGTTTCAGAGCTCCTCTATTATGCAGCACATTCAATGTTTTGAATTCTAATGGCATTCTGTGAGGACTGGCGTTGGAAAAGTACCTATATTTTAAGTCATCATAGTAATGATATTTGACGGCTTTTCCATTCAAATCCTTAGGGAATGGCCAGAATCCATACAGGTGAATTTCATCACAGAATCTTGTGGCAAGTGTATACATGAGGAGACCTGTGCTGGGTCTTTTGATGGGAACTTTGTTTGTCAGCCAGTAACTGGAAAAGAAAAAAACACACACAGAAAAGAATTTAGAGAAACATACATCATACCCTATGGCAAAGTATATACGATGTGGTATGGAAGTAAAATTAAATTTGAAAAGTATCATTATGAGTAACATTCGAAAGACTGCTACAGCAATAACATATTTCTCAAGCACTTAGAAAATTTAATATATGGATTTTATTTTTCCTTATTCTTTATCTCCTTGCTTATTTTTGAGGTCGTATAAAGTGAGAAAGTGTGTAAATATTACTGTAGAATATCATATTCAAAATGAATTCAGAGCAAACATTTATAATAATATACAAAACAGAATCTTCTCAGAAAGTGTTAAATATCACTGTGAAGGACACAGTAATTGGGAAGAGATTAGGTAATTCTCCTAGAAAAAGAGAATTTGAAACTTTGCCCATAAGTTTTTCAAAATCTCTGATATTTCAATTAAAAATCTAAACAAATACTTCACTTGCCTTATACTGACTTATTTAATTTCAATTGTCCAAATTCCATTTTAAAAAATTAAAAATACTGCCTTAACCCACAGAAAAACAGCATAAAACAAATAACATATAAATAAACAATTCACCACTTAGTTTAACATTTTGTTACATAGATAAAAGAAATTTAATAAATATTTTATACTATTCATTTTCAAAGGCAATAAAATACTCCAAAATGTTCAGATCCATCATTGTTGCCAAACTTTGTTCACCTGAAAAGCATGCAAATTCACAAGTTAATCATCACCCCGGGTGAGGAAGGGGGTTTCCAATACTTCATGGCATACTCATTACCTTATGTGGAAACAGCTAAAAGAGGAAGGGTGTAGATTTTCTTTAACTTTTAAAGTTGCCCAATTACAAATAGAATAAAGCTAATATGTATTTTTTTTTAATATTTGTTTTAACTCTTGTCTCTTACCTGGGGATATATATATACCCTGCCTGCCATTCAAACATAAGGTGGAAGATTCTACTAGATTCTAGTCATTGCTGTATTTACATATTTGCCTTAGATTTTATATAATATTCTTTGTCTTTTTTTAAAAATAATTTATGAAGCTTTCCGAGGACACCAAATACACCCAGTCTACTGAAAGTTGACCAACAAATACTGGACTCTGAGACATCCCTACATCCAAATAGGGAAAATACACTTATGAACTATCACTCCTCTTTCTCACCCCCTCTTTTGAACTGGGATTGAACTTTCACCTTTTTTTTTTTTTTTAAAGATTTTGTTTATTTATTTGACAGAGAGAGAGATCACAAGTAGGCAGAGAGGCAGGCAGAGAGAAGTGGGGGAAGCAGGCGCCCCGCTGAGCAGAAAGCCCGATGTGGGGCTCGATCCCAGGACCCTGGGGTCATGACCTGAGCTGAAGGCAGAGGCTTAACCCACTGAACCACCCAGGTGCCCCTGACCTTTCACATTTTTTAATTTTCTAGCTGGGTGAAGGCCACGTGCTGAATGTTTTGAGCAATATGAAAGGCACGGTAGATCTTTTATTACCAGAAGTGTGTTAAGGAAGCCTATTTTCAGTAGAGGAGATTTATAAGGAGTTTTCACAGATTATTATTTAAGAATTTTTCCACAGCACAAAGTTAGCTAATGAACAAAAACCATCGCACTTACATTGTAAGCATTGTGAAGAAACCACGGATACTGGTTCTGTGCCAGGAGCTTACACTACAGTTTGAAGGTTTTGAAGAGACTGTGATATAGCCGAGAGCTCTCTCAGCTTTGAGAAAGCAGATGCTCTAACACAAAATTATGATCATTGGAAAATTTTGTGAATGTGATCTATATGTGATTACAAATGTCAGTTGATAAAGTTGGTTAGTTTTTATTTAAAAAATGCACATATTTATAAATTTTTAAAGAGGCTGAGGTAAGTTCAAACTCAAAAAATGATTATTTCTATTGGGGAATGTCAATGATTGGGAATAGTCCAGCAATACAAAGGTCATGCTAAATTATCTTATTTCTAATGTGAGGGGGAAAAAAATCATCAGGCAATAATATACTGCATATTATTTGTAGGGGACTCCAAGGTCATATTATATGTGACTTCAAGAACACATTATAAATACACATTTTCCATTTTCTGGAGAGATTTTCTGGATAGCCAATCAACCATGGATAATCATAAACAAAATACCGAAGGAACTTTTATATGTAATACAAAGCAGCAGTTATAATATTAGAAAAAAATGCCAAAGGCAAAATTATTAGCCTAAATGTTTTAAAATAGTGTCAGAGATATATAGTCACTCAACATTTTTTGATCTGGGACACCACATGTGACACCACAAGCAGAAAATCTTCTTACCCTCAAGTACCTGATGTCTAAAAGCAGAGCAGGCCATGAGCTGAATGGAGACGTCAGCACATCCAGAAGAAAGCAAGAGAAAAATGTGATTCTTGGGACAATTCTCAAGTATGTGATGCAATTTCAGAGATTTTATAGAGGAAATAAATTTGTGGCTTTGGGAATAGGGAAGCTATACCCACAACATTAATTAATTGATATTAATAAATACGGTGTTTTGAAAACTAAACTCAAATCGCAAAGCCTCCTATTTGAAAATAATGGGTACAGAGCCTTTAGAGACGTGTTATTTTAATCTATGCAGTTCAAAGACGGGTGCGAAAAAACGTTGCTTTAGAACTCCTAACACTCTCTGATGTTTGACTTGTAACAATTTCAATAATCTCAAAGAAATAATAAACTACCCATTTCCAGGACATTTTCGGAGAAAAAGCACACAATAAATGCCATTTATCAAACAGCTCTTAATAAATGGTATCAATATGTAACAGATAAATTGAAACAAAACTTGAAAGCAGGTTAAGAATTAAGGCCACAGCTAATAACATTCTGTGAAGTTAAAAAGAAACAAGAACTGATCCGAATATAGTCAGTAAGAATTTCCTATGTGCTCATTATAAATCTAATGTTGGGCTTGAAATTGTATAGGCTAACATAAATTACTGATATTCAGTAGTTGCCCTGGAACACGTTCCATATGTGAAAAGCACAAAAATGGATATTCTTTTTAAATTCTATTAGCACAGTCAGAGAATATCTGCCAACTTTACAAGCCAAAATCCAGGGAACAATTTTAAAATCCGTATCTGGAAGTATCTAGTTATGTACAAGCTGACATTTAAGAACCACAAATTTCTTGTGAAGAGTTAATCAAAAATAGAATGCTAACTTAAGTTTTTAACCCTAATTAGGAAAAAGAAAAAGAACTGAAAGTAATGCATATATAAAATAATGAACTATTTATATTCTAATTCAGTACAAGCTTTTCTAAATTTTATCTCAAATTCATTTCCGTTGTAGTTTAAAATTGGCAATGTTTTCAATTCAGCAAATAATCTAGTTTCCATGTATGTATTTCTTTTTATAGATTGATTTTTTTTTCATCATAAAATCAATGTGGGCTCCCTGTAGAAAATTTGAAGAAAAAAGAAATGAACGAGGAAGAAAAACATTCCTTATAATCCAACTACACAGTGATAATTACTGTTATAATGTGCTGCATCCTCTTGTTTCCCTGGCTGTTTTGGATCTTAATATATATTATGATCATTCATACACAGAATGTTTTTCACCAGAGAGGCTAAGTTTTATTTCAGATACTATCAATTCCCTTCCTCCCCTTCTTTCTGCTACAGTGTTAGAATACTCTGTCTTGTTGGGCGAAACAAACTCACACTGGATTTTAAGTGTAAATTGAACATTTTTTTTTAAAGATTTTATTTTTTTAATTTATCCATTTGACAGACAGAGATCACAAGTAGGCAGAGAGGCAGGCAGAGAGAGAGAGAGAGAGGAGGAAGCAGACTCCCTGCTGAGCAGAGAGCCCTATGTGGGGCTCAATCCCAGGACCCTGGGATCATGACCTGAGCCGAAGGCAGAGGCTTTAACCCACTGAGCCACCCAGGTGCCCTGACATTTCTAACTTTTTATAGATGCAATAGCCTCCATTGGCCTCACTACTTCCCAGCACGGAAGCTCTGTTCTTGCCAAGCAAGGCGTCTTACCTCCCTTTCGTCCAACATATCCATCCCATTTCTTACTTCAAACTAACTCAATATTTTGCCATGTTTGCCTACCAAATCCGTGTCACAAGATGTGAGTGTGAATCTATGATAATAAGACTTGAGTCTTTGGGAAAGCTACTTCACTTCCTTGGACCTCAGTTACTAATATTTAACCTCTAAGGTTGTTATGATAATGCAAAAGATATAGTAAGTGTGAAGGTCATTGTACAAGCTTGACACCCGGTAAGTAATATTAACTGAGTTTTAGCATATCCCATAACCCATTCCTCAGTCCCACTCACACATCCCACTTCTCTTTGGGTGCTTTGTATAACTACATATTGCCTGGAGAATTGTGGTCATGTCATTTAACCTCAATGGGCATGTTTCCTTAGTTGAGAAATAAAAACACCTGATTGTATGGCCTTGGGGTTTCCTCTATCCGTAAGATGCTATGGCTGTTTCAAATCATCTTTCTCCATGAAACTGCACACTGCTAGAAACTGGGTGAAATGCTCTTGACTCTTCTCTCCTACCTTCTCCTCATTCTGTTCTCTACAACTTTTTTCAGGTTTTAATATACTGAAAGCAAAGAAAGTACTTAATATAGTAGTTTTGATATTAAACCCCACACTAGATTAGATTTTGTCTCAAAATTAGGTAATGGGGAACCTGGGTGGTTCAGTGGGTTAAAGCCTCTGCCTTCAGCTCAGGGGGTCCTGGGATCGAGCCTCTGCTTGGTAGGGAGGCTGCTTCCCTCTCTGTCTCTGCCTACTTGTGATCTCTGTCTGTCGAATAAATAAATAAAATCTTTTAAAAATATATAAAATTAGGTAATAATCACCTGAGAAGCCAAAACATATTATTTCAAGCAACCAACATTTTCAAAATAAAAGAAAAAAAACTTACTTTCAACAGCATTCAGCATTTGATATACTTATGACAGTTCACACTCAACATTTTGGCAAACAAGGAACATTAATTTGCATTTATATTTAAACAAAGGAGTCTACAAATTTAGAAGTAGTATTTTTTTCCTCTAAAAATCAAACATGAAAACTTCTAGAAGAATATAAAATATAATGTAAAATATTCTAGAATGTGGAATCCCACTGTGCCAGTTTTAGTATTATATTATATGCAAAGTTTCTATTTATGAACCCAGCAATTCATTTCTCTGAAATGTGATATGAAGTACAGAGCATGGGGTGCTTGTGCATACTATTTCTTCTCTCCTTTACCTCTCCACAACTGAGCTTTGTGCTTGTCCTGCAGGAAGATTTTGTTAAGGATAAATAATATGGCTTCTGGGTCTGAAATAGCTATAGAAGTTTGAGTTACTATAAAAGAATTAGCTTTCTATAATTCATCTTTGCTGAAGATGGGTTAATCTTCCCAATTCTATACTCCATGCTGCAAAACAACTTTTTAAATAATACCTGAATATTATACACAAGTTTTCATATTTGTTAATATGTTGGCTTGTTCTTAGAAAAAGGACATGGCATAGGCTGTATAATATAAAACTTAAGGCAGTCATCCCTGGGCATATTGAAATGGAGTATCTCTACTGCTTCATTTTCAACGGTTCACACAATCCTTCCATTGTATCCCCAGTCTGAGCTATGCTCCCTCTCATGAATTGACTTTTTAAAGTGCAGAAAACTTAATTTTTTAAAAAAAACTCTTTTAGTAATTAATGATGTACTATGTATGTTGGCTAACTGGATTTAAATGAAAAAAAAATAGATAAATGAAAATATCCAAAGACAACAATTAAATGTGATTATATGGGAAAAAAATTAAAAATAAATAGAACTGTTTTACTACCTCTTACTAAGATTATGATACCTCTTACTAAGATTATGAAATAGATTTGTCTTTCTGTAACAGTAGGTCTGGTGATGATTTAAAAACAAACAAACAAACAAACAAAAACTTCGAGCACTATACTCACAGAGAATAACAGTCCACCATGAATTAACTCTTATAGTATCCCATTAAAGGAAAAAGCGATGGATCTTAGATCTCCCTTTCATATGAGGAAACAAGGGGGTGAGAGAGGCATATTTCATGCTTTCTGGCAAGCCAGGAGTGAATCCAGGAATAAACACTTAAGCGATATCATACAAGGTAGCAGCGGTAATACTAATTTATTGAGTGTTTATAAAGGACTAGAGACCGTGTCAAGAGCTCTAACTATGCTGTCTATTTCATTTAACCCTCATCACAAACCCGTGAATGGATGGAGGCTAGTTCACAGATGAAGACACTGAGTCTTGGGCAGGTTAAACAGCCAGTTTAAGGTCATGGAGATTGCAGGCAACAGGACCAGATTTTAAGCCCACACCTAGCTGGCTATGATGACTTCAATTTTAACTGAAAAGGAACAGGATTGTTTAGCTTCTCAAGAGAATTCAGCTTGGAATAGTAATTTCCTTGGTACATTTTCAACACAGGGTTCATATGGGGAAAAGAAAAAAAAGTTCTGTATGGTGTTTTGATGATCGACAGTCTGTGTGTTTTACACATGGAGCTTTTCTGGCTTTTTGTTTCTTTCAAAGGTAAATAAGAGCTGACCCACTTTCCCCGTGAACACTCTCAAAAGTACTCCAAGTCAGATGATTTTGTAGTTTCAATATATAACTTGCTTAACCACATTGCAAATGTCAAAGGCAGAGACACTGTATCAAAGGGTGGGGATTTCCATGCAGATATGAATCAGTTTCTTAAAGTATTTGGAAGCATTATTAAAATGAAAGCAGGAATTTGTGACCTCAAGGGGTCAATATGTCAGTATTTTTTCTAGATATCCTTTGCATGTAGAGCTCTATATGGTTATACTGACCTTCAAAACCTGGTTCATCAGAGTCATAGAGTTCTCATGGCATGGAGAAGGGAACAGGAATACTAAGTTAGGCCCCCAAATCTCTATATTCTGCTTGTGTTATGTCTACTACAGGAGTCAGACTCTGACCTTAACTCTGAATTTCAGCCTTCTTTTTGTCTAGCCAGATACATAGCCTGGTTGAGCATTGACAGTATTATAAAACTCAAGATCTATCTATACTATGTTGGTTTTGCCAAGTGTCTTGTGTTTTATTAGTGAAAATATAACTCTGGTTATTCATATTCACAGTTTTAACATATTTTTACATGCTCCTCATAAAATTCCGTATAGAGGCTGTAGTATATATCATAATTTCTATTTCACAGTAGATCTAGTGAAAAGTTCAAGAGGTAAATGCTTTGTCTGAGTTGGCTCAGCCAATGTGCTGGTGTGTTGGTAACTGTTTAACAACAGATATTAACTAGTAGGATAGAAGGAATTGCTGATTTGTAGCCTTTGCAAACTTCTGTAATGTAAATACTCCCATCAGGCCCGAGTTCAAGCTATGGACCTGATATCAGTAAACAGTGAAGAGGGACCAGATGGTACCACCCACTCTTGGCAGCCGGCACCAGCTCTCTCCAGTATATCACCAGCTGTAGAACACACAGAAAATATTCTTTCTGACCTGTAGCCCCATAAGGTTTGCACAAGAAAATTCAACATTAAAGAAACTTGCCTTAGAAAAATTTCCAGGTAATTATTTATATACACTTCATTTGTAAAAAGAGAAGATGGGGTATAATTTGCTTCTTATAATAGAGAAGTTTAACATTATCATACAATGAAAACAGAAAGAGATGAATGAGTCTTTTATTTTTATCTCTCAAATAAGATATTTAAGCACAGTGTTGGATACACAGCAGATAGTTAATGAGTGCATATTTAATTTACTCCTGCTGCAGTTTTAGAGATTTTTAGTGTTAATAAAAGGGAATATACTCATGGTTTGGCATTCTCTGAGTGACAGTATTTAATAGGATAAGCACTGGAAAAGCTGGAGTTTTGACTTTGCTTTGCCTTAAACTAAATATATGATCTTGGGCAAACCAGTTAAACTTATTCAGCTTTAGTTGACTCAATGATAAAAAGAGATTTTTAGTATGTCTCCTACTACATCTAAAACTCTCATTTTTAAAAGGTCACAAGTAATCTGAATTCAGACTGAGAGACATGAGAGTTCCTCCATTTGCAGCTGGAGTCTTATGTTTTGCTTGTAGTAATTAACTACCCCCATTTTTATAACGTATGATCTGACATCACAGGCAGCATATCCCTTTCAGTAATGTTATAGAGCTGTTGGATAAAATCATCCCTGCCAACATTTTAACATCATATCCAATTTCCTATAATGCTTGTAGCTAGAGGTCAGAAAATTTTTCTCTACTTACAAATTCATAATAAATTGATTTTTGACTATTCAAAAATTATAAAATTATCCACCATAATTTCAAAGATAAAACTGGTGGAAGAGAATAAGGTAAAAGAAAATGGGATCTTGCTCAGATGGAGAGAAAAATTAAAAACAGAGGGCTTCCTTTGAAGGACTTTATTTGCCATGAAATAAATCTGAATGGAATTTAAATGGAACATTCCAAAAATGTATTACATGTTGGTTAGATTTTGGTGAAAGGGAATTGAAAAAATTATTATAGATGAATTCTATATTGTATCTATTGAAGA
The DNA here is from genome assembly GCF_022355385.1 of Mustela nigripes. Classification (NCBI taxonomy): domain Eukaryota; kingdom Metazoa; phylum Chordata; class Mammalia; order Carnivora; family Mustelidae; genus Mustela; species Mustela nigripes. The sequence goes on from NC_081568.1 coordinate 122,644,002, forward strand.
TCGGGTGCCTGGCTGGCTCAGTTGGCAAAGCATGCAACTCTTCATCTCAGGCCTGTGAGTTTGAGCCCTACCATTGGGCGTAGGAATCACTTAAAAATAAAATCTTAAAAAGAATATATTAAAGATTGTGTCTTTGGGGACCGCTCAAAGATTATACTTAAAAACTTGAACTGGAGCATGGGGGCTGTGGGAAAAAAAAAAGTAAGTAGATGTAAAGCCACACAGGTTTTAATGACCTTCTTTTTTAACCCAATTGAACTCTGAAAGACAACCAAAATTTATGACCTGAACTGCCAGCATGAGGAAGTGATGATGTCTGAAAGGTGAAATACTGGAAACAGAAGGGGGATGGTCTTTTGAAACACGATGATAGAATTAAATAAGGTTCATGCTAATATTGCCTTGTGTATGATTCCCACTAGGAGATCAGATTGCTTTCTGAAGGTCAAAAATTATGGAAACTTTGCATTTTTCCTACCAAGATTAAAAGGAAACAAACCATTTATCAGAAAATGTGGAGTCCTACAAGAAAAGAAATAAATAATTGAAAGCAAGTGGGGGAAGGTAATCCTGAAGCTTACCAAAATGGGTTAGATATTGAAAGAAGAAAATGATAGCAGTATTTTATCCATGCAAATGTTTTCTTTTCATAAACATTATTCCAAGAAGGTACTTAGAGATTATATTTCCACATTCCCAGATAACATAAAGATAACTTCCTGATAAAAGTCCCTTTACTATGATAAAATGTAAACAACTCTTCTAATGGTCTGATGACCTTATTTTAGCTTGATGTGGACAATTTACAAATGAGTATGCCCAGTTTCCATCAATAAGTCAGGTTACATTAACCTTCCAAATAGGAATTGTGCTAAAATCTATTTCAAGAGGAGTAAGGACCAACAGATGTGATCTATAATCCATTCAATAATGTAAAATGCTTGCTAGCAAAACATAGCCAAACTGAACATAGGCCAAAGATCAGACTTCTCAAAGCTCAGTGAAGGAACAGCATCAAGATAGCTAAATGCAAGTTCAAAGTAGTTCTTTATAGTCTTCCCAGCAAGTATCAGAAGAATAGCATTTGGGGAAGTCAGTCAAATTTAGATCATTATTTTTTATATTCATTCCTGCCATAAAGTATGCAATACTGAAGGGAATGCCCATTTAGACAATTTCCTTGTCCTTGGTATAAATTTATCACTCAATTAATGGCTTTCTGTGAGCATATAAGTTGATAAAGGGGCTTCCAGCCAAGGGAAAAGCCCTCCTGAAGGAATATTGCCAGGGCAATGCCACTGATGTAGGTTTTGGGATTTGAATTTTATTCCAAAGCAACTTGTCACTAGAAATACTACTGCTATAATTCTGCCCCCAAGATTAATTACAGGAAATTTTATATTTTTATCCCTGAAACGTTGAAGGACTATGAGGTAGTACATAATATTTTCATTATGTCAAATATCAATGAACACTTGGGTCTCTTCCCTGCAGACGTCAATCTATAGCTGATGAAACCCCAATTTGATGCAATCAATGGTAACTTTCCTTCTTTTCCTCTCTTTCAGCATCACTTAATACCAATCCTTTCAATGTATTTTTAGGTAGACTGATTTAATTTTAAATCACATTTATAAAATAGTTGTCAAATGGAAGCCCATTAGCAGAATTAAAAACCAAAACCCAAAAAACAATGTTCTTATTCTTTTGAGGAAATAAAACAGTGAAATACATCTGTAAAGGCAAATATACTAGGTAATACGCTATTCTTTGTGATAGATAAGTATAAGAGTGAAAACAGTACTACAAAATCAGACCATCATGTAACAAACTGTACCTTGACTGAGATGTGCCCCTATTATGATGTTTGTCACAATATTCAATTAAAATGCAGTATTGAAAGAATGAAGTTGCACCCCTGTATCATACCATCTGGAAAAAAGAACTCAAAATGGATCATGGGCCTTAACTCAAGAGTTAAAACTCTAAATCTCTTAGAAGGAAATACAGGAGTAAAGTACCATGACTTCAGAGACGTTTTTACTAGATAGCAACAAAAGAAAAATTAAAAAGGACTTAATCAAAATTAAAAATTTTGTGTTTCAAAAGATGCCATTAAAGAGTGAAAAAACAGAATGGGAGTATCTGTAAACTGTATATGTGGTAAGCGCTTTGCATCAAAATACATACAAAACTACAACACAATGATTAAAATATAAAAAATCAATTTTATGAGCAAAGGCATAGATATTTTTCCAAAGAAGACAAACGAATTGCCAATATGCATATGAAAAGATGGTCAGTATCATTGGCTATCCGGGAAAAGTCAGTCAAAAACCACAATGAGATACTTTTTCACACCACCTGGAATGGTTATAATAAAAAAGACAAGTAATAAGTGTTACTGAGGATATTATGGAATTGGACACTCAGACATTGCTGGTACCTGTGCATGAGAGTGAAGTGGAATAGACCTTTTGGAAAACAGTCAGCAAGTTCCTCGAAAGGTTAAACATGAAGTTACTAACCATGTAGCAATCATACTCTCATGTAGAAGATTCTCTCCTCAACTAAATTTAGTTCGATTCCTCTGAGCTCTTTTCTCAACTAGGCGTCTACTTTGGCCTTCTGCATCCTTGCTTGTTGAGTCTAGTTCTTAGCAAGAATTCTGCCAAGTTTCAGTTTAGTGAGAATTCCCCCACCCCTGATATCTGTTTATCTGTGTTTCAGTTTCCTGATCTGTAAATTTGAGGCAAAACATCTTACCTTCTGGAATACTGGAGGAATTGAATGATCTGATAAAAATAACAGTTCATACAAAGAACATAATAAGATTATAAATTTTACACACAAGATCAGTTTAATATATCATGCTGATGGAATCATATTAGGAAGGTCAGTCACATTATCTATGTACACGCCTATAGATCATTCACTCAATTTGCAACGACCTTAATGGAACTAGAGGGTACTATGCTAAGCCAAATAAGCCAATCAGAGAAAGACAAACATCATGATCTCACTGATATGTGGAATTTAAGAAACAAGGCAGAGGATGATAGGGAGAAAAAGGTAAAAATGAAACAAGATGAAACCAGAGAAGATGATAAACCGTAAGAGTCTCCTGATCTTAGGAAACAAACTGAGGGCTGCTGGAGGGGAGGGGAGTGGGGAATGGGGTAACTGCGTGATGGATGTTGGGAAGGGTATGTGTTGTAATGAGCACTGATGAATCACTAACTTCGACCTCTGAAACCAGTAATATATTGTATGTTATTTAACAGAATTTAAATTTTTTTAAAAAAGAACATTCACTTAACTAGTGCATTTGAATTTAGCTTAGCTCTTGTTTTTCTTTCAAGAATTTGATGGGGCGCCTGGGTGGCTCCGTGGGTTAAGCCACTACCTTCGGCTCAGGTCATGATCTCAGGGTCCTGGGATCTAGCCCCACATCAGGCTCTCTGCTCAGTGGGGAGCCTGCTTCCCTCTCTCTCTCTCTGCCTGCCTCTCTGCCTACTTGTGATCTCTGCCTGTCAAATAAATAGATAAATAAATAAATAAAATCTTTAAAAAAAAAAAATAAAGAAGCTGATGGATTATTGCCTGCATTCTGCAAGTAGGGCCAAGTCATCTAGCAAAACAAAACAAAGCAAACAAACAAAAAACCCCACAATAGTTATTTTTTAACTTGATAAATTTTAAAAAGCAGGGATAAATGATCATAAGGTTTCCACTTAGAATGTGAACTATGCAGTTCAACTGAATATAGCAATCATGAAATTCACATAGGTTTAGAGGCATTGCTGAAGACAACCATTTATTTCACATGATTTGTTTTCTTTTAGTTATACCAATATAATAGAAATTCAGGAATGAGAGTCACAAAACTTTTTTCCTGACTCTTTGAATGAGAATGTAAGTTGATAGAGATAATTAGCTCAGACTTCATAACAATAAACTTATCAAGAGGGTGAACCATAACTTTCTTTAAAATGGAAATGTAATTGAAATGGCTTTTTGTTTTTGTTGTTGTTCAAGAGGAGTATTTCCATAATAAAGAATCCAAAATCACTTATCTGATGATTGATTCTACTGGGGGGAAAAAAATATTGAAGACAGGCAATCTGCGGGAGTTGGTTTACAAAGCATGTGTACAGTATTCTTGACCATCTGTTTCTCGTTGTGTTAGTACATTCACGTAATATTGTTTTGGATGCTGACTCAAATTTCATTTATAAACTTCCTTGATGCACAAAACATGATAGAATATAGAAAACAAGGGATGAAATCTGTAGAATGTACAGGTTCAGAAAAGGAGTGTACACTACTGGAAAGTAAATTACATTTAAATTTTGGAATAAAAGTGATTAAGTTTAAAATATTACGGAAGTTCACACTGGATCTCTAATGGTCTTGCTTAGCTAATAAAACACCTCTCAAATATCTCAGCTGCTATCTCAATGTTCATACTTTCAAATAAAGAGGCTAAATGAAATGCACCACCAAAAAGCTGCAAATCATTAAAATTCATGGGCATTCTGTAAGAGCTGTCTAGAGGGTCCTTCATTTTGTACTGGCATGAAAATAAGCCTTTTCGTCTTTGGCTTATCAACTGTGTATAAAAGCAAACTCAGGAGCTTAGGAACTGAGCTATAAATCCAAAGTACATTAAATTATAGAATCTAAGATAAAAAAAGGAGCCAACGTAGGCCATCCTGTAAAGTTCCTTAATTAAGAAAATATACCTAAAGAGTTCCTTGAAATGGCTGCCTACATGAGAGAGACAAGAGAAGATCCTTAACCAGCTTATTAAAGTCAGAGATTATTCACTAAAGAAGGGGAAACAGGTGGATTTCTGGAGTGGTGTGGAAGCAGAAGCAGCATAATAAATATTATAATTGTTTTGATTGGGTTTAAGTCACACTACTGATTTTGAAATTCCAAATATAATTAAAGGGCATAAGATTTCCGGTTTTCAAAAGGGGGAAAGGTCTGAAAAAGCTTTGAGAATGGTCTATGAATTCTACCTAAAAATATTCTTTATTAACATTAAACTTTCCAAGTCAATGATGTTGAAATGCAGTAATAAGCACAGAAATAAGTAGTACACTGATGGATGTCTTTAATAGTTCACATTTTGGTTATCATATTCTGTCTGAAGCATATGGAGTTTCCAAAATATATATATTTTTTAAGTGTCCAAATTCTTAAGCATTTAAGAATTCAGAGTTAGCTCATCCAAACCAATTGCCAATTAGTTTGGTCTCATAGACTTTAATTTAAAGAAAACCCAAAATACTGTGACTGTTTTTCTCACAGCAAGAGTTACTGGGTCAGAGATAGGCTCTGAATGTGCAGCATAGTGACTGAACACTAGAGATTAGGTGGTCTTTTAGGTCTGGCAGCTGGTTAAGGTAAGGAAAATAATTCATATTGTTTACAAATGAAATATCTGTATATAAATAGAGGTGCATCCTCTAGCTCTAAATGTGGACCTGTCTGAGGTAGATATTTTATCATCTTTTTTATTTAAACAAAAAGTGTTATTTAACTAATTTATATCTTGTAGATTTGTTTTCCCTAAAACTGAATTGCCAGTAAGTTTCATTTTAAGAGGATTATACGGAGGTTAAAATATAATTGTAATCTGTATAATTTATGTAAAATATAATTTGGCAGAGTAAACAAATCCTTGCCAGAAGAGTACTTTATTTCCTCTCTCTTAACATTTAAGCAGCACTTCTACATTTCTCAAACTAGTTCTCAGAAGAGTTTTCTGACCAGAGAGAATCACAGGCAACCTGATACTTTTGCTGTCATTTCAAAAGTTGGTGGAAAATGGGTTGATCTGGAATGACCTGAAACTATTTTCTGTATGTGGTTCACTAGATGAAAGAAATGCGAAGTGTACGGCAAGGCTACGTGATGATCTTCCAGTTTTTATCGTCACACATTTTGGCCAGTTTCCCTGTTCCCTGTCTCTTGTCCATACTTAAGAGCTAACTGCATATTCCACTGTGGGAAAACATTGCTCTTTTTCAAACAGAAGTTCTATATAAGTTTCAATTTCCAGTTGATTCATCAAAACAAAGCTGGTTCAGAAAGGGGAAAAATCACAAATTGCTTACATCTGTTCAACCTAAAACATTATTCATAATCTGCCAGGGATGATGTCTAAGCCATCTGGGGAATATGATAGGTGTTTGGGGGAAAAAATATCTGTCACAGTGCAATGGAGAAATGACATGTGAGAAAGTCTCAAGGTTACCACATGGTTCAGTGATGACTTTTAGGTACTCTGCAGCAGACAAGTTCTGAATTTCTATACATACAAACTAGAAACATTAATCTACTCAACAATTTTACACAGTAAGCATGAACATACTTATTAAATAAACTGATGAATTACTGGAATCAAGAGTTTCTGAAATAAACACGTGAAATGAATTATTATAGGTTATGATTAGGAAATAGGATGTTTCGTTCCAATTAAAAAAGTGAATCTTTGGATACCTGACTGGCTCAGTTGGAAAACCATGTGAACTTTGATCTTGGGATAATGAGTTTGAGTCCCACACTGGGTGTAGAGATTACTTAAAATAAATATACTTTGAAAAAGTGAATCTGTATACATAATATACTAAGTATGGCCATATAATACATATGGTTATATGTTACATATTATATATACATTTATAAATATATATGATAAACTATGTAGAAATACACATGTAAATAATGATATATGATATGTATATATAGCTTAAGTATATATACATTTTCATAGAAAATTAGAGATATATTTACATAAACATCCCATAGGTATGTTATAATTACCTAAATATCTGAATATGGAGTTGACAATATTGCTTTAAAACAAAAAGTAGTTTGAGATAGCAAGACTTTTATGACTGTATATTTAGTTGAATTGAGTATTTCTCACATTTTCATTTGCTTTTAGAAGTCTGCTGGTTGAAAATGCAGAACAATGTACAATTCCTAATAAAACTTGGCCTAAGATGAGGCAATTTTACATTTATTTCAGCCAGTTTTATCAAGAATGTACCAAATTCAATCAATCATGAATTTGTTACTTGACCCTGTTTCCTACTTTTCAGACACTTTAATACAAAATTACAAGAAAAAAAATCTGCTTTGAAATTGATTTACTTCCATCTATTTGGACACACCTGGGGAACCATGTATATGAATCCCTTATTAGGAAAATCACTAAGATCACTCACTGAGCTTCTCTGGACATTAATGGAACAAGCTGGAATTTTTTCAATTTTATTATAAATTTTGGTGTTAATGGTATAAATTTATAAAAATGTTGAATAGGATAAGTTCAGTATCAAGGAATAAATACAAAACAATTCTTTAAAATCTGGGCTATGGAACTGTGTCTTTTGCAAACATTTCATTGAAATATCTTGGGGGATCTGTAACAATTTTTATCCTCGTTGACCAAAGAGGAGGACAACAGTGCATAATTCAAATGTGTATGACTTGCAAATACTCCCTGCCCCTCTCAAACACAGACCAAGAGAAACACTGAACCAGTCTGCCTCCAGAAAATACTTAGCAATCAAAGAGAAGAAGAGGTACTGGGGTCATTTCCACTCATCTGCTTATTAAGCAGCGATGATCCTGTTGAAAAAGTCACATTCAATGCGACTGGAGCTGTGCATTTGTATGTGCTCCCCCTGGGAACCAGTTTGAATGTTTTTCTCTGAAGATTTATGTATTTCAGCGACAGCTGCATTGCCACAATGTGCTGCAGTGGCTCCTCTTGACAGGTCATATTCTGAATTTCACATTCTGAATGGCAGCTGGGATGCCAGAGAGTTTCCTCACAGCGGGTGGGCCCTGTATTTCATCAGGCCCTCCCTGGCTTCAAAGACAAGCTGCACACACGTGTGGCTACAAGCCACTCTAACAAGTCCAGGATGTACCTTTGTCACTCTGGTTGCTCCCTAAATAGCAGTAACATTCGCGGTGACAGTCGCCATGACTCTAGGAGAACAGCGCCTTTTAAGATCCCAGATTTCCTGTGTCACGTCGTAGCACTTTCCCCTGATGCCACGGGCAGGATCAGCGCCAGGCATCACGATTATAAACACCAGGTAAGTGGTTCAAGTCTCAAACTGAATCTCTATTTACATCCATTTATCTATGGATTTACAGATCTAGAAACTGACATAAAAATCAAACACCTTAACTTATAGTTCTGGGACATCTCACCAATCAGAGCAAAGCTGTGACTGTAACAAGGGAACATGAGCCCACTCCCATTCCTGGGAATGTGAATTACCTGTCTGGCATGAGCCCTTGCTTCCTTCCGGTAGTGAGTTAACCCTTTGTGAGTTCACTACTGACTGGGGCCTGCATCAACCAACCACTGCGCAACCCTAATGAACTGATGGGTGATAAATTAATGTGTCCTGACTTGAGGACTAGTCCCCTCAGCTATTCAGAGTCTCTTTTTGTTTTTAGTTTTTTTTTAAAAGAATTTATTTATTTTTTTGACAAAGAGAGATCACAAGTAGGCAGAGAGACAGGCTGGAGGAGAGATGAGGAAGCAGGACTCGAATCCAGGACCCTGGGATCATGACCTGAGCCAAGGGCAGAGGCTTAATCAATGGAGCCACCCAGGCGCCCTCAGAGTCTCTTGTCTGTGCTACGCAACCAGAGTTTGGGGCATTCACCCAGTGCCCCCCAAGAAAGCAACCCTCTGTTACTCCTTCTGTAGACTTGAGGCTCTACTTTTCACTCCCTGAGATCTCAAAAAGTAGGACCTCTTTGAAAACCTCTCTGAAAGCGGCTTGTAACAGAATAAAAAAAAAAAAAATGTGTTAGATGGGAATATAGGTTGAGCTTAAGATGTCTAAGCACATCTTTGCAAATAGATTCCTCTCAAGTCCAAAACCTAGACTGTGCTGTAGATTTTCTGACTTGCAAGACTCTGGAGACATCTAAGGCCATGTTTCAGTATTAAATCTGCAGTGTTCCCATCAAAAACCTAGAGAGAAAGCTCTCAACTTCTAATACAGGAGATCAGCAGTTTGCATGGGGTGTGGGAAGTCCTTATTCCACAGGTGTTGATCCAAGTCAAAAAAGGGAAAGGCCTTTCAGTTAACAATCCTCCCTAATTGAACAAAGGAGGAGTTCAGCTTTTTCAAAGACCCAGATTCGTGTGAAATGTCTTAGCAAGTCTGAGACTGAGAAGAATTTTCATTTGCTTAATTACTACATTCAGAAAAAGGACAAAGCCCTGTCAAGCCGCCTACCATGAAACGCCAATGAATTCTGATGCAGACACTATTTGAGCTCAAGCCGTGACCCTCCAACGGCTGATGTGGGAATAAGGATTTGTAGGTACAGGACTATTCCCATGTCACAGAGTTTCTTCATGAACTATGACTATCCTGTACATAGAAATATCAGCGGATGTGCGCCACAGCCCTGCCGTGCTCCATCTTTGTGGGATAATTACCAACGGGATCCCAGTGAGCAGAAAACCAGGGGAGGCCCTCAGAGCTTTGTGACCAAGAACTCTTTCCCAGCACTGTCTTTCTCTCTTCAAAGCAATTATGCCTTCTCCTTCTTGTTCTATTTTCCTCTCATGGATTCAAAATTTAGCCTTAATCCTTTTTCAAACATATGTATCTCTTATATCCATTTTCCCTGACTCCTTCCAACTATTACCCACAATGTTTTACTCTTTTCATTTACTTGCAGTTTTTTTCTTTGCCTTATTCTACTTTAGAGTAATAAAGGAAAGGCTGGAAAACAAAGGATACTGACAGTGATAGATCTAGAACAGGGAAAGGAAAGTCAAAAGTTGTTTATAAAAAGGGGACATAATAAATTACTGTGTCCTTCACCTTTAAAAGGCTTGAACTATCCTTCAGAGGTACCAGAGTCTATCTGGCAACATGTTCTCCTCCAAGTAAAACTGATTTTTCTAAAATACAAATTAAACAAAATAAAGAGATAAAAGTCATCTATTTATTATGTATGCTGTACTATTAAAAGTGCAATAGTGACATTTTTGGAATCTTTGACCACGAATGTGGAACAATAAAGATAAGGCTTTATCTTTATCTTTGTTAAAGATAAAGCCCCTTATCTTGTGCAGTTTAGTCAGGAGTTTAGCTCTTTAAAAGAAATTATTAAAATGTTGTATAAGAAGACCCTTCCAAGGGACAAGCAAGTGAAAGGCATTAGAGCTTAACAAGATGCATCACGATGCAGTAGTTACGGGCACACTGGAGTCAGGTGGGGGTCAAGCCCAGGGTTACCACTTCCTGGGTGAGCTCATACAAGTTATTTAAATGGGTTGTGTCTCACTTCATCATCAGTTAAATGCGATAATATTTACCTTATAGGACTGTTACGGAGATTACATAAGTTAACATTTACAGAGTGCTGCAATGAAGGCCTGGCACATATCACTGCCCTATTTATTATTGAATATAAACAATAAGAGTGTATTAGCTTATTATCATTTGCTCAGGGAGGTCGTCCCTATTCTTTACCCGTTTTCCTCTGTACTAATTACCCAATTCTAATACAAATAATTTGTCCAATTATTTAGTGTTTCTCCTCCGATACTGCAAACTGTCCATCAGGGTGGTATTCACCAATGTACCTCTACCAACTAACACTCAATCTGACACAGAGGAATGGATCAACATGTATTTATTGCAAAAATCCTCAAATAACTGATAAAATCTACAAAAACAACAGCCAGTAAGAACCTAAACTTTTACAGCTCAATCCATTTCTAAGTTGAAAACTGTGCATATGCAGCAAATATCTATGTAAAACAAAGATTTTATTTTTCTGAATTCAGGTACCTTTTCAAACTCAGGAAACCTATTTTATGTCTTGTAATATCTCTGGATGTTAAAATATTACAATACTGCTCATGAGTTTAGGCAAAGAGTTAAAGATATTTTGTCCAGAATAACATGGCATATCATTATTGTATTCAATAATGTATATATTGTATTGTATTCAATAATGATATAATAATTTTGTTACTTAAAAATATCTTTTTTGATGGCTGCATTATATCTGTCTGTGTATGTGTGCATGTGTTTGTACAGACATGCAAAAAGTGTATGCATGCAAATGCAAGCAAAATTAATTTCAAAAAAGGTAGATGATATTTTTTTTTAGACAAATGAGTTCTACAGAGAATTAAGAGATAGTCACATCTATTTATATGGCCATAATTGAATAGGACTTCAAATCTAAGTATTTTTTATTATGTTTCCTTAAATTGTTACTTTATTATGTTACTTAGGTTAACTTTAAGTACAGTGTTTTAATAACAAATTGCTAACACATTAGTCCTTAAAATTTAGCTCCATAGTTTCTAGTTTCCACAGGATCTAAAATTTAGATCCATTTACTCTCAAAATAAATCCTGCAGTGAATAATATATAGGGCTTGCTTTAAGTGTCCATTGACCATAACATGAGTTGAAACTGAAGTTTGGGGGCACCTGGGTGGCTCAATCGGTTAAGAGTCTGCCTTTGGCTCAGGTCATGATCCCAAGGTGCAGGGATCGAATCCCTCATTATCTGGCTCCTTGCTCAGTAGGGAGCTTGCTTATTATCTGCCTGCGACTATTCCTGTTTGTTCTTGCTCTCTCTCTCCCTTTTTTTCTCTGACAAATAAATAAAATCTTAAACAAAAAAAAAAAAAAAAAAAAAGAAAAGAAAAAGAAACTGAAGGTGTTGTGTTTTACCACTGGATCATTATTTACAGTATGAAATTATATTTGTCTATATAAATTAATTTTGGAAAGATTTCTCTCTTTTGTTCACTTAATGGTCCAGTCCTCCAGCAACCACTGGGTTTTGAGGTCTACTCTTCACCAGGTAGATTGCTGAGGAACAAGTACAGAACAGGACAGACACCGCTCACCACCCTGGAGAAGGTGACAATCTCCACCCTACAAGTGAACACTCAGTGAGCTGTTCATAAGCCAAGTAAGGGGGTGTGGATTATGCCCTGGTAGGGCCAGATGTGGAAAAATTTCAAAATGGGGCTATAAAGATAATGAGGGTTGTATCTTAGGAGATGAAGTACTTCACAATTCTACAACTTCCTATCTGGATTTCGAATCAAGTTCCTGAGACTCTACCATTCTCATCTCTAAAGAGGTTTATCAAATGGACTCTTTCTGAGGATTAAATGAGAAGATAAATGTTCGGTCAGTGGAGTTATTTCACTTCCCCCACGCAGACACACACAGATCTCCAGCCTATCTGCTCATCTCCATCCTGCTGCACCACATTTACGTGTCCTCCATCCTCCAGGGTTTCTGCTTTACCACTTAAACTTCCACTGCGGTGGGGATCCAGTTCTTACCTAGATCAAGCGCTCCACGATGACTGAGTTCCGGTCATCTCTGAGGGTGCCCCAAACAAATCATTTTACTTTTTAAAATTCTCCTCTGACTCTTGATTTAACTTTTATACATTTTTTTTCCCTTGCAGTGAGGGATGCATAAGTAACAAAGAACCTGAGACATGATAGGAATCTATCGGTGCAAGGGTAAAATATTTGTGTCTCAGAATCTGGAACCATAACTTTGTTTAAAATACTGATTCTGGCAAAGACTTAGAATTTATCTATGAGTTCTAAACAGAGTCTGTTTTCATTTAAACACTATCTTTTTCTAAGCAGATACTGAATATCAGTAACAAAGATTTCATATTGGGTAAATTAAATGTGTTGTGTTCATTTATACTTAAAGAGAGCTTTGATATGAATCAGTCCATGCTGCAGATTTTATCTTTTTTTTTCCTTTCCCCCTTAACTCTAGGGCGACTAGTTTTTACTTTTGGGGCTCTGTTGGGGACCAGAGGTTTTGCAGTTACGCCTAAAGTGTGGTACTGTATATCTGGGACAGATGCCTGAGGGAAGCCTTCCCAATTCTTAAAAAATATTGAGGATATTTCAGTGCCACAGATGTTTCCTTATTGAAGATATTTCAGTACCACGGATGTCTCATTTTCAAACAAGCTTTGGACCACAGCAACTGTAATAATAAGAAGAAAGATTTGCTATTCTCATCAATGAAGTGAAAGAAATTGTTCTTATTTTCCAAGTGTGACTCTCAGTTAATACAGGTTAGTGCGCTAACATGCACTGCGGCACCCGAAAAATTCAATATACCCCGGCTGACTCTCACATCTTTGTTTCCTTCTCTTCTTGCTTTTCTCAGCTGGCTTTACATCATCATTAATTTGTACACAGCTGAACTAATTAGCGTCTAAAATATTCTTACAGTTTCCAGTTACCCAATACAACACTTAATTTTTAAGTAAGTACAGCTCTGATCTTGTCACTTCTTGCTCACAAGCCTCTGATTATCCACTTTCAAAAGAATCAAGCTCCTTTCTGTGTCATTCAAGACTTTCTAGAATCTTAACACAGTCAGCTCTGCAGATAATCTTCTCACTGTATTTACTTAGTTCTCTATTTTTCGACTCTAATGATTTTGTTCATCCTCCCCTCCATGGGTCCAACAAGTTTCACTAACCCTACTACTCTACCACCTTCCATCAGGGAAATCTAACCCATGAATCTAAAGGTGAATAAGGTAAACTCTGTGCTCTCCTATCATTCAGATGTCTGCTCGGTTGTGTTTGTCTTAGGTTTTATATACTCTTTATTGGCTAACATATCATCTTGTAGGCAAATTTGAGAGGCCCTGGAGGGCAGAGATTAAACTAACTGATCTTTATGTCCCTGGGTCCTAGCAGATTTGCATGTAGAGGAAGACAATAAATCTTTGTCAGAGTGAAGTGAATTCCTAATCTGTCATGGAATTCTGATTCATGATAAATGACATAGGCTTTATGGTGATTTATACTATTTCAACTACTGTAAGTCTAGTTTTACTGGACTCCAAAAAGAATGCCTAATATAATAAATTAAATTTTTACTTTAACATATGTCCATTGTCAAGTGCAATATGGAACTGAGAGGGCGAGTACACAGTATGGAATCAAGTTCCTTGGCTTTGAATCTGGCTTCGCTTTTTACCAATTGTGTAGACTTGAGCACATTACTTAACTTGTTACTTCCCTGGTTTCTTCATATGGAAAATGGAAGTAATAATGGAACTAACCCATAGCGCTGTTTACCTAGTGAAAATCACTTGTAACAATGATTGGCACAGAGTGAGTGTTACATGTCACCCAATATTATCCAATGAAAAGACTGCAAAAAGGCATATGCCATTTTCTCTACCTGAGACATTTCCTCCCTATTCCTGGCATGAACTAAAACATCAATTTCTCCAGCAGGTCTTTTTCCTTTAATCAATTTCCATTGTCACTTCTAGAAGTTACCCTCTCCCACCCCCCCAACACAATGTTGCTTTCCCTCCATCAGTGCAATCATTACATCATACTGCAATTTTCTGGTACCGACAAAAACATCAAGTGAAGGAGAGAATTGTGTCTATTTAATCCAAATTTGCACCCCGGACCTAGCAAAGTACTTGGCATATAGCATATGTTCAATTCAATTCATATGTTTATTCAATTCATATGTTCAATTCAATTCATTCAGTAAATGAATGAATTCAATTAATTCTTTAAATTGAATGAATAAATGAAAGAAATAGAGAAAACCAGAGTTTAGGAAATCATATTAACCATGTGTGCACTAATAATAAAGGAGATGTCTATAAAACACCAGCTAAATATATATATATATACATATTTAATGTATCTGAGTATATACTACTGAGTTCTATTTTTAATAGGATTAGAAAAATAAAAATCAAAGAATAATAAAGGGAAATAAAATATGAAATCCTGGGATGCCTGGGTGGCTCAGTTGTTAAGCATCTGCCTTCAGCTCAGGTCATGACCCTAGGGTCCTGGGATCGAGCCCCTTCCTCACATCGGGCTTCCTGTTCCGCAGGGAGCCTGCTTCTCCCTCTCCCACTCCCTCTGCTGTGTTCTCTCCCTTGCTGTGTCTCTGTCAAATAAATAAATAAAATCTTAGAACAAAACAAAACAAAGCATGAAATCCTATAGTGACGAAGGAGCAATTGTTAGTTTGTGCAGAATGGCAACAGAGTCGAGCAGCTTAGGACTTAGCACATCTTAAAATTTCACTTGGGTATTAAATACAGTAAATTCATGGTTCTCTGTCTCACATTTAAAAAAAAGTCCTTATTTGTGACAATGCCTGTAATGGTATCTAATGGGGACACAGTCGCTGCAAGACATTATTGTGTCACTTATTTTAGTTTGATGGTTTTGAATTTCTGAATGCTCAAAAAATATTTTGGGGTCTTTTTAATTTTGTTCTCATCTCCATTTGTCACTCTTAATGAAACTGACTCATCCTCTTTGGATCAATTTTTTTTTTCAAAGCCATAAAACAGAGAAATAGGAAGAAGTCTTCCAATTTATATTCTTAAGAATTTATAACTGTAGCACTTCTACATACCAGACATGACACTAATTTGGTCTTTTCAATTTGTACACAATGTTCTCAATCCAAATTCTAAAAAGACCCGAAGGTTCAGCTTTTTTTTGCAACCGGTCATTTCGTTAACTCAACAAAGTGACATTTCTCTCTTAGTTACGTGGTATAATAAGAAATATATTTAGTCTTTGTCTCCAGTCCCTTGCACAGAGCTCCTAAAACCCTTGGAGTCTCCTGAGTGATGGGAGTGTCTTTCATAAAGGATCCCTTTCCCTTACACCTGAGTTCATACTCATGTAGTGACTTTCTGTGGGGCCACTGAGGCTGGTGGATAAAAAGCCAATTATTACAGGGTGGGCACCTCTGAAAGGCGGGGAGGACTGAAGATTGGGTTATAGAAACTCTTGAACAAGGAAAGTCAGAGAGCTTCCTGGTTGATGTACACACCATGAAGCTGGAAACTCCTAGCCATGCCCCTTTCCCCTTTCTCCTACCTCAATCGTTATCTTGCCATACGTATCCCTTTATTTATTTGGCATATCCTCAGTTATATCCCTAAGGATAAACCAGTGATAGTAAGTAAAGCACCTTCCTGAGTAGTGTGAGTTCTATTATCAAAGCTGAGGAAGAGGTGGTAGGAATCCTCAATTAACAGCCAGTGGTGAAAAATGGAGATGGCTGGGGCCCTGGAATTGTGTCTGAAGTGGGGGCAGGCATATGGGCCTGAGCCCCTTAATTTGTGGGATCTAAAGCTAACTCCAGGCAGAATGAGTCAAAATGGAACTTAGCTGTTGAACAACCAGTTGATGTCCGGGGAATTGGAGAACTGGTTGTTGGTATCAGAAAACAACAGATGACCATGTGGGGAGTTAGTTGTTCCTGGAAATGTTAAATACCCTGATAGCCAAGCATGGTGTGCTATGTTGAAAGATAATTACTATATTTTTTCAAACATAACCAAATTATGTGGGAAAACGTATAGGAAAATACATGGGGAAAACATTAGTTTTCTTAAATCCCTTTTTTTTTTTTTTCCATCCCAACAAATGTAGCCACTTGAAATTGGAACAGATACTGAGTTATAGAAAGGAAACACTGGATAATGTGCTTTCTGTAGTATTGACATTACTGGTAGTTGAAATAAGTTTCATATTCACTCATACTAAATTTGTCATCAGAATTATACTTGCCACTTGTGAAAAGTTTAAAATGAGGTTTAAGATGGAAAAAGTAGTTACGGATACTATGTCTGCCAATTAGTCTTTAAGAAATAACATAGTAAAAGACAACAGAGATTTACCAACAGCTGATGGAGAGCTGACAAATCTGCTAGGTTTGGAATGGAGGTATTTACTCTTTTGGGGATTCATTAGACATACTCATCCATTATTAATATTCACCAGAATGGAAGGATAAACATCAGTTGACTCCAAACCGAACTGCAAGAAAGCAGTAAGGAGGAAGATAAACCGAACATCTCGGGTAGAGTAATTTCTGATACTGGGGTAAGGCAGAAGATGTAATTACTGGGTCTGCTATTGGTTTTTCTGGCCAAAGTCTTAATTTATTTCAATATATTTTATTAGGCACAATTACTATTAATTTAAATAAACCAGCAGAAAGGTGGAGGTGAGGGAATCCCTACAGAGGGGAATACCTGGAGAAAGAAATGAGCTTTTCGTAATTACCCAAAGGGCAATTTATTGAACCTATTTTTCAGTGACACATTAATTAATTATTAAGTGCTAAGCCTTGTTAAGCATTTGCAAATGTGCCAGGCACTGTTCTATATGTTTTACTCTTAATAGCCCCATTTTACAGAAAATGTAGAAACCTTTAGAAACCTAAAGCACCATGAAAACAAAGAATTGGCCCAAAGTCACAGTGTTGGTAAGCTGTGGAGCTGGGAAATTATCTCCCACCAGAGAATGTGCCCTAAAAATTATGTTGCAGTGAATCTCAGTACTGCTACTAATTTGGTCATGCTGTTTTAAGTTGGCATTACATCAATTTCGAGTTTTTAAATTAATAAAAGGAAAAATGTCACTGAAGGTCCAGTACTCCTTTTTATAACTTCAATGAGTATTATTCTGAGGTTAGTTATTAGTTATGTTACATTAACTAATTAAAAAAAAAACACTGAGAAGTAGAAATGTTATAAAATGTAATAAAGAAGGTTAACATGCTTTTTTCAGTTAAATATATGGTACTCCTTATTGAATGTCACCTGGGATTAAACAACTTCTAGTTTTTCATGGCAAATGTTCAATCCCATGTTGGCTTCCACTTGTCAGATCAAAGTTATTCCATATATTTGAAGGGGAAGGATAATGTTTAGAAATAAAAACTAATGTAGCTGATCAATTTGAACTACTCATATTTAGAAGGAAAAAACTCTAGAAAAGTGTTTTATCATCTCCAGATTCTATTTTTACCTGGATTGGGCAGACATAATGCTGATGCTTAGAAAAGAAAAAACAAAACCATCAGAGAAAACCACTCTGTGCTAACATTTAAATGAAATACTTTGGAGACTTACTCTCCAATTCCAGGTAAAAATACTCCCATGCCAGTTATTATCACTATTGACTTTACTCACAGGTGCTCTAAAGAAGTCTAGGGAATTTTCTCATTAGTGCCAACACACACACACACACACACACACACACACACACACACACACACATCATATAGCTGAGGGAAATATGAAACTGTTCCGATTATTAGCTCTACTTTCCACTTGTAAAATCTGAGTCATCTTAAGAGGTGCCTTGGAGAGTCAGTGTTGAATTGGTTTACAAAGAAAGAAAGAAAAATACAAATGACAGATGATAGCTAGCTAGGTAGATAGATAGTCCCTAGTGAGCTGGCTAGACAGATTCCTGCAGCTTTATTTTCCCTACCACGCTTTCTCTTTAAATTAGGGGAAAACACATGAAATAATTAGCCAATATATCTATCTTAGTCTTATGCATCCGATTCTACTCCTACATTCTGACTTGAGGATAGTTTTAGAGTACTAGGACACAGATAATTTTACTTTTCTCTTATGTTATTTTTCATACACTCAACCCAAACTCAAAGTCCTAACCTTCTCCAAACCATTGAGTAAAACAGATAATTTACTGTATGTTATGGGTGAAAAACTGTAAATAATAGAGGACAGAATTCAACAACTGTTCCAAGTGATCCTCCCAGTGCAACACAAACACACACACACACACACACACACACGTTCTTCCATTTTGCAAGACTTTTCTCAGTCAATAGATAAAGTCAGTAGGGGTCCCGGGTCCTGTGAATAACAGCAATCTCTCACAAGTATTTGAATGTTTATTCCCAAATCTTATCTCTCCTCACTTCCCCCAAATTAAACGTTACATTTGCCTGTTTCCTTATTGCTTCTTTCAACTGCAGAAGAAAATTAATGGAAACAAATGGCACAGATTCACCATCTGTAACATTTAATAATTCTGTGGCTCTGGGCAAATCATCTTGCAAGAGGGGTGAAATATTTCAGATGTCACGGTTGCAGCAGAACCATATTCAACTATGGGAAAGTATTTAAGAGATTTAAGAGGAAACATCTACTATTTTATTTTGTTTGCCAAAACAGCTCTATAAAATCTGTTTTCTTGACAAAATCATTCTCTTCAATTATAAGATTTAAACTGATAGAAAATGGAGTAATATAAACAATATATGATCTCAAGCATTGTAAAGGTTCTAACTCTCTGTGGTGCTGAGATACTTTTTTTAATGGAATGAGGAAGAAATAATAATATTTCCATTTTTTAACTTAAAACATGTTTGAAATAGATCCCTGAGAGTTACAGGAACATATGACAAGTGAGATGAATATTTTTTCTAAAAATCTGAACTGCTACTTTGCACACATGTATCTTTTTTTCTATTTAGAAATGAATCTTACTCTATAATGGTAATTCACTCAAATCCTGCATTAGAATACTGGCATTATATACAGAATTGGATGTGCATTAGTGGAACAGACACACACATATGCATATATATACAAACATGTCTATATATAATATTTTAATCATGCATTATCAAGTATTGAAATTTATTTGTTTTCTTTGTAAAACTTTTACAAAAATTATTTTTCTTCCTATATCTTTAGTTATTACTAAAGGAAACTTAATATAATTTTATTTTCTCAGATAAGTTACTATCATTTTTCCTAACATCATTTGACTTTTTTGTTAAATAGTTAGGAAATCAATATTTTCCAATTATGTAAATAAGCACATTTCTTACTTACTAAGAATCAATAGCAAACTACAACTTTCTGGAATAAAATGGAAAAATTTATTTCTCTTGAAGAAAAAAGTTTTAAGCATTTAGAATAGAGAAATCAGAATATAAGAATTTTGCCATATCATAACTATTATTGAGATTAGGAGCTCTTATATTTTAGAATAAATGATGAATGTGTAGGTCAATAATAATAGATTTAAAGTAAATACTCATTTCTGACAGACATCATATAATCCAAAAGCTATTCAAAAGCTTTTAGCCAGGCCAAACTCAATAACAGAGCAAAGAATTTGAGTAATTTTTCTGTAGTCAATAACATTCAGAGACTCCACTTTAGGGATTATTATATAAAATATCCATAATGTATGCTTATTTTGATTAGTATAGTAAATGAAAAATATGAATTATATAAAAGTTATTGATTTTGCTTTTATAGGTCACTGATGTCAGTGCATTTTCATTAGCCAATCTAAACTGTGATAACAGATACAATCAAAAGAAAATATTCTAACAAACGAGATATTTCTGATAGAGTTGCCAGGGTGATAGAAAAGAGCTTATTGAATAAGCATATATGGTAATGGCTTGAATTTCTCTGTAAGATACATAAGAATTCCTGAGTCACACATTTAGTCTGGTGGGCTAGAACTGGCTTTTACTTATTCGCCTGTGTTCAACCTTGGATTTTATAAGGTGGTTGGACATCTCATCATAGCTTGAAAGTGGACCTGGTGGCAGTATTTAGATTATGGAAATCAGCAAATGGTATAATCCAGGTTTGTTTGTTTTCCCAGAGAGCTGATTCTTAAACAGTTACTAGCCACACAGCTTGAAAAGAATCTCTACTGGCAGAACACTGTGTAATTTTCTACAACTACTCCACAATCAATTTCTTAAACTAGTGAAAAGCACAGACCTTTTTGGTGTTGAAGGATGTATGCTTGAGGCCAAACGGCTTAAAGTCTTAGGAGGTCACTTAACCTGACCAAATATGCTTAATGTCATTATTTTTAATGAGATTTTTTATTAGAAGACATGCAAAGTCTTCTCCACTTATAAGACGGTCTGAATCAATTACCATCTATGTTTCTACCTTATTCTCCTCCCAAAAGGTAGAATAATGAAACTAATGGTTAAGAGCTGGAAAAAGCAGAACGAGGATGAGTGAATCAGGCTGTTAGAACGGACGGGACCCCGGCTTATGTTGTTTCTGAAGAACTGGATAACATGCCTAGACTACTGAATACAGAACAACTGAGCTGTGGCTCGGAGTTACCACGAATAAAGGTTGTCAGGTCTTCCTATTTTTTAAAGAATCAGCAACAACAAAAGAATGAAATTTTTATTTGAAAGCTGATGGCTATTAAATGTTGGCAACAAATTTTATTTTTAAATATGTGTTGTTAAACACAGGTCAGTAGGCTGGAAGCCAGAATTTATTTTGTTAGTCATCAAATTGTTAGTCATCTGTTTGCTCCCCTATTCTACAATCAGGAAGAGGAACAGAAATAGCAATAGGGTGTTTCTACAAGAGAAGTGAAAGAAATTAGGGATTTTAAAAAACCAATGCTATATTACACATACTGCCAACAAATAAATAAGGGCCAAATAAATACAATAAAAAACACATTTTATAAAAGTCTGTTTTGGCCAGAAGTAAATCTAAGTTATACTTTACTCATTCCAGTCCAAACATAAGTAACTGAGGGAGTCAGTAACAGAGAGCACCAGAGAAAAAGAATGGTAAATTAAACACTGAATTAAAAGTCAAAGTACAAGTCACTGATTATGTATTTAGAAAAAGGAGGTTTGTTTAATCCAAATTAAAAATAAAAACTTACCATAAAGATCTGAGTCCAGAGACTCAAGTATAAATCATCAGCATTGTAGTTACTTAGAAAATATTTTCTGGGGGCGCCTGGGTGGCTCAGTGGGTTAAGCCTTTGCCTTTGGCTCAGGTCATGATCTCAGGGTCCTGGGATTGAGCCCTGCATTGGGCTCTCTGCTCAGCAGGGAGCCTGCTTCCCCTCTCGCCTGCCTCTCTGCCTACTTGTGATCTCTCTCTCTGTCAAATAAATAAATAAAATCTTAAAAAAAAAAAAAGAAAATATTTTCTGGCACTTTTCTCAGGTATATCCTTACGCATATTTGCTTTGTATAGGATAATAAATATGCACAATAGAAAAGATTATCACTAGGTAATTTCAGCAAATTGTGAAACAGCAACATTTGGATCCTAACACTGTGTTGTCCACACTAAACTTCCCAGAAAATTTATTTAATCCATTTTGACAAAGCTTTCTCTAAAAACAGATGGCTATTTATTCCTCTAAACTTTCAGCTACTTAAAATGTGCAAGAATTGATACTTAGTTTTGGTACAAATTTTACTTGTTCTCTAGCCAAATACATATTTTAAAGTTCTAATGTGTTTCAAATTTTATTTAAATTAAAATAATTCAAATTTAGATGGCATGAGCTTCACAAATAATATGGCACACCATCAATCAATTTTCTAGAAGAGATCTTGATTTTGCTCTGCAGATGTCAGCTGAAAGCTTGAGTAGATAAGTGAACTTAAATATAATGAAACGCTCGGAGCTCAGCTATAGAATTCATGTTATCTTTATCTGAGTTGGAAAAAAAAATGGAATTCTATTTTAGAATTACTTAAAACTTGTGTCTGAAGTTGGGATATAAATCCTTAGCTAGATAGGTAGTTTATTTAGGTGTTTCCTCTTCTTGTTTGTGAAAAATAATCTTTTTTATCTCTGGTCAGGAAGCACAAACCAGAAACAACTCAAGATCTTTGATAAGTTATATAAATAGGAATGCATTCAATTTCTGAATGTAACTTTGGCAAAGCGTACAAGGCTATATAAATTAATATGTATTATTAAATTGAAAATAATACATCAAAAAGGAATTATAAAATGACAAAATCTGTCATAATAATATAAAGTGATACTTTTCTATGGAGAAATTGGTGGAAAGTGAGCTGTTCTAGAATCAGTGATTTTGGCTCTGCCACTGGGTATCTCCTTAGATGGGACTCGGGGCCTTAATACCTGTTCTGTAAAAGGAGAAGTTTAACGAGCTTATACCAAAGGATCACTGCAATCAATACATATTAATTAGCTAAGGATAATATATTTATATACTTTTTTTTTCCCTCCAAGCTTTTATTTAAATTCCAGCTAGTTAACATGCAGTGTTATATTAGCTTCAGGCATACAATTGAATGATTCCACACTTCCATGCAATACCTGGTGCTCATCACAAGCACTCTTCCTTAATCTCCATTGCCTATTTAGCCCATCCCCCACCTGCCTCCCTGTCCATGGACTAGGAATGGGTGTATATACCACACACACACACAATGGAATACATTTACATATTTTTATGATAACATCATTTACATATTTTATCTATACCTAAAATCTGCCTTTAAATATTCCTGATCCTTTACTTTTATGTTATTATGGTTTTATTAGTGAGACACAGAAAAATTGTCTGACGCACGAAATGAGAATTTTCAATGATTTTCAAATGGGCTTCAGTTTTTCTAAGCAGTTATGAATGTCCTCATACCTTTTTGCAACATTTTCAAGTATTTTCAACTTATTTTAGGGAGGATTGTAGTGCTATTTATAAAGAAATTCAAAGCAGAAGCTATAACTGATGAACACATATAAATACATGGCCAATATAGAGTTTCCTCTAGGGTAAAAGGTAGGGGATTTTCAAAGAAACTACAAAACATGTTTCAATGTGTTACCGTAATGGAATAAAGCACAAGTTATGAAAATGTTCTGTAATATCATCATCAAATCAGCTTGGTTAGAAAGTCCCCAATCAAACCTAGGTGTTAAAAGGTCCAGAACATTGAGGAGAGACGTCAAATTCCCCAAGCAGTTCATTTCATCATGAGTCATAATGCTTGGGCAATGCAAAGTTATTTCCTAACACTCCGACTGCTACAGAGGAAACCTCATACTTCCATCAGCCCCTGACCAGTCAGAGCACTATCCTACTGAACAGTCTTCTCTGTCTTTGGGTCTCTTGGCGATGGATCAGACTCATTTGCTCCTGTAACATTCTTGTGCTTGGTTACTTAAGGACAGAAGAAAACCAATCTCCAAAGTTTGTCTATTACCCAGATCAAAAAAAATAAAACAAAATGAAGATAGATTTTCCAGCCTGTCACCTTTTTCTTTCCTAATTGCTTCTTCTTGTTCAGTTCTCCAGTAAGTCTCTGCCCTCCACCTGATCTAGTTGCTGTCACAGTGTGCCTCCTCATCGTCATATTCAGTGTCTCAGACACAGTGAGAAATTCAAGGACTTAGTTCCTGTGAACACCAAGTTAAATGAGAAAAATGGAAGAAGGGAAACGCCAAATCCGCCATATATCATGGTGGAGAAAGAAGAGAGATTTATACATCTATTCGAACGTCATTTTGTTCTGTCACTTTGAATTATTTCTAAACAGGTTACTCATTTCAGTAGCTGTATAAGTGTTCCTTTTATCACCTTCCATCCTTTTCTAGAATAAATTTTAGTATGTAGGAACACCGGTTGGACCCTGAAGCTTTTTGTAAACTGTGACTCCAATTAACTTTTTTTTTCTTTTCTTTTTTTTTTTTTTTTTAGATCAAGCCACAGGTATTGGAGTCATTACGATTAGGTCCTTCAAAAAAGGACTATTTAGCGGTAGGTAACTCCGAGAAAACTTATAAATAGGCAGTGCTGTGAATTCTGGGTTTATACTCTCAGCTGACTTTTAATCCTTCTTGGAAACTCTTTTGTGTATCTCTACACATGAGATACACAAGTGTAGACTGACCTCACTCACATACCCCATCACATGTATTTTAAGCATTTGCCAATTCCTTGGGCTAACATTCCCCAATCACTTTGTCCTTCCATACACAAACCTCTGGATTTCATAAGCCCATCACTTAAGGACGCCCCCGTCATAGTCTTCTTCGCAACCCCAGACCTAGCCCAGCCTCTGGGACAGGATGCACTCTGTCAATGTTGCTGAAGGAGTGAATGTGCAGAAACACATTAATTCATTTTTGCCAAATGTGGAATTATGTGATTTAAAGTACTTGGCTGCTCCAATAAAAACGTTTTTTAATAAAAAATTCGTATTTCATTTTTTATTATAATAGGAGCGCCATGTGTATTACTACAATATTTGTAGGAAACATATTCTGTGTTAATTATTTTCTGTAAAATAATCAGCTTACTAGTTTTGAAACTGACAGCAATTTTGTTGTAGGCATCTGGTCTAGAGAGAAAAGAAACAGAAAATATTTGCCAGCTGAAGAATCTACAAAATGTGTTTAGCACACTGATTCTTCCTAGTACTGACTTTTATTAATGGCAACCTGACTACAGCACATACGGATTCTACAAAGTATCTAGTCCTTCTAGTTTGTTTGTTTGTTTGTTTGTTTTTTAATGATGACTATTAAGAAGCACAGGAGTTTTAGGAAGATGCCCACAACCCACCACAACATTGTTTCTTTAGCTTTTGTTGTTTTAAAATGATACTGTCTAACATTTATACAGCTGTTCAATTTTCTCAAGCACTGCTGAAAAAAATATATATTTTAATATAAGATCAGCTTGTCACACTGTGAAAATTTTATATGTGGCTATAAAATAATTTCTGCAGAAAGTTCACAGATCTATTGAGAGGAAAAGATCAATGGAATAAAATGCAAAATCATAACTTCGGCTACAGGTAATAATTTTAAGTCAGATCCGCTAGAGGAGATGAAAAGATATAAAGGAGTTGCTATTAAACCAAAATATCAAAATACTAACAGTGTAATATAGAATCCCTTGCATTTTAGATTATGTGAAGAATATGTACATGTCACATAATTGTTCTAGCTATTTAATTTTGTCCAAGTTTTTAACTTGTACAAATATTACTGGATATCTGAAACAAGGAAGCTCTAAATCTGAACTCAGTTATTTGGTACTACAGCTTAATTAATTTTGGCAAATTTCTCTGAAATGTAATAAAGGCCAAGGAAACGCAATCTATGTAACTTATTTAATGGGTTCCATATACTCCAAGTACCAAAGAATTCCTAATTCCTTTATCATATAATCACTTTATGACTTTATTTTTTGCAGAAGGACAAATGGATTCTCTACTATCCCTAGGGTGACATCAAAGGGCAATATTCCCTTCAAGAGTGGGCTTCAAAAGGAGGGACGACAGAATGGGACAAATAACATGAACCATACTTTTATTATGACAACAATTTGGTGTTGACAATGAAAATGTATACTGCCTGAAACAAAACCAGTTTATTCTTTGGTAAGAAACTAATGATAAAATAGCATCTGCCAGTCCATTCTCTCTCTGCAACAGCTTCCGTTTGACAACCAACGTGCTCACAGTGGATGATGGTCTGGAGGACAAAAGGGGAGGCAGGACAGAATCAGGTGACTGTAACTGAGTTCTTCATACAAAGCATGTGACTGATATTCTGCCCAGAAAAACTTAATCGGGAAATGCAGCTAAGTAATCTGACTGCTGAGGTAATGAGGTTTGGTAGAAACTCACGTGAAAACGAGAAGGCAGCAGGCATTCACCCTCTAACAGAGCAGTGACTGTGCAGTTTTTTGGTGCTGACCTTAACGTCAACGCCTAAGTTCATGATGCAGCAGGATAAAGATGCAGAGCAAGGAGCAACGGGAGGACAGAAATCAGCAGTACTTACTTCTGCACCCAGATTGTTTCCACTTCGTACTCCCCAAATTTCCCAGGTTGGTTCATTGGGCCTTTACGATGACTCCCTTTATTCCCATTGACATTCCCATTGACTTATGTGGGAAATTTGGCATTAGGTAAGATTTGGCATTAGGTAAGAATTATTTGGCATTAGGTAAAAATTAGCTTCAGTTACATATACCTTACAGTTTGTCTACGTTACTTTATCCTCTCTTTCCTGAGTAGTTGACGTTTAGGCGGTTATTTCTTACTGAAACTAAAATCTGTTCTAACTATATAGAAGTGAGGTCGTTTAAGGAATGAGAAAGCCTTCACAGCACATATAAAAATTCTACGATCTTGGTGGAGCCCTAAGTTATTGGCAAGGAGTAGCAATGGTGTATCGGTAGGCTAAAGTTTGTTGTTGTTGTTGTTGTTGCTTACTTTTTAAAAAAGATTTTATTTATTTATTTGACAGAGAGAGACAGAGAGACAGTGATAGAGGTAATGGGAGAAGGAGAAGCAGGGAGCCCATTAAAAGTTTCCTGCTAAGCAGGGAGCCCCATGCGGGGCTTGATCCTAGGGCCCTGGGATCATGACCTGAGCTGAAGGCAGACGCTTAATGACTGCGCCAGCCACCCAGGTGCCCTGACTTTTGTTTTTTAAATAAATTTTTAATTTTAGTTTCAGTATAGTTAATATACAGTACTTTATTTGTTTCAGGTATACAACAACCAGAAGGCCAAAGTTCTTAAGATACAATAGAAATTATTATTATTATTTTTTTTAAGAACTGAGAAAATACTTCGGGATTTTACTTTCATTTAGGCCCCTGGAGTGCCAGCACCAGCATCCCCCATTTAGCGGAAGTGACTGTAACCATGAACACTGAAAAGAAGTGTAAGGGTTTAGAACTTACATGATGTGATTTGATTGGTTCTTAAAATAAACCACTGAACACTATTTCCCAAATATGTCAACAGATCCATTGTGCTTAAATATAGCCTTCAGAAAACCATATTGAACCATAAGCCCTGTATTGAGGGAGAGCACATTCATTTATTAATGCATAACAAGAACATCATTCAGCATATTAGTCAGGCACAGAGAACAGCCCTTGGCTCTTTGGGGTGCATACTGGTGAGGGCAAGCTGGTAGAATTATTTGAATGACCTGTGCAGTGTGGCTTCCCTCCCACCCACCAAATACTGGTATTTACTAGGGTTTGATCATTTTGCTCTTTCTCTTGTCTCCCTGAATGTTTTCCTTGGCTTATTTCTTCTATGGATTGTGAAAATGTAAATGTCTTACTTGTGAGAAGTCATTCCTAGGCCTATGGCTCCAACTGAAACCTGTAGAAAAGAGTTTCTAGCCTGCTCCAACATGCTTTCCAATTCTTGGTTTTTATATAACCCGTAACTAAAAGGAATTGTTAAAAGGTCTTTAAAAATATTTTATAGTCAAAGCCCTTATTCTGATATGAGTATGCTTACTCACTCACCCAGATTTTTAAATCCTTTGGTGGTGGTAAGAGTGTTGAGAAGAAAGAAAAAGGAGAGATGACCCTCCTACCTTGATCTCCTGCCGAAAGGGATCATGGTATGCTGTCCCACGGGCCTTTGAAATATGTGTTAAACTCTGTCAATAACTTGTTCCTACATGAAAATTCTAGTACCCAAGTCCCAAGTCTTTTGCCTTATTCTCTTCTCATATATTACTAGTATCTTGGCATTTCAAATATCTAAGCCATAATTTGAAAATTATAGCCTGAGACTGGGATCATCTGATCAACCATATTAGGAATTAGTTTCAGTTGACTGTGATCAATTATATAGATTCAAGCTAAACCACATCTAAGTTATTCTATGGAAATAAGAAACTACAATTTTTTTTAAAAAGCTTTATGGAGTAGTTGATTCAATAACCTTCCTTGGAGAACTCAGTATCTAGTCATGCTCACTGTTTAAAATTTTATTACAATGTATTTGCTTTTTATTTTAAATTCACAATTGTTTTAGTGTATATAAAAATCCCTGAATGTAATAAATTCCCAGTCACCTGAACTTAAATTAGAATAGTTTTATGCAAATTAATTCAATACACAGTTTGCATATTAATCAGTGTTCCTCTTTTTTTTTTTTTTTTTTTTTTCTGAAAGGTCAGAGAAACAAGGGAATTTCTAAGGTTATTTATATACTTTCTAACACTCATTACAGGGTTGGGTCTTGAAAGTAGAAAGGCAGTAAACCTATGAAATAAATTTATGAATTTTTACTGTAGCTCTTAAATATAGCAGTATAAACATGTGTTCCAAATACTAAATTTCAGTCTTGAAATTTAAAAAATGATGACAATCAATTTATTTCCCTTGCTAAAGTATTTAAAATGGACATTTTTCTTCTAGGAAACAGTATAATAAATTAAGACTTTAAGAAATCATATACATATACAGTTTAGGAAGATAATGCTCAAGATAATAATCAAGAAATAACTCCAAGTTTTTAAGTTACTAAATTATGAAACTAAGGCACTTTCTCAGGTGGCCAGGATGAATTTATAGATGTTCATTCTGGATTTTCCCAAGGGTCTCACTCCATTGTTATGGTTCATTTACTTTTTAATCAGAATTTAGTCTTACATTTTCATTCTAACCATACCTTAGGCAGGTATTAATTCAGTAAAAGCACTGATTTACAATTATGGGGGTATGAGGCACAAGTTGGTTCTTGATATATACCAGCTGATTAATTAATAAAATGCTGGAAAGATAAGGTATCTATTGAGATTCAAGCCTTCCTTATTGGTATGGTTCTCTGTTCCCACATAAGCTAAATGGTAAATATGAATTCCAATGGTATCCAGACTGATTAAAAAAAAAAAAAAAGTTTCCTCCATCAAGCTTGCTGACCTGCTGATTGCTCTAAAGAACAAACATGAATCAGACTTCAAAGTCTTTCTTCAGTACAACTTTGCCCTTTTTCATGACTCCATTCTCTCCCCATCTCTGCACCTGTGTCCCAACCCTCACCGTTAGGAATACAGGTCTTTCACCCTTTCTCCTAGTTACATGAAGACATAGATAAAGCAGTCTCTGCACCTACAAGATTTACAACATAGGGGCGCCTGGGTGGCTCAGTGGGTTGAGCCACTGCCTTAGGCTCAGGTCATGATCTCAGGGTCCTGGGATGGAGCCCCACATCGGGCTCTCTGCTCAGCAGGGAGCCTGCTTCCTCCTCGCTCTCTGCCTGCCTCTCTGCCTACTTGTGATCTCTGTCTGTCAAATAAATAAATAAAATCTTTAAAAAAAAAAGATTTACAACATAGAGAACAAAATAAACAGTAATAATACATTCTGATGACTGTTCTATTAGAGACATAAGATCCTTTATAAAGAGAATAGAGAAAAGACACCCATGTCAATCTCTGAGAAAGGGACAAGAGTGAGGAATTGTGCCTACTGGAACTTACCTTTAACTGAGACTTGAAGAAAGAATAGAAATGATCCAGAAGAAGAAAAGAACAAAATGCATACCAAGGGAAAAAAAATTAGAGTATGTCACTCTCACTGATTGCCATGAAGGCTTCTCCACTGCTCAAAGGCCATTTTAGATACTTTGCAGAACTTTTTAGTCTCAATAAGAAAGAACCAAGTATTGGGAAGTATGTTGGCCAAGGGCAGCCTATTGGCTGTTTTTCCAATAGCTTCCTTTTTCAGCCATAAACCTGCGAATGAGTTCTCAGATATAAGCCATTCATATGTTCACATCCACAATGAAATATAAATGATAGGAGCTGCTAGAAAATAATACTGTGACACAAGGGGAACTGGATTATGATTTCAGGAAACACTGTGGTGCCAGAAGGGTAAATATCACCATCCCCAGCAAGGGAAGAAATACTACATCATGAAACTATCATGAGGTTTAAAATACGTATTATGCAGTTGTCTAGCTACCCAAAAACATGAAAGAAAGATGCATGTTTTTTAAAAGGAGTATTACAGCTGTGTTTCTCATTGGTCAAAATAGAAACAATCTGGAAATGTTTTTGGCATAAGACTAAATTTAAAACAAGTAAGCCATTTTCAGAAAGCATTTGGAATGAATGTCATGATATTCAAAGTTTTTTTTTTTTTTTAATTACTTCTCCTTGTGTGACTTTGACTTGGTCCAATATTCCAAAATAATCCCTTTGAATAATAGTGATGAACTATTTCCTACCAAAGGTCTATTTCAATCTCTACTTTTACTGGAGACTCTTTTGGGAGCCTGGTCTGATTCAAATTCTGCAAGTTCATGCCATTCACATGAATTTAGCCTGCAGAGGATTACCCTAATTTTATATAGCATTTTATCTTTACACTTACTTAAAATTGAAAGCTTTTCACATCTGAAAGATGAGTGCAGTAACTAATATCCGAAAAATCGCATTTTTGTGTTAGTCGTAACAGTGTAGAAAACAAGTTAATGCTGAAAGATGGGTGAAGATAGAACAATCTATTTATTTGTTAAGAACCATATTAAAAATCATACATTGTTATATATACAATGGAATATTATACAGAGATGAAAAGGATGGGATTGTGCCCTTTCCAACAACATGGATGGTCCTAGAGCGTATTATGATATGAAGTAAGTCAGACTAGGAAAGACAAATATCATATGATTTCACTCATATGCAACATCTAAGAAAAACAAATGAACAAACAAACAAAAAGTAGAATCAGACCTATAAATAGAAAGAACAAACTAATGGCTGCCAGAAAGGGAATGGGTAGATGGACAAAATGGGTGAAGGGAAGTGGAAAATACAGGCATCCCATTATGGAATGAGTAAGTCATGGGAACAAAAGGCACAGCATAGGGAATATAATCAGTGATACTGTAACAGTGTCATATGGTGAAGGGTGGGAACTACACTTGCGGTGAGCATCACATAATGTACAGAGAAGTAGGATCACAACGTTGTACATGGAAACTGATGTAACTGAGTATCAACTATATCCGAATAAAAATTAACGCAAACAAATCATACATTTAACAAAGCAACTAATGTGTGCTCTTTAAATAGAAACATATACTTTGGGGTGCATGGCCTCCTCAGTTGGTTAGCATCTGACTCTTGATTGCAGCGCGGGTCAAGATCCCAGGGTCCAGAGAATGAGCCCCCAAGTTGGGATCCACACTTTGAGCACAGAGTCTGCCGGTCCCCCTCGGTCCCCTTCTGCCCCTCCTCCTCTAGCCCTTCCTACACTAGCACTCTGTCATCTCTCTAAAATAAAAATTTAAATAAATATAAATAAATAAATGGAAAGCAATAGTTGCCTAATGAAAAATTTAGAACAGAATGACAATCAGACCGATAAGAGGTGAACTAGAGATGTCACTTGATTTGATCTCTGCAAGGCTTATTATTCCTTCCAACATTTAAATCCACAAGCCTTAAATCATGACCTTGATCATTAAATTGTGAATGCGGTACTCACAGCCATGCTAGTTTAGCATGCCCAAAGAAAACCTCACTGATCCAGCAAAACCCTGGGAAACTTAGGAGGGTATATTAAGAGATATTCCATTTTTTTTTCCATTTTGTTTTTTATTTATGACAAAATGAAGATGTATACTGTTCATGAAAAATGCAAATTAATTAGAATATCACCTTACATTCTGAATAAGAGGAAATAATTCAAAAGTTTTTTAGTCACAGAAATAGTGGAAAAGAATACCTATCCTCCCAACACAAGATAAAATTACTAAGCATAAATTCAAGATAGCACAAGTACCAACAAATAAATATAAAGTGGGAAACTCTTGCTGTATATTAAGCATGGCAAAACCAAACCAATTTCTGGAAATCCCAAGTGACAAGTGGAACATGAATAAACATGAATTGTCATTATAAGCAAAGCCACTGTATTACTGGTACTGTGCTTAACAGGCAAAACGTCTAGCAAAGCAACTTGCATGAAATACTATTAGTAATCATAGGTTATATTTTTATTTAAAATAGTGTATTATATTGTGTATTGCATACTTTGTAAGTATATATAAAATATTGATACAATATTTAATGTTATATGTTGTGTGTATATATAGCATATATGTATTACGTTCATTTTCTCCGTATACAACATATAAATACCACTCCAGAAATGATTTTAAATAATTTGCATTTATAGAAAGAGCTATCTCTGCTTTTTTAAAAGTTTAATAATTTTAGAAATTTAAAGAAAGAATAAACCCAATAGGCTAAATGGCTCCCTAACAAATATATATATATATATATATTTATATATGTTAAATATATATCTTTATCTTATCTATCTATCTATGTGGGTGTACGTATTTATGTCTGCATGTGTGTGTGTGTGTGTGTGTGTGTGTGTGTGTGTCTGTGTGTGTGTGTTTCTTTTACCAGCAAAAGGAAATTTTTAGATGAGGGAGTATTAGCTTGAATATTTTTTAAAGATTTTATTTATTTATTTGACAGAGAGAGACACAGCAAGAGAAGGAACACAAGCATGAGGAGTAGGAGAGGGAGAAGCAGGCTTCCAGCTGATCTGGGAGCCTGATGCAGGGCTCCATCCCAGGACACCATGACCAGAGCCGAAGGCACACACTTAACCATCTGAGCCACCCAGGCGCCCCTTGGCTTAAATATTTTAATGCTTCATAATCATCATCAGGGGGTAAAGGATTCAACTATAAATGTTTGAATATATTTTCCAGAATGACTGCAAACTAAAGCTTAAATTAATTATGCTCTTAAATAAGTATCTGAATAAAGGTAAAAGAATTACAATTAAGATGTAAGATAATAGACAAGAACTAAAAGAGCAAACTTCCTGAAGTACCAACATTAAAAAAATAATAATAATAATAAAGGCAGAACACTACATATAATTCTAATGAAGAATTGGCAATTTATATATAACATGTTTATGCATATAAGGCATATAACATATCATTTTAAAATATATTTATTTATCTATCTAATCTCTTTCCTTTGATAATTCTTAAGAAATTATCTATCACACTTGGTAGTGGAACTAAGGACCTACTTTTTGCTTGATGATTTTTTTTTCACCATGTTAAAAAATAAGAAACTAAAGTATAACCATCCCAGTCAATAAAACAACACTTGGCTATTATGAATCA
Source organism: Mustela nigripes (assembly GCF_022355385.1). Classification (NCBI taxonomy): domain Eukaryota; kingdom Metazoa; phylum Chordata; class Mammalia; order Carnivora; family Mustelidae; genus Mustela; species Mustela nigripes. The sequence goes on from NC_081568.1 coordinate 122,677,643, forward strand.
AATTATAGTAATCAGAAAAATAGGATTTTTTTTGCTGAGACTAAATATTTTATAAAATATGTATTTTGAGGGGTGTCTGGGTGACTCAGTGGATAGCCTGCTTCTCCCTATCCCTCTGTGGGCCACTCTGCCTACTTGTGCTATCTATCAAATAAATAAATAAAATCTTCAAAAATCTATCTATCTATCTATCTTCACGGCCTGGATGGTTCAGTTGGTTAAGCATCAAACTCTTGTTTTGGCTCAGGTCATGCGTTGTGAGACTGAGCACCATATCTGGCTCTGTGCTCACAGGGAGGGAGTCTGCCTGAGATTCTCTCTCTCCTTCTGCCTCTGCTCTCTCTCCCCACCCACATGCATTTCTCCCCATCCACATGCATTCACCTTCTCTCTCTCTAAAGTAAGTAAATAAATAAAATCTTAAAAAGCATTTGTTGATAGGTCTTATCATTTAAAATTGTATCTTAAAGGATCTCATTGGGCAAAATGCTTGTTTCAGGATACTGTAGGCTGTCTGTTGATAATTTTATTATAAATGTAAAGGAACTTCGATTTTTTAATATCTTGTAGTCACATTTTTAAAGTTTCAACAAGTCATTTTAAAGTTTCAAACTCCTGTCTTCATTCTTAAAGTTTCATGAAAATTGCTCCCTTTTTCACAAGGAAAATTACAAAATGATAATTAAAATATGTAATCATGTGTAGCTTTTGAAGAAATACCACTGAAAAATTTGCAACCCCAACCACTGTAATACATTCATGTAGTCTCTTAAAATTGTAAATATATCTTTTGTCTGTCCCCATTAGATTACCCTTTCATTACTTTGCAAGATTGTTTTAAAATTAGAATCTAGCTATAGTTTTTCCTTTTATTTTATTTAATATGGCTTGGGAAGAATGGCCATTCATTAAAACATAATCTAAAAATCTCTTTTAATTTTTCGACTGATGGTTGTATTTTTAGGGCATTGAAAAAAAAACCCACAATTAAATAGATGTTTAAAGTTAGTTAAGCTGTCAGAATTTTCAGAGAGGAAAAATACTTAAATAATGAAGCTTGGCCATATGAAAACTATCACAATGATTCTCATTGTGTTAACCTTTTGCCTTGCAAATCAAATCACTTAAACTTTCTACCTGTAACTACAGTACTTGGAGGGCCCTTCACGTTTTAACACGGTGATGATATGCATACTATACTGCATGCACTAGGTGTTCAAACCTTCTATTAGAGACAACAAACTCCAATAATCAACAGAGGCTATGAAATTCTCTAAATTATTTTCCTGAATTGTATTAACCACAGTGTTTCAGAGAGATGTAAAACAGATACTTAACGAACAGCTCTTTGGGGAGTTTGCTCTTGCTTTCATATCATGTGGATCTTTGTCTCATCAGCATTCATACTTCCTTATTTCAGTAGTTTCAGTAGCCTTGTAGAGCACAAACATTATGTTGAAATGCTACATTGCACGCATTATTAATTCCATAAATGAAATGAATTTTCACGTATACCACGTGTACAAATTTCCAATTTATTTGTAATGTGAAAGGCAACTTTAGAGCTACTCTATATATCCTGGGTCACAGTTTTTAGAATTTAATCGCTTGTCACTTGAGGGGGAGAATGTAGATATATAACCATTAGAGTAGCAAGGTTAAGTTCCTCCTAGAGATCCCAAATACGTCTTGTTAAAAACAACCTAAAGCACAGTAATCAAATGAATCTATACCATTTACTTCATCAGCGGTCAGAAGTTTGTTTGGCCTTGTTACTCTGGGATAAAATGCTTAGGAATTAGTGAAGTGGTTTATAATGGGTATGGAAGGAAAGTGGATAAGGCAAAACAAAGGGAGAGTATAGATGAACTAGTTATTAAAAGGCTCTGCACTTTCTATATTTAGGAAAGTCTATAAAAAGTGTCTATGAATTCACAGTTCTTGATCATGTAAAACTCTGTCTGGATTCTAATTTATTGAATGTACCTCTTATTTTGTGTTTTGACATTGATAGTCCATGAAAATACGATTTAGGGAACAAAATTACTAGTTCCAACGCTTACATGGAGAGGCAATGTAAGGACCTATTTTACTGTCCCTGCTCCCCTTCCCCCAGGGGACTTAGAACAAGTCCTGGAAACCAGCTCCAGGTCTGGAAGCCAAGAACAAAGCTGTATCCACCTCGAGTTTAGCCCTGACATCAGTACAGCCATCTTGGCAAAGCAAAAGCTGGCACCTTGCACTATAAGAGTGGTTAGCATAAGAATGGCCATCCTGAAGGCTGGGAAGCCATTTTACTGAGCGTCCCTAACCAGCCCACGGGGTAAACTTGAGATAAGAGAAAGTAGCTAAAACCTAGGAAACAACTTAATCATATACCACCAGGGCAGTTAGGCGATGGTGCCACAGGGACCAGATGTTAAAGAAAAAAACAAATAGTTAACTTGCAGAGATCACAATCCTGCAAGACAGGAGTCTCCCTTGGTTTGCAAATGTCCTGGTGATGTACAACAAAAAGGCTATCTCTTCAACCACCCAATTTCCAGAGACAAGTGGCTCAGTTCCTCAAGGCCTAAGGTCGCCCTCCCCACCATAAAACTGAAGGAGGCTGAGGCAGAAGGAAATGTAAATAAAGTTAAATTTCTTCGAAACCCAATTCTCACTTAACCGCCAGGATGGCTCCAGGGTGATGCTGGGGTGGCAAAAAGTTTAAACAAATTTAAACTGTCCAAGTGGGGCGCAAGATATGTATGTAGCCATGAAGAAGTGCCTTGAAAATGCTGTATAAACCCTTGGCTTTGAGTGCTGGGGTCCTTGTTGAAACCCGCTGCACTTGGCAGATACTTGGACCCCAGCTAGCTGGAAATAAACCTCACTCTGTGACTTGCATTATCGAGAGTGTTCTCTGTCTAATTGAGGGGTGGTCGACTCTGTACCCTAACAACAAAAGACCAGAATAGTCAACAAAATACTGATGGAGAAAAAGAAAGGCAGAGTATTGATACTATCTGACTTTAAGACTTACTCTAAAGCTAGCATAATCAAGGCAGCATGGTGTTGGTGGAGAATAGACAAACAGATCAACAGAACAGCTAAAGAGCCCAGAAATAGATAAACAGATAGACACACATATGGTCAACCAATGTGTGAGAAAGGAGCAAATGGATACAATGGAGCAAAATAGTCTTTTTTTTTTTTTTTAAGATTCTCCTGGTGCTGTCTTGTGCTGGAGGTTGCCAGGAGAACCCAGCCTGCACATGTGCCGAAACCTTGCTCCTGTCCTCTGATGTGCGCCTCACAGGTGCCCCAGAGCTAATCTTTTCAACAGATGGTGCTAGAACAACTAGACAACCACATATAAAGAAAAGAAACTAGACAGAGATCTTATATCTGTCATAGAGATTAACTCAAAATAGATGATAGATTTAAATGTGAAATGCAAATCTATTAAACTCTTAGTAGATAGGGCGCCTGGGTGGCTCAGTCCATTAAATGTCTGTCTTCAGCTCAGGTCATGATCCCAAGGTCCTGGGACTGAGTCCCGCATTGGGCTCCTTGCTCAGTAGGGAGCCTGCTTCTCTCTCTCCCCCCTGCTCATGCTCTCTGTCACTATCTCTATCTTTTCAAATAAATAAATTCTTAAAAAAAAAAAAAGAAAAGAAAAGAACATAGAAGATCATCTAGATAACTTTGGGTTTGGTGAGGACTTTTTAGATATATCACCAAAGACACAATCCATGAAAGAAATAATTGATAAGCTGGACTTGATTAAAAATAAAATCTTACACTCTGTCAAAGACACTGTCAAGAGAATGAGAAGACAAGCCACAGACTGGGAGACAATATTTGCAAAAAACATATCTAATAAAGGAGTGTTATCCAAAACATATATGTATTAAAAAACTCTCTTAAAGCTCAGCAGCAAGAAAACCAACAACCTGATTAAAAACTGGGCTGAACACCTCAACACACATCTCACTGAAGAAGAGATAAAGATGGCAAATACACATACTAAAAGATACTCTGCATCATACGTCACCAGAGAAGTACAAACTAAAACATCAATGAAATGGCACTACATAACTAGTGGAAGGCCAAAATCCAAAACACTAAAAGCACCACCTGGGGAGGGTGTGGAGGAACAGGAGCTCTCATTCCTTACTTCCGAGAATATAAAATGGCATAACCACTCTGGAAAGCAGTTTGGCAATTTCTTACAAAACTGAACATACTCCTATCATAAATCCAGCAAATATACTCTTTGGTATTTACCAAGATGAATTAAAAACCATGTCCACCCCAAAAGCTGCACACAGATGTGTATAACAGCTTTGCCAAAATTCGGAAGCAACAAGTGAATGAATACACAGACTGGTACATCCAGACCATGGACTATTACTCAGTACAAAAAAGAATGAGTAACAGGCCATGGAAAGACATGGAGGAATTTTAAGTGCTTACTGCTAAGTGCAAGAAGCCAATCTGAAAAGGCTACATACTGTATGATTCCTACTACAAGACTGTTGAGAAAAGGCAAAAACAAGAGAGACCATAAAAAAACAAACAAATTGAACATAATTTTTTAAAAAAAGAACAGAGTCAGTGGACATTATAACAGAAAACTATATAAAATCTAAATATATGAGATGAGTAAACGTATCATTATTATGATATATCAGCTCAGTGGAAAATTGCTCAGCAATAAATGTGTACTTTGAAGGCAAAAACAAACGAACAGTTCTTGCCATGAGCAGTGGGGAGGGATGGCCGATTAGGCTGAACACAGAGGATTTTCGGGAAAGCAAAACGACTCTGTATGATGCTGTAACAGTGGATATATGTTATTATACATCTGTCAAAACCCACAGAATGTACAAACTAAGAGCGAACTGTAGTATAAACCGTGGACTTCAGATGATAATGTTGTGTCAGCGTAGGCTCATCGGCTGTAACCAGTGTAGAGCTCTGGCGCAAGATGCTGATGACGGGGCTCTGCATGTGTGGGGCAGGGATATGGGAGGTCTCCCTCCCTCCCTTCCTCCCTTTCAATTTTGCTGTGAACCTAAAACTGCTTTAAAAAATACTTTATTAAAAATAGTACTAAATCAGAGCCATCTTAAATTTTATTAGTTTCCAGTAATCAAGGAGTACTTACTTCAAAATATTTTTTTTAAATCTTACTAACCCATCACTGGAGTGTGCAGGTGTATGTGTATGTGTGTGTTAGAGTGTGTCTGTGTATAAGACAAGACAATAAGAGCGTTATCTTTAAAATTTTCTCACACTCAAATGATACTCCACATTAACATGTCAAAAAATAAGACGTGTTCCTAGCACGATGCTTTTATAAAGTTACCCTGTTAAAAACACATTTTTTTTTCCCTTCAGAGTAAGATTACCAGGAAACTTTGTAATTAAAAAAAAATGACTTATCCTCCAAATGAATGTATTTTATCTTGCTTTGTTGAAGCTTCATGTCAAACATCAAAAGAATGCACGTTGAATAACCAAGATCTAATTATAAGAATGCAATTTAATTGTGTGCAGAATAACACGATCCAAAAAGTTGTCTTGAATCTTAACCAAGGAAATGGTAAATTCTGGAAGGAAAGTATCATAATAACAAAACAAACTGAAAACACCTTAGCCCAGACGCAGTTACAGTATATGAAGCAGACTATTTTTAACTCTCTATTTGGAAATCTTTTTTCTTTTAGAACTTCCAGCCATTCTACTTAATTGGTCCCTTGAACTTGCCCTTCCTTCGCATGGCCACTGATTCTGTCCTACATCTTTATCACCTTATGAGTAAATTAATCAAGAAAAGTCTAATTGGTCTTCATACATCTAGCACCTCTTCTCGCTAATGCCCAGTTGGCTGTTACAAGATTTAGACTCCTAAATTCACCAAAAATACTGTGCCTTATGCAAAGTAAAACTGATTATTTTCCTAACCAGATCACAAGTTATTTTTCCAACTTTATATTCCAATGCTTCACAATGGACTCCATTATTTCACAAGTTTATTGTATACTTAATTATTTCCTTGTCTCCGTTCACTCTAATAATGCAACAATATTTCCTTCTGTTTGGTTTTCTCTGTTGCCATGTCCATCTCTCTGCTCCTATCTCCATCTCCTTCTCTTTTTATTCCTGAAGAATAGCTAATCTGTTCTTCAAGTCTAGTTCAAATGTTGGACTTTGAAGTCTTCTTTTCTAACATGAAAACAAATTCTACACTCCTGACAATATACCCCCTTACCATGTGTCTATGTCCTAGCTAGTTGTTTATGGATCTACTGTTTCTACTGTAGAACCTATATGCATTCCTTTAATAAAGCAGTGACCGGCCTTCTTCATTTTTCTGTCTCCAATATCTAACAGTAGATATTCAGTAAGACAGGTTATTGCTTATTTTTGTATTACTTATTTTTACACATTTATACATATGCATGCCTGAATTTGGCCTTTTGATCACTTGTACTTTCAAATAAATTCTATTTTTTAGATTTTACATCTGAGATTGTATTAATAAAAGGGAAATGTTGACTGAATTCATAAAAATGGCATCTGTGATTTGTGGTGGGATGGGCATTAAGGCATATCATCTCAGCCAGCCTTCTCTTTCTCTGGTAGGTCTCAACTACAGATGGGACTTAATGGCTCCTTAAATACATCCAACATTGATTCTTCCACAGTAGTGCCCAGCCGCCATTTAGCATTTCTGTTGGTAGCTTTCTTACCTGAAATTCATCAACTGTACTAGGAATCCTTACTGGTTTCTTCAGCACAGCAGAACATAAAAACCGGTAGTTTGTTCACGACCACACATAAGTAAGTGCCGAGTGCAAATATTTGCTTTTTTAAGAAAGAGAGTGCGGTAAAATAATATGGTACATAAACAAAACTCAAGTTGGTGAATCAAGTAGCCATTATTTAAAAAGTGGAAGCATATATCCATCGGGAGATTTTACCGAGGCTCCGTCCTGTCTAGGGAAAAGGTTTAGTTATGTGTTCCATTGTGCCAAGGACAGACTGGTTCTTTCCAGACACTTACCCTCTGACAGCATGAATAAGTCTCAAGGATGGATAGGCAGTTCGCACTTTCAGTTTATTCTTAAGGATTAATGCATTAACCCACTCCACGTGCTTCTCTCCTCCTTTGACCATGAAAGCAGGGATCCAAAGGACACTGTCATTCAGCATGGAAAGTCTATGCACAAATTTTTCTCTGTCACTCTCATTCCGAAAGCCTCCAAATGCTCTTTGTACAACTGATGGGTTCATGGTAATAAAATCTGATTTAGTTCCCACATCTGCAGCAAACTCCACCACAGGGGCTAGATTACACCTGAAGAGGAAAAAATTAACGAACAAATGAAAAATAAATACGAAACAGTCACTCCTAAAATGGGGGGCATCAAAAGAAGAATGGGGAACAAGCATTTTCTTTTCTCCAGGTTGGGGGAAAAAAAAAAGATAATCTGCCTGGTAAAATTATATTTCAGAAAGTTACCACACATTCAGGAATACGGTCTTCAACAATGAAGTGCTTCCCTAGTATGAGGCTCAAATTGTTAGATTAATTCAACCTATTGTCTGAGAATACTCTTTGCTGTCTGTTATCTTCATAAAACCACATGATATGAATTCCATTCCTAAGAATTGGAACTTGATGTTCCAATCTGCGTGACTTGTCAAGCTTAAGTAGTCTTAACAACTTTATAAACAAATCAACTGAAGGTGGCTTTTCTGTACCCTGAGGTCAACTGAAAGTATAATTCCTTATAGTATTTTCCACATATTTGCAATTGCCCTCTACTGCCCTCAATGGGAAAGGAAAAGTTAGAAAAGTGGAATTATCACATTTAATATGGCTTTTGGAGATGTTAAGTAATTCAGAAAAGCCTTTAAGACCAAGTATCTCTTTCTGTTCTTTTTGAGCACATCCTTCTGATGCCTATTTTCCTTTGCTAACATGCCACATATGCCTTGTGCTTTGTGGAGGAGGGACAGAATCTGATGTCCTGTTCTTTCCACTGAAGCTCCAGGGCCTTACAATGTGCTTGCACCTGATTTTATTCTTGTGACCTGATTTCATTCTTATACTGAAAGGGAGCTCTGACAAGCACCTTGAATTTTGTCTTCAAACAATTTGTGATGCTTCTTTGATTCTACCACACAGATCTTTGGATTCTCAACATAAAAGATAGCTTAAAATATTTTTAATTTGCTAAAAACAAGGCAAGTTTTAGTTAGTTAATAAGTGAAAAGTCAGATTTGTAACAAACAAGAGTTTGCTAATTTGGAAAAAAATCATTTACATCTATTCAGTCTACCCCTTCAAGAAAACACACACGCATACATGCACACGATTTCTTTTTCTCTCCTTGTATCAGCCTTTAATGAAAAAGAGAAATAAACTGATTTATCCTTTCTGTATTTTTGCAGGTCTGACTGCATTATGAAAGTTTCTCACAATATTCTTCCTTGTGCTCTTTGCCACTTTAATTAAGCTCTCAAACAAGTTAGATTTAATTAAAGAGTAAAGTGCGTGCTCTGCTATTAAAAATACTGGCTTGTGTATCTTTCCTTATTTCTTTTAATTAATATATCTTATTACTTTCTAGATCTCTGACAGCATTTAGCCACCACAACAAACACCTCACACAATTAAGCAAAGTCTACATTATTGAGGACGAGGTCCTCAGAGAAAAAACACAACAGAAAAATAACATCATATTATTTAGAAACAATTTTTTAAGTTATATATATTTAATTATACCCCCTATATCATATGATACAGTTTTTGTTCTAGCCATGATCTGTACATTATATGAGACTAGGTATTATTCATTCCCATCAGAGTAAGAATATTATGAATGGGACTGCCTTGGAAAATAGCTACATGTGAACAGAAGCCAAAATGAACATCTTACTGTGGAATTCACGGAAGATCGAGGACATGCTAATTTTTCAAGTCCAAAACGGTATTCCATACCAACTTTAAAAATAATCTAAAATTCTAACTAAGTTAAATATGAGATGGATTTGGATACTGTGGGGAAAATGCATTTTGAACATCACTATTACAGACACTATTACAGACACTTCTCAGGTAAAAATAGACAACACTTGTTAACGTTAGAGTTAACATGATATTATCTTTCCACTAAAACAATTCCTCAGCAATTCTTTTCAGAGGATTTCTATGATAGAAAATTACATCTATATTTCATTTTCTCTAGAACTATAAGAATAATCAGAGCCAACCTAGTTGAGCAGAACAAAAATAACATTCTGCTGCATTATCTTTTCAGGGGGGAAAAAGGTCACTTGATTATGATTTTCATTACTTTTTCTTATCACTTATTGAAAAATGCCTTTACTCCCATGTTGGTTAACACTTCAGGATTTTAGGATTGACTTTTAGGATTGACTCAGCATGCTCCTAAAACATAACTGTCTGGCCACGTGTCTTTTAAGAACTAACAAGAGACTCATCAGTGAAATTGGATAGTGAAAGACAGGTACTTTCCACTAGGAAGCAAAAGTAAACTAGGAGAATAAGAATATTTCTGGAGAACAGTATTGTTCTGGGAGACAAACCAATATATACAATGCAAAGAATGCTAAGTGATTGTATTGCTAACTAAAAGAGCACCAGGAGATCAAAGAGTAATTGATTCACATGAACTTGACTGAAGAGTTTTTATGACCTAAGCATAGCCCAATCAAGCTTTGTGAGGGATGGAAACAGAGGTACTGAAAATAGCATGACAGAGGGACACATCCTAAAATACAATGTATGCTAGCTCTAGTAGTCCAGTATATTCATTTTCCTTGGGATTATTATGTCTAATTTTTCAGTGGAAGGAAAGATTAACATTGTGTCCACATGTGGTCAGTGAATTAACTACTCTGTAGCTGAGTCAGATATTTAGTCATATAATTAGCTGAATGCCACATAATCAGGGCAAGCATTAAGAAACCCAAAATAACCAACCAGCTGTGTCACACTCCAGCAATTCAGTAGACTTATTGTGAACTTCATAGCGTTACTAGTAGTAAACTGCTGATTGAGCAAGATTATGAATAGATGTGCAATCAAACATTCTTCCTCTTTCTCTTTAAAAATCTTCTTAGGGATTATAATACTCAAAAGTATCCAGAATGTGTAGTAAGCATTTATGAATTAACATATTATTTCACATGTTATTCTTAATCCCATAAAACTGACAAGTGGCCAATTTTTAAATGATGGATTTTTGTAAGTCAAAACTACAGAGTACATAAGAATATTTAAGACACTCACCCTCTATTTATTTGGCCACATTAAATTTTTGTACTGTCCAACTATTTTTGACATATATGAAAACATATATTCAGAATTAGGAATGTAGGCCAAACCCCTGTTTACTCTAAGCTGTCCAATTTTAAATTTATTTGTGTTTATTTTCCATCATTAAAAACCTGCAGGAATGTACTCACACACCAGATGGGATCGCCTCTCAACATTTCTTTTACGCAGAATTGAAGATAGAAACGTTCATTTCTTTCAAGGCTATATAAAATGTTTTAAAGTAATTTTCATTTTAATTCATTTAGGTTTAAGGAAAGAACTGCTTATTTCGTGTATAACACCTAAGGAATTCCCTAGGAAGGTGTGTCTCTTAGGTGTGTCAACATTCTCTGCATTTCCCTTAAGTATCAGCTCAACAGTCAAGCAACTAGGAGGTCCCCCTTCCAATAGCTCAGCAGATAGGTCTTGAGAGTTCATTGTGCAAATACTATATACTAAATGTTCAGAACTCTTTTTCCAACTATTTTACTATTTGTGCTATTTTACAATGATATAATCTGGCCAAAAAATAATCTTGACCATTATTTAGTCATATCAGTAAGATAATGTTCATTCATTTAGCCATACATTTATTCATCCCATGATGTGTGTTATACACTTATGATAGCTATAGCATACTAAGTCATCCGAGATACTAAGCTAAGACCTTAGTATATCACAGTGTGCACTGTGATACAGGAGGTTGTTAATTACTTCTTTACACATATAACACAGATTAAATGAGAAGAAAACAATAATGAGTAAGTTACAGACCATTCTCTATTGTTTTTCACCACTTAATGTTTAAACAAGTTCCAAACACCTCATTAACACCTTTTTACTCTTTTGGCCGGTCTCACTGTATGTGTATTTCTCTATATTAACACTGAAATCTTTAAGCCTAAACCATCATTACCAAGAGAACCACATTTAACAACAGACCATGAAATGGGAGATAGCCTCTTCTCTTTTCTCCCCTCAGGGGAAGCTTTTGGTTCTTAACTGCTCTCTTCCTGCTTTTGAGCTTGAAGAGCCAAGAGAACAGACTCTGATACCTGCCCTCTGCCCACACACCCCAGGTTTTGTGGTTAACCTCTCCCAGTGGCTAAGGGAAGCTAACTAAAATATGCAGCCTATTAGTTTTTCTGACTTTCTCAAGTGAGCGTAGTAGGCCCTAAATAGACCTGAAACCAATTATTTTTCGCAATGCTTTGAGGTAAGGAGTTGTATTATCTCCACTTCAGACATGAGAAACGAAGGTCAGAGTGGTTAAGAAACATGTCCAAGGACACAGTGCATATAAAAGAAAAGCACAACTCTTTAAGAATGACTTTAGGACAGGAGTTTTCATTGACACTGCTTACACGTGTGATTTGGTTCAGAACCAGAGGAAATGTCAGTATGTTCATGCTTCACCCCAACCTTCCTGTAGGAGAAAGAGTGCAGATTCCCAGGATTTAAGCACATTACACAGTCCACTTGGCCACGATGTTCCCCAAGTCCTCTGAGCAGTTATTAAGCAAAGGGTTTTAAGTATCTAAACCATAAAAATAATACTTACACCTCAGATATCTTGAAGGAAAGGATTTTTAAAATGCTGACAAAAGGATTAAATACCAAATTGATGTGATGTTTTGAAATATGAAGCATAGGATTATTAGTTAATTTATACATGGCATACCTTTATGTAGTAAACAAAGTGCAAGGAATAAGAGATAAAATATGTTGAAGATCTGCACTGCAGTGTGGTGAACGGCTACAGAAATACAGAAACACATACACATATCACATTTTGTGCTTGCTAATCAGTAACAATTAATGAAACGCTCAGCTTGACAGAAATAAATACAAATGACACTTATGTCATGAAAATAACTAAGTGACAAAACAAGAAATTTTTTCACAAACGCAGATTTGTTTACATAACTGGCAAAGGTGGGAAGAACAGTGCTCTATTATTTCTAGGGAAATCACAGAATAAAAAAAAAATTTCAAACTCATTCTAAAAGACAAAGATGAATACTGAGAATTGTGTTAGGCTATGTCATTCCCACATTTCTGCCAAAACCAAAGTGGAGTTATCGAGCAAAGCTGCTATAACTACACAGATATTATTTAATGAGTTAGTTTTTTGGGGTGAGGGATGGGGAAGCTATGCTAATGAATGGATATGTTGTGCTGAAATCAAATCAAATATTACATATGTACCTACTATGTATTCAATTATAGTTTAAACTTTAAGAATAAAAGGTATTTAGTTTCTGCCCTCAGCCATCATTTAAATGGTAGCTATGTGGGCACTGCTGTTCACATCCCAATCAGTGTGACCTCAGACAAGTTAAACTCTCTGAGATGCAACTTTTTCTATAAATCAGGCTATTAACTCTCTGAAATGCAACTGAGAAAATTAAAAAAAACACAATATCTGAGTTTCCTCTCAGCATTGCTTGGTTAGAGTTGGTAATAATTATTAGCTAATGGTAATCATTTTTTTTAAATGCCCTTTCCTTTTGCAACCTATTGTGAGAGACAAAAGGAATGGATGCAGGGAAATTAAAGAGTGTGTCAGAAAGGAAAAACTTACAGAGCAAGAGTGTATGTGTGTGGGGGGGGTGTTTAAAAAAAGGTTTATTTGGGTGCCTGGGTGGCTCAGTGGGTTAAGCCTCTGCCTTCGGCTCAGGTCATGATCTCAGGATCCTGGGATCGAGTCCCGCATCAGGCTCTCTGCTCAGCGGGGAGCCTGTTTCCTCCTCTCTCTCTCTCTGCCTGCCTCTCTGCCTACTTGTGATCTCTCTCTGTCAAATAAATAAATAAAATCTTTAAAAAAAAAAAAGGTTTATTTATAGCACACTTAAACCATTTTGTCTGGAATTCAGCCATCTTCCTCCCCCCCACCACCAAAACTAATTGGAATTTGAATGGTTGATTTAATGACTGGTGAAGAATCTTTTGAACATTAGACAATACAAGTCTATTTTCATAGGCAATATGAAAAACAGAATAACTCATAGACATGGCCAAGTGTACTTAAGAAAGAATATGACACATATATTCAGGAAAAACTAGAATAAAATTTTTCAATTGGGACTTTGACACAATTCTTATATAAGGTAGTGAAGATCTTTCATTATGACAGTAAGAAAAATAATAGCTAAGTTTTACCGAGTACTCATTATGTGCCAGAAATTGTTCTATTTGCTTGGCATGTAATATCAAATGCAGGTCTCAAACTAATCCTATGAGACAGGCACTATCATTATGCTTCTCCATTGATGAATAAACTGAGTTGTGGTAAGCTGTATGCATTTACAAAACTTGTAAGGAGTAAAGAAAGGTTTTAAGCTCTTCATATTGTGCATCTAATAATTCATGTGAATGTAAAGGAAGAACTAGACAAATTGAGCCAGATATCTTGGTCTCAAGTTCAGTTGCATTTAAATATGATTCAGCTATGTCTATCATCTCAGTGACTTCACTGATTGACGTGTCTGGTCTGAAGGTCTGGCTGGCTAAGGGAAGCGAGGAAGTCACATCCTTCCTCACGCTCCCATAAACACTCTTCACCAAAGGTGGAGGTTGGATGGGAGAACATGACAGACCCAGCATTCCGAGGTGACTCCTTGGCAGCAAGGATATATAAATAGCTGTGCTCCTCTGAAAAACCACCTAAGCAAGTAAACATGAAAAGGAATGAGAAGGGGGTGGGGGAGGTTAGTTCTGAGATTTCCTACCAGAAGATTATTGAAGGAAGGGGAGGTAATTCAAATGTGATGTACATAAGCTAAGGAAGGAAAGGGAGGGAGGGAGGAAGAAATGAAGGAAGGAGGGGGAAATGGAAGGAAAGAAGACAGCAGAGAAATGGTATCATTTAAAAGCACAGGACAAAAATTCCAAAATGAGACCCTATGGTAAAATTCTCGGACTACATTTTTTTCCCTAAAATAGGGAAATTGTCCTAGGTGAGAATGAGAAGAAAAGTTTAATTTTGAGTTTAATTTTGAAATAAATACACCGAACTATTCAGGTATTCATTTTCTTTTTCTACTGAAGCTTTATTTCATAGAAAGTGTTCTCATTATGAAAAACTACTTATGGACAAGTGTTATGGTTGCAAGGACAAATATCCTCAATGTTCCTAAAAATAATGAGAGGATACTGAAATGATCTCAAAGTAATATAGAAAGTACTAGAAGGCTGTCAGTAATTTTAACAAATTTAAATGTCATATAAAATACAAATATCTCGGGGCACGTGGGTGGCTTCTTGGGTTAAGCATCTGCCTTCACCTCAGGTCATGATTTCAGGGTCCTGGGATGAGCCTCTCTTTTGGTTCCCTGCTCAGCGGGGAGTCTGCTTCTCCCTCTCCCACTGCTCCCCCTACTTATGCTCTCTCTGTCTCAAATAAGCAAAAAAATAATAATAATAATAATAAATCTTAAAAAAACCAACAACAACAAACAAATATCTCCTCTTATATAAAGCACTTTTAAAAAGGCTCAAATATGCAAACTTATTCCAAGACTTTAGTTCTGGACAATATTTTGACTCAACACGCCTCTGCCTAGACTCCCACAGTTAACTTTAGCACAGGAAGAGACAAGAGTCTGGGAGATCAGGAAGGGTGGAGAGGCAGCTTTTCACTCTGCCATTTTTAATCAATTCTCAACCTTGACCTCTGTCATTCTTCCTCTTGGAGCCTACCTCATTTTGAGTAGTACGAATACGTAGAAGTCATTACCTTTTTTCAGGAAAGAATAAAAAAATAAAAGGAATAAAGGGAACAATAGGAGAAGTAAAGAGAAAGGACAGACATTGGAAGGACAATGACTAAAAACTATATTTTTCTCAAGTAAGAAAAACTCTCCCAGCCTCTGGTGGTCAATGATGGTTGTCTGTACTAAACAATACATTGGAAGGGGTTTTGACTGCTGTTCTCTATCTGGGGCTTGATAATACACTTATAAAAGTTCATAAACTTACTGAGCATTGTTAAAAAACCTGTCATTATACTACACAGATTTTAAAGGAATTTAAATATAATTTACTAATGTCAGCCTTTATCATAATGAAGAATTTGCATATGATTGCTTTTTCATAAAAATAAATATGGAATATAGATAGGGTAGCGAGACTAATATTTACTTCAATTATTGTAAATGTTTCTTGAAATTGCACATAGAATGAATACTAAGCAACCCATCTAAAAATAACATTTTTAAATATTTAAAAATAATTAAAATATTTAAAAATATTTTAAAATATTAAATATTTTTAAATATTTTAAATATTTTAATTATTTTTAAATATATTTAATTTAAATGATTATTTTTAAATAATCATTTTTAATTATCTGAAGAGGGTGTACAGAGAAAATTATGGCAGTTGTTGAGAAATTCCCTATTCATTGTCTTGAGTGAAAAACAAAACAACAAAAAACAAAACAGAACAAAACACACCATGACTGGTATATCTAAGACTAGGGGTTTGCAAACCAAGTAAGAATTCTTAAGAGTATATATGCTCATAGAGCACCTGGGTGGCTCAGTGGGTTAGAGCCTCTGCCTTTGGCTCAGGTCATGATCCCAGAGTCCTGGGATCAAGCCCTGCATCAGGCTCTCTGCTCAGCAGGGAGCCTGCTTCCCTTCCTCTCTCTGCTTGCCTCTCTGCCTACTTGTGATCTCTGTCAAATAAATAAATAAAATCTTTAAAAAGAAAAATAAAGAGAACTCTTGTCATAATCAGGGGAACTGGGCCACTCTACTATTGTTTTACAGAGGAAAGAACTGATTCAGCATGAAATTATGTCCTTAAAAACATGTTGTGCATTAAAAAGAAACAAACAGGATTCATGAAATATTATGGCTGATATTTTCACCATTCACACCTGAAAACCATGGCAGAAAAACCATTAACTTTTTCTCTTTGCACTTCATGGTGTTAATAAACAATATACATTATGGTCATTTCAGTAGCTTGGTAAATACATCTGAGTTTTTGAACTTTTAGTGATTACACTATCAAATTTGTCACAGCAACAGAGCTTTGACATTTAATTTTCTCATTTAAGAAAATAAAAAAATATTTTGATTTGTCATTATAAATTATGAATGTATTTTTTCCTTTCATTTTTTGTAAGTATAACCAAAGGTTGAAAATGATTTCTAATTAGTACATATGATTTATTCAACACTTGGTCCTGGAAAGACAGTTGGTATAATGCTCAGAGGATTTAGGCATTCTGGTACCAATCAAGTATACAGAAGTATTGTCAAATTATGAGTGAATAAAAATGAATGTTTTATTTCCTGATATAACAGAATAGGACAAGGCACCTTCACATTCATTAAATCATATTTATTCTAAGTAGAACTTTCTCATACTTTATTTATTTTAATTATTTTTTAAAAGATTCTATTTATTTGTTTGACAGAGAGAGACACAGAGAGAGAGGGAACACAGGCAGGGAATGTGAGAAGCAGCAGGCTTCCCTCGGAGAAGGGAGCCTGATGCGGGGCTCCATCCCAAGACCCTGGGATCATGACCTGAGCCAAAGGCAGACACTTACTGAAGGAGCCACCCAGGCGCCCCTCACACTCTATTTTAGTAGAAAGTCACATTCTGACTTGGCTGAAAGACCTTCATCTCCATAATTGTTTTATCCTCCACATCTGATTCAAAAAGTTCCTTTCAGAAGATCTCTCCTGAATATATTTTTTTCTATTCCCATTGATATTTTCTCAACTTAGCTTATGTACAACTATGTCTCTTTCAACTATTGTTGCAACAATTTGTTAATTATTTTCAAACTACTAGAAAGACCCACAGGTGGATCATGAATTGTATTTAGGGTCACTGATCAGCAATTTTTAAAGAATGCGAAAGAACAGAATGGATTATAATTGAAAACAACAGTGTTTCCGACACATAATTTTATGAAGATTTGTTGAAGTGTGTGTGTGTGTGTGTGTGTGTGTGTGTGTGTGGTATAATAGTAATAGCAATGGAAGCCGTAGTAGGAGTATAACATGATGTAAGCTCTATTTCTTACTATGCATCTTTATTAAATAGAATTGAAAAACACTGCTTTAACCAGTTCTTTAACACAGACTCCATATTATTCTGCTTCAAAGATGTTATCATCTTGTTAAAATGCACATTTTTAAAATTTAAAAAAAAATTGTTAAATTGTTTAATGTAAATTCAATTAGCTAACACATAGTACATCATTAGTTTTTTTTTTTAATTTCTTTTCAGCATAACAGAATTCATTGTTTATGCACCACACCCAGTGCTCCATGCAATATAAAATGCACATTTGATCACACTGTCATACTAATCAAAAAATCTTTAGTGATATCAGTCCAGGGCTTTCATAACTTGTCCCTACCCTTACTTTTCATAATTTTCTTTCCGCAAGCCCACTGCCTATATTAGATCTGAGTGGCTACAGACCACTCCATGTAGTCTATGTCTTGTCTATGTCTTTTATTTATGATCATGTCTCTGCCTGAAATGACCTCCCTCTCCAAGACCACTGCATTGTTCTAAAGTATTTACTCGTATCTTTTTTCTACCAGACAGGAAAAGCTATCATCATATTTAGGTGCTTGATTGGGTTCACACCTTTAATGAAATTAGTAGAGCCACCATAATAATAATGAGAGTTACTCTTTGTATTCTGTGTATGTGACCTGGTTACCTGTGTATGGGGTATTTGATCTCTCAGTCTTTTAAGAACACTGCTGATGCTCTAAACTAGAACCTGAACACACACAGTGCTAAGTCAGAGGTTAACCCAACTCTGGAAAATGGGCAATTTTGCTTGACTATTTCACCATTTAATGACTCTTCTTTTGGTGTGATGATACACACCAAAGAATCTAGACTGGGCCCTCAGGCTGTCAGTTTGTGAACTCCGCACCAAATCTCCTGATACCGTACAACCACTTCAATCTTTATTTTTAACATGTTAGTTGTGTTACACATGTTAAAGATGTCTCAGTAGAAATATGATATAGTGTATGTTCTACTGTTGAGCTAAGGAAAACAAAAGGTGCGGTACTAATAAGTATGTGTTAAGCTGAAAACTGGGTTTCAACTGTAACTGTTAAAATATTAACTGTTAGAAATCATGCTAGTTAAAACAGACCAATATTGAAATAAAAATCAGCATTTTAAGTTGGAATTATTTAACCTGAAACAAGAAAGGTGATCTGTTCCACTGATGTACCTATTTTAGGTAACTGATGTTTCCTGTAAGCAAAGCCATTGTCGTTCAAAACAAGTTAGGAAGACTGGAGAAGTTCTAAAGTCATAGTGTTTTTTTTCATTCTGATTTTTTAAAACAACTCTAAGTCAGAATTTACTCAGAAGAGTTAGCACATGGGGATTAGTGGAAACAAGAAACTACAGTGTTTATTGTTCTTCCAATTGTTAGGATTCCTCCTCCTTTATTAATACATAACAACTTTCAGTTTGTGGTTTGTAAAAATGAAACTCCCAGTTCTCCCTTAACCAAATAGTGTTCTGCTTTTTAACGTAAAATACTGAGGCAAGCTTAAAAGTCTATTATGCATTAAAATTGCCCAAGACTTAGAAATATCTTCATCAGATCACTAAAGACTAGATCAGAAATATCATAAACAGAAAAGGTTCCAAATTAAGCATACCAATATTAATAGTTCTCTTCCAAGTTACATATAGAAAGTCACACCTGGGGAATTTGAAAAATTGAAGTGAGGACCAAGATATGCATATAGTCATGTTAAAAAGCTAAGGATTATTATTAATGATCCTGATCATTGAAACTAAAAGGCACAAAAAGCACATTGATACAATACTTTGATAAGACGATGTGCAAAAAGAATAATGACAAGAATATCCATAAATATACAACATTCTTGGAAAGGGAATTATTGTTCCTGTTCCACATAGAACTATCTTAAAACTCAGTTCCATTCATTTTTATAATTAATTCCTTCTGTCTCACTGGCAGCAACACTTTGTTCTTAGCTCTATGTTTACAGTAACAGTGCTACTTTCTTACCCCTCTATCTCCTCCACCAGACTGCAAACTCCTAATAGAACAGACCATGTAATGTATCTTTATTTCCCCTAATATCTACGGCAGTCCCTCAGGATTTGGCGTCTACTGACTGCTTGACAACTGTTTGTGGAATAAAATAATATTTGTTGAAATAATGTGACAAATTAATGGAACTACTGTTTATATTTTTAAACTTCAAATAACTGTTTTTATTTTTTTAAATCATCATATTTAAGAGCCACCCATTTATGCCAAAGATGACACTAGAACTCAAAAAATAATTATGGGACTCTAAGTTTGAACTTCGTTCCTGAACAAGTGATGAGTCACAGTAAAAAAAAATCATTCTCGGGGCGCCTGGGTGGCTCAGTGGGTTGGGCCGCTGCCTTCGGCTCAGGTCATGATCTCAGGGTCCTGGGATCGAGTCCCGCATCGGGCTCTCTGCTCGGCAGGGAGCCTGCTTCCTCCTCTCTCTCTGCCTGCCTCTCTGCCTACTTGTGATCTCTCTCTGTCAAATAAATAAATAAAATCTTTAAAAAAAAAAATCATTCTCAGGTTTTTATTAGATCACCGTGCTTTTGACATGTTGTTCAATCTGATAATCTATTTAATTCATTAAATATAAGAGCTATCAGTTATTGCCTTTTGTCATATATCATTTATATATGTTATTCAAATTTTACAGAACATTCATATAATAATGCTATATGTAATCATGTTTTACAAAAGAGGAGGAAAAACCTTCAGTTTACACATCTTCAAGCTGGGATTTAAACCCAACCTTGAATCTAACATACTGCAAATACAAAAGAACGTCACACTTGTGGTGAGCATAGCATAATGTATAAACTTGTTGAATCACTATGCTGAACACTTGAAATTAATGTAATGTTATGTGTCAACTGTACTTCAATAAATAAATAAATAAACAGGAAGGTACAAATAAAACTGAGGTAAATGAAACAAAACAACATGAATCCAAAATTTATAGCACAATATCAAAGTTTCAAATGATTCTGATTATCCAAAACATATATTCTCTCTTTTACACACACATGTACACACACATACTATGCTTGTCATTAATGAGAAAACACTCAAAACTACAGACTACAAAACTCTGTAAGTTGAGGTTTTATGTATTGTTTAAAAAATACACACACACACACACACACACACATTTCATGCTCAAAATCACTCGGGTAGTCTTACAGCTGGAACATGAGTTCAACTCTTCAAACTCCCAGTATATTACCTTTCCCATCTATACTCCAGATTTTTAACATTTTTTTAAATTTTTAAAAATTTTTTGAAAGTAAAACTGGTTTTGTTCCCAATTTAAAAACAGTTCTTATGTCCACTGCGTGGGGAAATGGATACACACACACACACACACACACACACAAAATCACTACCAAAAACAGAAATTAAGCTAATACAAACATGAAACACTTTTAAGTCTCCCTCTAAAAGGTAATCACTGTTAACATTTAGTACTATACTGACTGCTAATATTCTAAAAAAATATATATAAAAAAATATTTCCAGTAATGGCATAAGTCAATATACCGAAAAGATTTTGTGGTTCCAAGAACTCTGGTGGATGCCAGTAAAGTAGATTTGGGAAGTGGAAGGTCTTAATCTCTTAGAAAAACGTCAGGGTCCTTTCCCCAAAACTATACTAAATGATGTCGATGTAAAACAGCTTCTCTCTCCCTTTTGATAATACTCATATTTACTGGTTCTTCTTTATTTATTCTTTATGTACCATGACTTCCCAAGGCCCTGACATCATCACATTTACAAAAATCCATATGAATCATTAAAACTTGGTTTTGTTTTTCTTTTGCTAAGAAGTGATACTCTTCTCCTGATTTTGAGGCTTAACATTTGCTTGCAATCATCAGGAGGAAAGGAAACACTCCTGGACCAAAGGAAACAAAAGCCAGACTACAGGATGCAGTATTAAGTAGAAAATGTTATTTCTACAAAATGAACTGATGAGAAGGAAATTTATTCACAAAATATGGCAACAGAAGGAAAAAAAATTGAAACAACTCTGCAAGTTGACAGGACCTATTCCAAAGGTGTCTACTGAATCATAAGAAAATAGAGTCATAGAGTTTCAGAGCCAGAAAGAAATTTATGAGACCATATAGTTCAACTGCCTCATTTGGCATATTGGGAACCTGAAACCCAAAGTGATTTATATTACTTGTTCAAAGTCACACAGCTATATTTAGAGCCAATGTCCTCAGGAGGATCCAGGATTCTGAACTCTCAAATGAATATTATTTTAATTATACTTCATGGGAGAAAACGTAACTGCTTAGCAACAATGACCATTTAACGGCAAATATTTACATCTTCTGTGACCTAGGTCACAGATATAATTTCATACCGTGAATATACTACAAATACATTAATCTTAAACCATCAGAAGGAAGAGAAATTTACATTTATTGAATAAATAATTTGTACTTGGGTTTATATTAGTCAATTTCACACATCTCATTTTATTTCTATACCCACAAAAAATAGAAGGTGAGGACTATTTTCTTCATATGAAATGTGAAGAAACCATGTCTTGGAGAAGTAAATAAATCAGTTAAAGTTGAATATATATATATTAAATGGAAAAGCTGGAACTTGAAATCAGATCCACCTGATTTAAAGATTTATCTCACTTGATTAAAGTGTTAATTCCCTTGAAACAAAAGATCTCAGTCTCCCCCTCACTTATCTGGACTTAGAATATTCTGGCATACTTTTGGCACACAGTGAATAGACTTTTTTTTTTTAAGATTTTATTTATTTGAGAGAGAGGGAGAGAGTCGGGGCAGGGGCAGCAGGAGAGGGAGAGAGAACTCAAGCAGACTGTGTGCTGAGCAACGCGGGGCTCAATTCCAGGACCCAAGATCATGACTTGAGCCAAAGTGAAGGGTTGAACACTTAGGAATGCCTGGGTGGCTCAGTGGGTTAAAGCCTCCGCCTTCGGTTCAGGTCATGATCTCAGGGTCCTGGGATAGAGCCCTGCATCAGGCTGTCTGCTCAGCAGGGAGCCTGCTTCCTCCTCTCTCTCTGCCTGCCTCTCTGCCTACTGTGATCTCTGTCTGTCAAATAAATAAATAAAATCTTAAAAAAAAAAAAAAGAGTTGAATGCTTAACTGACTGAGCCACCTGGGTCCCCCAACAAGCAAATATTAAAAGAAAAGAATTTTCCACAAGATGGTCCGTAGGTCACAACTGGAGAAACTGTTAAACACTATAAAGTCAGTGTTTATTTTTTATTTCTTGTTTTTTTTGTCCACTTTTATTAAGATATAGTTGACACATAATATTGTGTAGGTTGAATGTATACAACATGATGATTTGGTGTATGTATATATTGCGAAATACCTGCCAGAACAAGGATTATTAACATATGCATCACCTCATACAGTTACTATTGTGTGTGTGTGTGGTTTTATATGTTTGATCTGTTTTTTAACCTACTTTGAAGAATGGCTAATGCCATTGTGGGATATCAGACATTATAATGGCATTCCTATTCTTTTCTTTTTTCAAGATTATTTATTTGACAGGGAGATAGAGAGAGAGCACAAATAGGCAGAGAGGCAGGTAGAGGGAGAGGGAGAAGCATACTCTTCGCCCAGCAGGGAGCCCAATGTGGGGTTCGATCCCAGGACCCTGGGATCATGAGCTGAGCTGAAGGCAGCTGCCTTATTAACTGAGTCATCCCAGCACCCCTATAATGGCATTCCTATTCTGCTTTACATGCTAGGTCATCAAAATTTGAAATGTACCCTAATAAAGACAATCTCTCACTGGTCTTATTTCAGAGTAAATATACAACTAAAAACCTCTTGATCTAGTACAGCACAAACTATTATTTCTAATTGAAAAATATGTGTTTCCAATCTTTATTTAAAAATAAAATATTAAACTTTGAGAAGGAGTGGAAAAAGTTCTACTGTTGCTTTCTTTCCCAACTTACTATGTATACTCAGGAAAGTCATTCAAGCTCTCTGTTCTTTGAACAAATAGAGTTTGTTAACCTAAGCTTAACTAATTCAAAGGACCAATGAGGAGAACCAGTTAGGTTTCTTTAAGATTTATTTTTCTGGTATCCAAAAAATGTCACGTTTTAAAATGGAGCACATTCGTGTTTACTACCATTTGCCTTTTCCAGCTATTACGCAATTCATATTATTCCTTTATTTTCTCCATTTGCCTTCTACTCTACCCCTACACTGTCTCTATCTTACTCTGCCCCCTCATTATCTCCACCTTTAAAGAGGGCTTCCAGTCGTACCATTTTTATTCCCTTCTTAATTTACCTTTCACCTAGAAATCTTCCTGAAATTTAAGTTAGGTCATGTCATTCCTCTACAGAGTCGCTTTACAGACCAGACTGTGGGCAAAATGAGCCCAATTTCCTTAGCAAGGCACCTGTGTTACCTGTCTCCCAGTCTCGTACTCCAGCCTCACCTGGTTCCATTGGCCCACACAGCCTTCTATTCCAGAATGCTGAAACCACCTGCAGACTGGAAAAGCTACTTTCTTCTACGCTCTGGCCCCTTTGTGTGTAATGGATACAGTTTGGATTTGGTCTCACTAACTTTTCCCTCCATTCTATATTTACTTTCTCAGTCAACTCAAGTGCTGCTTCTCTCAGGAAATCATCTTGAATGCAGTTTATGTCTCCTCTCCACCTCATTACTAGTCTTACTTCTCTGTACAACTCTAATAAAGCAATTTGCAATGTTATTATTAGTCATTACTTTATCTCCTTCACTAGACCATGATCATTTCAAACTTAGAGACTTGCTTTTCATTTTTGCAGCTCCCATTCCTCATAAGTAGATGGATAAAAGACTGAAGGAGTTAGTTAATAAATTATAAGAAAGATCAAAGTTATGCTATTTATCACTGAAATAATAGGTACTGAAAACTTTCTATTTAATTTTGGGGTAGATACTTTGCCTGTATATCTATTTACAGATGACTTTGTTGAAAAATAGCAAATACTTTAAACCCAAAACTGAAGCCTTATTTAGAAAAAGATCTGTGGGAGGACTGATCACCTGACCATTTGGTAATGCTCAACTGATGTCAGGAAATGATAATTCCCACAACATTATACATTAATATGAGTTATAGCATCTAAGCTTAGTTTATCATCTTACTCTGTCCTATGAGATGGATTTTATCACATTTTGCCTCATCTAGTATCTTCCTTATTGAGTGCTCTTCCTGTTTTTTTCCTTTTATTTATATATTATCATGGTCCTTTAAAACCCCAACAAGAATAAACAAGCCAACAAACTCAAAGGGCCTTGCTTGGACTATAGGATACATTGTAAATCCTTAACAGGGCGTAATGATTCTTCATCATGTAATTTTCAACATACCTTGACATTTCCCCTTCCATACTGTTTCTCATTATGAACCTCAGAGTAGACTGATCCCAAACTCTATCTATCCCAAGACCAGGGAAATTATTTACCTTTATGCTTACTGGTCTCTTTGCCTTAGATCCCTCTTTTCCACTTGTTGAATGACAAATCATCCAGATGTACAATTATTTACTTATTTTTATTTGTCATGCTTATAAAATGCTTTGAAACATAAGCAACTGTTCATGTTTGGATAGATTCCTAGAACTGGAGTTAGTGAATAAAGAAATACACTACTTGTAAGGTTGGTAGACATTATCAACCTGATTTTTGGAATAGTTACATCAATTTACACAACTGAAAGCATTTCACGGGAATGCCAATATCAACACAAGTTTGCACTTAATATTAAGAGTTTTAATTTAAAATCCTTGCTAGATTTGCTAGATTAGAAATTGTAATTTTTTAAAATAATGAATTTTTAGAGAATGAGATAAGCATTTTAAGACAATGTTCTAAAATTTAAAATAGTTAACACTTATTTCCATTAAAAAAAAATCTCTTCTAGATAAAATCTTCTCATCTGGTGGCACCTGGGTGGCTCAGTGGATTAAGCCTCTGTCTTCAACTCAGGTCATGATCTCAGGGTCCTGGGATCGAGTCCCACATCGGGCTCCCTGCTCAGCAGGGAGCCTGCTTCCTCCTCTCTCTCTCTCTCTGCCTGCCTCTCTGCCTACTTGTGATCTCTCTCTCTGTCATATAAATAAATAAAATCTTAAAAAAAAAAATCATCTCATCCAAGGAATTATATGACTGGGGGAAAAAAGTTAGAGCTTTACTTCAGATCACAATCCATAATGAAGTCCATATTTGGCTTTAAGTTAAATTTTAAAAATAATAAGAAATTATAAATAATTATAATAAAATGGGAATTCTGATTTTTCCTTAGAAAAAAGATTTTATGATTAATATCAATGGAAATCACAAAGGTAGTTTTATATAAGCTATAAAATTTCATAAATTCAAAATATGAATAAATATTAAGTAAAAACATGGAAGAAATTAAATGGAGTGAATATCGCATATGCAATGGAACTATCCCTAAAGTAGTAAATGGGTATTTTAATCAAAACAAACTTTTAAAAATCTTTCTAATGCCTTGGATCTGGCTCACTACTAGAAACTTCACTGTTTATAGTTAACATTTGAGTTAAGGACAAATGTTCTCTGGGATAGTGAAGAGGAAACGATCAAGGTCATTTTTATGAACACACTGAAAAGCAGAAATATTTTTTTCTTTCCCAGAAAGAGTCTATTTTGCTATACGAATTAGCATTCATAGGTCAAGAGGATGATTTAAAGTTTGCCCTAAATTACCCACTGGTGGAGAATCAAGAATTGATTGAGTCATAAAATGCACTGTATCAGTCAAGTCAATTCCTCCATCTTTTTCTTTTTTAAAACATATTATCCCTTCTTTTAGGAAGCTAGATAATCATAAAATAATAAACATTTTTATCTTATTGCTTTAGTTTCCTGAAGAAATGTATGTCTTTACTACAGTTGTTCCTAATAATACAAACTCAGATTTTACAGACACTCCTATCTGAGAAGAATTCCTGTCTCTTTGCATTCTATATTTTCTTTATGTTATTCAGTGTCAACTCTATACATATTTGATAAATTTGGAGAAAGTATACTTCTTGTTCATATCAGACAGTGAGAATTTATTTTTCTAGTCAATGGCCATGGCTATTAGGAAATGTAGTGACAATCGCTTCTCGGCCTTTTGGCTAAGATCAAGTGTAGGAAATGTAGTGACAAATTTAATTTTCAACTATGACACTTAAACAATATGTGTATTAGTAACATATTAAGCTTTATAGTTTATGCATTTCTTTACTATATTTTCCAACTAACACTTAGAAAAACATTTTTAAATAATAGGCCTATATTATCATCATCACTGGACAGTGGAAAAATGATGTTTAGGTATTTATCCAATATTATGCTTCTATTAACTACCAGGAACCCAGCTCTTTGACTCTCAGTATTTAGGGCATTTCACCATACTGCTCTTCATATTTTTGTATTTTCTTTTTAGTTGTAAGGGTTTAAATGACCTTTACTTATATATGACTCCTCTTACATATTACTTTTGAAATTCAGTATATAATAATACATGCACACAAATCACATTTTTCTTAAGTCCTACATTAATTTGTTCACTCTGTAAATAAATAGCATAGACCTCAACATATCAATTTTGGTGCTAGATCCTGAAGACACAGGTTAAATAAACATACTGGGACTTCCAGCTTGCCTAGAGCTTAGTGTCCACATATACAGAGATGTCCAATACATCTCCAAACTTAATACATGTAAAAATCACATGAGCACTGTGATCATTCCAATTTTAGTATATGTGCTGCCGAAGCGAGCACCTGAGCACTGTGATGAAATGCACATTCTGATTCAGCAGGTCTGGTACAAGTTCTAAGATTCTCTATTTTTAACAAGCTTCCAGGTGATACCAACACTGGCAGTTCAGAATTACAATTTGAGTAGCCAGATTTACTTATATAAACATATATACAAACATAGGTAGGTAGATAATTTTAATTGATCTCTCATTGCTAGTTTTGTATTTTTAGAAAAAATATATGAACCAAAAAGGAAATTAGGAGGGAGCTGGTCAACCATGGCAGGAACTAAGGATGATGACCAAGAAAGGAGAAACCAAGCAAACAGAAGATGGTGATGTAGGCGAGAGGGAAGATGGGGACAGGATAGCACAGAGAAAAAGGAGGTAGGGGCGCCTGGGTGGCTCAGTGGGTTAAGCCTCTGCCTTCAGCCCAGGTCATGATCCCAGAGTCCTGGGATCGAGGCCCGCATCAGGCTCTCTGCTCAGCAAGGAGCCTGCCTCCCCCTCCCTCTCTGCCTGCCTCTCTGCCTACTCTGTCTGTCTGTCAAATAAATAAATTAAAAAAAAAAAAAAAGAAAGAAAAAGAAAAAGGAGGTATAAAGAAAAGAATAAATGAACAAAATTAAATTTGGAATTCCAACTAGCCCAAACAGAAAATGTGTTTTATAGTTCTTAGTTAACCATTTCTTTATCACTTAAGTCATACTTGTGATTCCTAGTACCTCTCTTTAAGCACAGTGAGGAGCCCCAGATGATGGTTAAAAAATAACAGTTACCAGTTGCAACTGTTAATGAATTCCTTCCTCAGAAGATTCCACATAATGTCAAAGGTAGTACAGAGGCGGACCAAGTTTACTTTTATCAAAGTGGACATAGCCTCTCTTCTATGAAAAACAAGTAAAGATGGGTTGCCTGACATTTCCTACAATCACCAGATAACCCAGAAAAAGGAAAAAGGAAAGTACGCACAATCATTTCCCCACACCAAAGTGGGGTTGAGAAGATTACGGAAGATAGAATGAGGGTTTGTTCTCCATCATCTCTCATTATCAATATTAAGAAATACCTGAATATTTTTGTCATTAAAAAAATCACTATTGCTAAACTTATAAAATTCTTGAGCATAGACCACACAAATATTAGAATGTATTATAACATAAATTCACATGGGAGTAAATTATCTGAAAAAAAATTGAAAAATAACTTCAGGAAAGTTTAAAAGCACTTTAAATATTGTTTTCCAAAGTCCAAAACAATTTTCACGGCTTGGTGTTAAGATATACACTGTTATAATAATTTTACAACTATACAAAGTTTAAAAAAAGATTTAAAGGATACTTTTAAACAAATTGTTTTTGTTTAAAAGTAGCTTTCTAAACCTATTTTCCTTTGTCTATGATGATATGGAAATGATATATATTGTCTTCTAAACTCTAAATTCTTGAAATTCTACAGCATACTTTTAGGTATGTCCATGTGGAATAAACAGGACAGATATTTTGTAGAGCAATTCTATCACTTGTGGACTCTGTGAGTAGGGGAATTGTGGATGACGTTTAGATGAAGAGATGTAGTTTACACAATAATCTCAGTTTCTAAATTAGTGAAGTAAAGCACAGAAAGAAGTCCAACTTCAATGAATAACATTACTGTGAACTCTGCTTGGACTTGAACTCTATACTGGGTAAGGCTTTTCCTATGTAGCACTGATTTTCTCTCTCCAACAGTGAGCATATGTCAAGCCTCCCAAATACAAAATATATACATTCATATCAATAGGATAATTTCTCTAATGCTTACCAATTTTTAATGTAGTGATGAAGAGTCTAGTGATATTCTTCTTGTTCATGGGATATTAAAAAGAGCGACTGGAATGAAATCTGGCTCAGAGAAAGTGCTATTCAAACTATTCCACAGATTGTTTGTCAAGTGTAAAAGTAGGCCCGGATATCCTACAGTGCAACTATAGAAGAAGTCACAGGCTCTTTAGAGTGACTGGAATATTGTTCTGTATCTTGTAAGGTGATTGAGTCTATATATGGCTTAGCTAATTCTGTAAAGTATGTAATGTAGCTGTTCAGTATGTTCTGGTTAGCGTATGTCAGGCTGTCAAGACAGTTCATGGCACTATACTAATATCTTGTAATGCCCTACAGTATCTTCTTAGAATGTACTGTGTGTGACATCCGAAGATTTGTTACCTATCTAGAGTTCTTCTGGAATATTTCAAAGACTTCATGTAAAATTCTGAGTTTGAACAGTCTCATTCAGTACAGGAAGTATACCTCATACTCTCTTTCAAATATTTTCTATCATTCTGCATAATTTGAAGTACCAATGCTGGCCAATGAAATATTTTAGATTTTACCATGTGTCTTTAGAGACTTCTCATTTCAGTGATTATTCAGAGACAGGCCTCCTGCAAGAAGGAATGTAATGTGAAGATAATCATTCTGTAATTGAATTCCACTCATGACTGGCCCATGGTTGGCACTCATAAAGTTGTGGGTTTTTTTTTTTCTTTTAAGATTTTATTTATTTATCTGACAGAGGGAGACACAGCAAGAGAGGGAACACAAGCAGGGGCAGTGGGAGAGGGAGAAGCAGGCTTCCCGCCAAGCAGGGAGCCCGATGGCAGGGCTCAATCACAGCACTCCGTGATCAGTACCTGAGCCAAAGGCAAATGCCTAATGACTGAGCTACCCAGGCGCCCCTGGCACCCATCAAGTTTTGTTGCATGAATGAAATAATGTAGTAAGTTACTAGTCCTTTGGAGAAAATAATTTAATGTAATGACAGAAAGAATAATACCAAACAGATGTATTTCAATGGGTAGAACTGTAGTTAATGTGGCACTTGGATGGGAGAAGAATTTGAGAGAATCATTTGTGAAGGCCTCTCAATGTCCTGGTTCTAGAAATACCAGTACAAAGGAATGTTTCACAATTTTAAAATCACATATATTTTTCCTTCTTTGGTCTATACACAAAATTAAAATAATGTTAGAAGTGTAACAGTAGCCAACTGAGTGTTTGGAATGTCTTCTTTTTATTAATTAATAAAATAAAGCTATCATTAGGCCTAAAATTGTACTTCTCTTTTCTTAAAAATGCCCTAGATACAGATTTTATTTGAAGAGAAGAAGAGCTTATCCCAGACAGGAAAAGAGAATATTGGAGATAAAATTATACATCCCACAGAACATTCTTTCTGTATAGATCCCAGCCTGTGCCAACTCCACGGATACAGAAGCACATAAAAGAAAGTCATAGTCTCCTCTGGTTTCAGGTGGCAGATTCAGAGAATTCAAAATGCCTATATCCAGAGAAGTAGGTCTAATGAATAATATTAAAATAATATTTCCCTTCCTGCCATCTGTGACAACATGGATTGAGATTGAGGATACTCTGCTGAGTGAAGTCAGAGAAACACATTGTATATGGCTTAATGTGGACTCTGTTACTTAAGAACATTTCACTGTTATTAAAAAAATAATATATATATATATATAATGCATACACACATATATAATACACACACACACATATATATTTAAAATGCAAACATACACATAGATTTTACAAATAAATTCAGTATTTTATCAGTTATTAGAGAATCTAAACTAGGCTTTAACTTATTTTTCTATCTTTCTCTTACTTAAAATATCATATTGACCAGAGCTTTTATTTTGTATAATGTCCCACTGAAGCCAACATTTAATTTAATTGATTAATTCATGATACAAACTGCCACTAAAGGAATCTATTTTTTAGGAGAGAAAAATGCATGGTGTGTGTGTGTGTGTGTGTGTGTGTTTGTATTTATGAATAGCTACCATTATATGTGCAAACACACATATAGGCACTTTTCACAGAATAATTTTGAAATACTTATGTGGGGTCTTAAAAATAGCATTCTCCAAAATCATATTCACAGGACAATATGCCACGTATATATGCCATGCGCTCTTCCCACAGTACTACAACTGCTTGGAAGAATAGGTAACTGTTGGCATATAATAATGCACTGTACATCATTATACAAAAAAAAAAAAAAACCCAGCATTTTAGTTCTATAAAGTCTATTTATATTATATTTTATTTCTATAAAGTCCTTTTGAAAAAACTAAAGATGAGGCTTAATTAATGTGAAATGAAGATTTTCTCTACAAGTAATGCTTTAGTTTATTAAGTTAGAGGTCAGGTTGAATGTAATACCTAGATGAACCTGATCCATGAGGGGTCACTAGACTAATCGGCGCAGTCCAGGCATGATGTACCTCTCTTAACAAAATACCATTTGCTCAAATACCAGTAAGTGACTTGTAACAGATAGATAACAAAGTTCTGGAGATATAATGTATAACATAGTGATTATAGTGAATAATACTGTAATACGTATTTCAAAGTTACTAAAATACTAGGTCTTAATTGTTCTTATTATAAGAAAGAAGTGTAATTATGTGGACTGACAGAAGTATTAAGACTACAGTCTTAATTTCAGAATCAGAAATGGGGCTGAACCCAGTAAGTTATATATAGATACCAAGGTTTAAGCTATATAGAGCCCAGGGTTAAAGCTTAGAGGGATATAAGAACAAGGAGTCAGTCACATGCAGATCCAGTATTAAACTTCAAAATTCTTTCCTTTACATTGGAATTAATTTCTATTTCTGTAAAATCTTTACTTCATTTTTCCTGACCTCTGATTTTGTCTCTTCAGAAATTTTAGAAGCCTTGTTTTTTTTTTTTAATTATATATTTTTTAATTTGTCAGAGAGACAGAGAGCACAAGCAGGGCGAATAGCAGGTAGAGGGAGAAGCAGACTCCCCGCTGAGCAGAGAGCCTGTGGGACTCCATCCTATGACCCTGGGATCATGACCTGAGTTGAAAGCCATTTAACCCACTGAACCACCCAAGCATCCTAGCCTTCCTTAGTTTTTCTTCACAACGATCTTCACACAGTCTTCAATGTTTGGAGCTCATTACCTCCATTTCCAGTGTCATTCCCTAATTAAGTATTTCCCTCCTTTTTAGAGACAATTTTGTTTGTACATCTACATGTTGACAGAGACCCTCTCCCCCAACCACAACTCAGTCCAATCAATTTAAGAGTTCAGGTTTATAAAGGCTCAGCTGGATCTACAATCAATCTTTGATTCTGCTTCCAATGGAGAAAAGGTAAAACAATAAAGTAAAATGTTCATAGTTATATTCATTGTTATTCACCTGGTAGTGTTCTATTATAATAATTTTTCATGGCTATTATTGTTTTATGGAGAAAATTGCCTATTTATGGTTAATACTTATATAATTAATTACATTTATTTTAAAGACTATATTTCAAATAGTTCATTCAAGATCTATACTTTCACAGGCTGACTTCCAGCATAACCTCAAGACTCCAGACCATCAACAGAGCAAATTGGTATACCTTCCTGTCTATCTTCACATTGAAACATTTCATATTCAACATACATACTTCATTCATTCAGCAAATTTTCCCGAAGAACTAAAACAAGTCAAAACATATGTCTCGATGCATGAACTGGAAATGGAAAGCTAATATCTATGTTGTCATCACAATCCCATTTCTATTGCTTTGTTTCTTTCAGTTCATCTAAAGTTAACCAAACACATGACTCATCAAACATCTGCTGACCATCAATGAAATATGTTTAGTTATGTGAGAAAAAGCAAAAACCAAAATATACTATCATACACAAATATCACATATAAAGATTAATGCAGGCAATTTGGTGCAAGATATAAAATGTAAACTTGTGTATATACTTTTTAAAAACTTTATAAACTTGTCATATTCTTAGGATCTAATAAATAATTGTCATTAAAAGGGTAAAATTACTTATATCTATTACATCATTACACAGAAATGTTCAAATATAATTTATTGTATGTAAAAAGGATTAAAAATATCAATTAAGTGGATTGAATGAATTAATCCATTCACCAATATAAAAATTAACTATTAATTAACTAATAAATAACCATTAACTATATTAGTGAATGAATTAATATTAAATTAATGACATAAAGAAAAACCATTAATAAAAGTAATTTTCCTGTGTATTAATTCTAATATAATTATCATTTGGCCAAAAAAAAAAGCTATTATGAATCTTACTGCTATAATAAGATACAATAATTTCCTTTCTTTTCAGTGATACAGTAATTTTAATTTTATATCCCAGGGTAAACGTAAATTTGGATACTACACAGAAAAACTTAACATAAATAAGTATTTGAACTTTCAATAATCCTTAACATTAATATAGAATTATACTAGAATTATACGTTTCTGTCAGTTTTCTATACCTCAGTAAAACATTTTGGAAGAAACTACAATCTTAGGAACAGAAGAATGCTCACCTTATTACAAAGTTGTGACTGTCAATCTCCTTTCCACATTCACTATCTAGCAGAATGCCAGAATTTCCAACAACTGCACAGGTCTTAAATCTGCGATTTTTCATTGGTGAGACTTCAGGTAGGAGGCTGTGAAGATCCTGAGAAATATTTAATGTCCTGCGCCTGTCTAGCACATAGTGTATGACATCACCAGGCTTAAAACTGCTCTTGACTACTGAGACATCTCTTTCCGCATCTAGGAAACGAAGAATGTTCTTCCTATATTGAAATACAAGCAAAGTTTTCCATTAATGACAACATATCCAAGAGATGGTACTATCATGTACAAAATAAGATATGAGAAAATGTAAACTGAACATTATTAATCTTAAATTATAAGGTGGTACTTAAACCTACCAATTAAATAGATTCTACTGATACTGAATTTGTTCTTAAAAAATCACTTGCATAGAGTTTCTCAACGATTGGTAAATAAATATAATATATAGTATATAGTATATACATCTATTTATAGAGTGAAAAAAGATACAGAAAATATATTTGGGTATAGCCACTGTGGAAAACAATATGGAAATTCCTCAAAAAATTAAAAACAGAACTATCTTACAACCCAACAATCACATGACCAAGTATTGACCCAGAGGATACAAAAATACTGATTCATAGGTTCCCATACACCCCAAAGTTTATAGCAGCACTGTTAGAAATAGTGAAATTATAGAAAGAGCCCAAATGTCCATCAGCTGATGAATGGATAAAGAATGGATAAAGAGATGTGATATATACACTCAACCATCAAAAAGAATGAAATCTTGCTATTTGCAGCAACGTGGGTGGAGCTAGAGTATATTATGCTAAGCAAAATCCATCAGAGAAAGACAAATAGCATACGATTTCACTCCTATGTGGAATTTAAGAAACAAAACAGATGAACATATGGGAAGAGAAAAAAAGAAAAAGAGAGAGACTCTTAACTATAAAGAACAAACTGAGGGTTTCTGGAAGGAAGGTGGGCAGGAGATGGGCTAAATGGGTGATGGGTATTAAGGAAGGCACTGATTGTGATGAGCACTGGGTATTATCTAAGTGATGAATCACTAAATTCTACTCCTGAAACCAGGATTATACTATACGTTAACTAACAAAAATTTAAATAAAAACTTGAAGAAAAAAAATAAGAAAAATTAGTTTATTAAATAAAATGAAAATACCATGATTTGGCTTTGCATAACTAGATATTCTGCTAGCTTTAATTAATTCTCTATAATAATTTTGTTTTGTTTAATATTGTCTAGTTAAGGTAAACAGAAATAACTCAAAGTGGTTTGGAATCATATCTCACTTAATTCTATTAAAAGGATTAAATTTCCTAATACGTTTATACACATTAATCCAAATCATGTGTATATTACAATTATTTGAAGAAGAGTTAAAACTATACGATCTGAAAGTTTCCTTTGAAGCTCAAGAATCCAGGAAGAAAAATGGGTATGTTAGAGGAAAAAAAATGGATAGACAGAACACCACACAATGCCTGGCAGAGATAGCTAATTGTTCCTTAGTGTTCTTCCTTCCAGTCTTCCTTTTAGTATTTGTATCTTCTAAGTTTTACTGAGGCACATGAATCTTCAACTAGAAAATTTCCATTTACATACCCAAGTGCATCTGGGGATCATGTGCATGGCTATACAAGAGAGAAATAAACTTCCAACTTGTTTGAACTATAGTATTTTAAAATATCACCCTCTTTTGTTACGGAAGCTTAGCCTATCCCACACATGATAAAAAGAAACCAGTAACAGATGTGAGATGTTGAATAAACAAGTAGGTAAATGCTAAGTTAGATGGTGGAAAATGAAAATAAAGATATAGCTAGTTAGAAAGCTAGCGACCTTGGCATTATATAGCAAAGCACTTGATAAAATGGTTGTCTGAAGTAATTTGGAAGTCAAATCCTATATCTAATAAGCCTGTTGCTCTTGGAGACATGGTTAAAAAGTGTTTGTATGCTGTTTCATGTTAGTTGCCCCTTCTAGCAAGGCACTAAAAAAGCAAAGTCAGGAATGAAACAGCCAAGTTGCAGGCTCAGAAGGTAGGAATGTCTCTGGCAATAAATGGCCTGTATGTAAACTGTGTGTAGACTGTGTGAAAGTGTGGAAACTGAGACCTCCAAAATGTTTTTAATACCCCAGTTAGCAAGAAATAAAACTATAGATCAGAGTCATTCCAGGAGCAAGAGTCATTGCCTTCCCACCGGAGTTTATAGATTCAAGTAAGTTGGGCGGAAAAGGAAGGGAGAAAAGGGTTAGGCTAGAACAGGGAGAGTCAGAGACTGAAGAACTATTCAGGTGAAATCTTTGAGTGCAGTTACTTATCCCAGGAATGAAGTATAAGGAAATGGCCCAGGAGCCTACTAAGTTTTTGAGGGAATTATATAGCCAAAGAAACTATGAGCCTGCCTACAAAAGTCCGGGACCACCTCATTCTCCAGCGACCAAACACATACCAGTTAGAAGCAATCTGGGAAAACCCTCTCCAGACTGGAGATTGGATATTATTTACAGAAGTGCTCTTATTGTAAGCTTGTATTTCCAGAGTGCTAAAAACAATACCATTAATAAAACATTTAAGATACGACAGACATCGTTTCCTTTAGTGCTGTTACTATTTAAGCTCTATCCATTCATAAATTTTAGTACTGAGACAATATGACCTACTCACATTATTCCACCAAAAGGGCAATTCTCCCAGTCCCAGGTACAAGCCAGAAACATGGCTAGCAAGAAGAGATGGAAAATAAGTCAAATATTTCTTTTTTGTTTATTTTGGTTTGCTTTAAATAGGTCCCGGTTTAATTTGTAGTCTTATTAGAAAACCAGTTGGCTGAAAACTTTGGCCAGGTTTGATACATAAGAGATACATCCATTAACTCTCATAAGGGATACATAAGGGATACATCCATTAACTCTTTGGAAAAGAAAATATTTTTTTGAATTTTTTTCTTCAATCAGAATATCAGGTTCATTAAGTAGAATTTATACAGGAAAGCTTGTGTAAATGCCTACAGATGAAATTTAAAAATTAATAGTAATACTATCAGGCACCATAACGGTTCATCTTAACAAAGTACAGATTACATATGAAAACAATTGCCAGGGAAATCAACAACTTTCAGGTGTATGAACAGGAGAAAACTGACAAGTCTTGCCTTATGGTAAGCACATTTAGTTCTTCACAAAAGTTAAGCAGCACCAGGAAGAGCAATCCATAGAAACTTCTGTATCTACTTATTAACTACCATTTGTTTGGGGGAAAAAATTTAGCAATGCCTGACACCTGTATTTCAAAAAATAATCTCATTTCCTGTGGAAATGACAAGGCTGGCTCTAAAATAAAAATTGCACGGATGTGGTCAAATCACCAAACTAGCTGGTATTATCATTTTCCTTTGAACATAGTTTAAAGTGTGCGTTTTAGATACTTGAAGTTGTAACTTGTAAGCAGTGAAATGTTTACAAGTGTGAAGCGAATAGACCAGAGATTCAGATTTGGAAGAAGACTCTTTAACTTGGAAATCCAAAAGGGAAAATCCCTTTATTCACAAAACAAGTTAACACTTCTATGCTTGTCAACTGATGGTACAAGGGACTTTCCAATAATAGCATCTTTGCTGTCTTAAAGAAATTTAGCAGCAAAATATTTTAAACACAGGTCTTCGACATTCCTGAGTATAAGAGAACATCTTTAATGTGTTCACTCTTAGAGAAAATTGATACTAAAATGTAAAACGTGGACAACAAGAGTTCAGCGAAATTTCAGGGACACCTGGGGGGCTTAGTTCGCTAAGTGTCTGCCTTGGGTTCATGTCAAGATACCAAGGTCAGGGATTGAGCCCTGTGTAGGGCTCCCTACTCAATGGGGGAGCCTGCTTCTCCCTCTCCCTCTGTTCCTCCCTGGGATCATGCTCTCTCTTTCTCACTCTCAAAAAAATAAATAAAATCTTTAAAAAGAAAAAAAGTTGAGCAAAATTTCTAAAGATACCACATTGCCTAACTCTTGAGATAAAGGACCTAATTATTAAATGCAGATAATACTATGTGTTCTTCCAATATTGTTTTTATAGGCTCAATGATTGCTTATTCTGTTAGAGCAGTATTTGCATTTTTAAACTGTAAGAAGGGTAAAAGGAAACCTTGAATGTTTCCAGTATGTTCTTTTTCTTATACTGAACTAAATTTCAGTTTCCATGTTAGGGTTTACATCTATGCATGGAATATTATTTGAGCTAAGATTCCTGGTATAAGATTCAAGAAAAACTGAAAATAATTACAATGAGTGAGCAATATTGTGGCTTCAATGCTTAATATTTTTTTGGAAACAGTAAAGAAAGGTTAGGGTCTTTTTTTTTCCCCCTCCCTAGCAAGCTGTAGTGATTTTTTATTTTATTTTTTATTTTTTGTTTTTTTTTTTTTTTAAAGATTTTATTTATTTATTTGACAGAGAGAGATCACAAGTAGGCAGAGAGGCAGACAGAGAGAGAGAGAGGAGTAAGCAGGCTCCCCGCTGAGCAGAGAGCCCGATGCGGGACTCGATCCCAGGACCCCGAG
Organism: Mustela nigripes; assembly: GCF_022355385.1. Lineage (NCBI taxonomy): Eukaryota > Metazoa > Chordata > Mammalia > Carnivora > Mustelidae > Mustela > Mustela nigripes. The sequence continues at coordinate 122,715,852 of NC_081568.1, forward strand.
ATCATGACCTGAGCCGAAGGCAGAGGCTTTAACCCACTGAGCCACCCAGGTGCCCCAATAACTAAAATTCTTTAAAAAATAAAATAAGGGCACCTGGGTGGCTCAGTGGGTTAAGCCACTGCCTTTGGCTCAGGTCATG